>NC_137458.1:256008821-256608821 GCF_964235325.1 Thermobia domestica
TGCTTACTCTCAATACAAATAAATTAAAATTAAAGATGAAAGTGCTTCTTTATGAACACAAGTAGAAAATGTTTGTTGTTTGTGTTACTATAATTGATAATGTAAATACTAACCATGGTCTTCGATCTTTGTAGACAGAAGTTCGGTGCATAGGATAGTAAAAGTCTGGCTCAGAATAGAAGTACAAAGGTGCTGTAAATGCAAAATCGTCCAGTATGACGAGTATTAAGGGAACCTAGAATTAAAAGTAAATCAATAAATTCGTTAATTAAATTATTTTCAAATAAAAAGAAAACAAAACAGAATATTATCTTAACTATACTTCAGAAATTTAATAATGGACCAGTAAATACATTTCGGAGAAAATATTTCCCTTATTAGGAAGAAAAAATATTTAGGAAAAAACAATATATTCTTTTCTTTATTTATATTTTAATATATGTCAATGATATTGGTAATTATTTGAAATGCCCCTGTTTACTGTACGCGGATGATCTGAAGACATTTTCAGAAATAGTAAGTAATCAAGATCACCTTAAATTACAAGCCGATATTAACTCAGTTTATCAATGGTCCGTACAAAATTTACTTCCTTTGAACATGAACAAAATAAAAATTATATCGTTCTCTAAGAAAACGAATATATCGTATTTTTCATACTCAATATATCAGCATACAAGTCAAGCTTTTTCAATCAACAAAGACTTGGGTGTTGTGATGGATTCTAAATTACTATTTGATCATCATGTTTCTACCATGGTTTCCAAGGCTAGAAGGAATCTGGGATTCATCAAATGGGTTGCTAGAGATTTTAAAGATATTGCAACATGCAAAACCTTATATTGTGCATATGTTCGATCCCATTTGGAATTTGCTAGTTTAATTTGGAATCGTAATCTTACTAGTATTACTCAAGTTCTGGAGTCAGTCCAGATTTCTTTCTTGGCTTGGTTAAAATATAAATTTAAATTATTCGATATGGCTAATAGGGAGATTCTTGCTAAACTGGATTTACTAGCTCTTGAAGTTCGGCGAAATTTAAGGCAAATCAAATTTATTCATGATATAATACATGCTAGAGTGAATGTAATTGAATATTTATATATCAAAGTTACCCTGTACAAGTCCAGAGTTTACCGTTCTATATTATGTAATAATCAATTGGTTGGTTCTCCACTATTTACTAGTGTTGACTATATAAATAAAAAAACCTCTTAAAATTGATTTATTTTATCCGAATTTTACAATACTCAAAAAACAATATTTGGAATGTTTTATTTAATAAATATACAAAATTCACCATGGTTTGGTATATTGTCTATTGAATTTTCATTGTTTTTGTTTTACCTACATTGTTTATATCTGTCCATGTGTATTATTATAAATCTTTTTTAATTTGTTTATTTTTATTACGTTCAATATATTTAATTTCTTAATAGTAGATCTTGCTTAATTTCATAGTTATTGAATCGAGGTTATGTTGTAACTTTATTATATAATTTAGTTTCTATCAAACTTATGTGTAAAATTTTAATTTTTTTTTCTCGTATTTGGTCCTGATGACTTGATGTATTTTTAATTTGTTGTTTTGTTTGTATTTCTCTCGTAATATTTTATTGTATATTTTTGTATATATGACCATTTCGGCCTCGGCTGTGGTCTTTATCATCAATAAATAAATAAATAAATAAATAAATAAATAAATAAATAATAATAATAATAATAATAATAATAATAATAATAATAATAATAATAATAATAATAATAATAATTATTATTATTATTATTATTATTATTATTATCATCATCATCATCATTATTATTATTATTATTATTATTATTATTATTATTATTATTATTATTATTATTATTATTATTATTATTATTATTATTATTATTATTATTATTATAGTGCTATTATTACTGTACATAAAAGAAACTGAGGCTATTACTCTACTAACTGTCAGTGTAGAACTATGTTACGTTGGTTTTTTATCAGTTTGACTACACTTAACTGAATATTAACAAATACGGGAGGCCACAAAGTTATTTTGAGCCAAGGAATGTAAAGAGTGCCATTCTTAATTCCGTAGGGCGGCAAAAGTGTTAAATACGGTCCTGACAAAATCTATTGAAAGCAGTATTGAAAAATTTAGAGGAAGTCACACTGAACTTGTTAATAGTGCCTCCTAATCTAAAGCTCAAAGTGTTTGAGTACCTGCGTCATCATTTTAATTATTTATTTAATAAATCATTCGTTGATTTATACAGAGAATTATTATCTTTTCTTTGTAATGAGCTAAAGTTGTAATGAGCTAAAATTTTAATGATTTCTTCTTCAATAATACTTAAATGTCTTTTACTTTCTCAAAATCAAATCGTGTTATAATATTAGTTAGATTTAAAAAAAAAAAAATTACACACAGAACTTAATTTTTACAAAATAAATAACATTGAAATAAATTTCGTGAGTGAACAGTTCAATAAAAGTGTTATTACTCTTTCAAATAAATAAAACAAAACATGGGGAAAGCTTCCTAGAAGAAATGAATTGACTGAGAAAGTTAGGTAAAATTATCTAACAGCCATAAGAATACTGAGGAGGAAACTTTTCATAGTGATGTACACAGTGGAAGATTACCAAATATCGTTTGATGATGAGGAGTCTAGATTGCATAATGCCGAAGTATATATAAAGGTAAAGCAAAAAGTCAAGACGGAAGCAGTTTCATATATGATTAGTGAGTGGTAATATTTTTTCTCAGTATATAACATCATTTAGATATAGTATCTAAATTGAATAGAAAGCACAGACGCCAGAACCTGGGGTTTTCAGTCCCCTTCAGCCACCAATATTGTTGTTGAAATGGCTTGAGCTCTCCCATTATTTTAGTCATTTTTGTGTCCTTACAAAACATTTTTTCCTGATTAAGTTTTTAAAAATCACTGCTCTCCATGTAAAGAAATTAGCGAAAACTAGTATGCAACAGAACTTTAGTGTAATTGGATCCCCTATCACCACAATAATAATGTCCCTCCCCAAATATTTTCTTCGTGTTGGGCCTATGATAAAAAGTAAATTGCTTGTATTATATTTTCATTATTGATTTAGCAATCACTTTTTCTTTTAATATCTTCACAATTTTTTACATATCCTGAGAAAACACTGCAAAAAGCGTCTTCTCTTGAAAAGAGTGGTCATTAAGTTGTGCGTAGGGGTGGAAAGAAAGCTTAATCCGCCACTGGAGATTATATTTTACTACGGAAGTAATAAGAAATTCTCTTCATTATAGATAACAATTTCGTATTATCTTCAAGGTCCTAAATTATTTAATATTACTTATGCAATGTGTGACTTCCTTTAAAATATTCCAAAGTGCATCCTACCGTATTGTTTTAGTACTGTGGGCTCTCGAGAAGTTCATTTTTCTATACATTACGAAGACTATAACTAAGAATAAAAGCTGACTTCGAGTTATTTTTATATTGACAAAGTCGATTTTAACTTTACTTGAGAGTAAAATCGTCTATCAAAAATTAAAACAAGAATTGTGAAGCACACTATACATATACCCTACATATATAATTGTAAGGAAGGAATCTTGAAACAGGCATGGAAATCGAATTGATTTCTTTAAAATAGCAATGTATTATGTAACAGTAAAAATGTACACTACAACAACCTTCGCTAAATTATTCAACAGACGGAAAGAAAGAACAAAAGAAATCTTAAGATGCTCGCTATATTCTTTTTCCTATCTTTTCTCCTTCTCCCCTATTTGATGAAACAGTTAGCGAAAGTGCTCTTATCTATCTATCTATCTACAATCAATATATAATAGTATTGTAGTCATAATTATTATTGTCACAATTTATATACCTATGTCAATTTAGAATTAGTAAAAAGAACTGCTTCAAAGAAATGGTCTTTTTATGCCGAATGATTACAGAATGGTACAGCACATTTTATAAATTATTAGCAAATAGTTTTTCAACTCAAGAAACCCGAGGAATCTACACTACAAGTTTCATAGATTTTTTTCTACTATTGTAGTGACACTTAAGAAATAACATAAATATGTTATTTTTTCTAAAGCAATTAATATTATAATTATTGTTTTATAAAAAAATGTGTCTATAACTTTTGTACATCCAATCAGCACATCTATCATACATTTCTTTTGTTTTGATCTTGATGATCCGAAAGAATTCTACATTAAAAGTTCGATGCAACTTTTTATTGCAACTCGTTCAAAATACATAATTTTTGTGTTGTTCTTTTTCTATAAAATATATTAAGAGTCAATTGAACAAATAAATATACACTAAACAAAGGTTAAAATATGCAATAATAAGCATATGTATCTACATAAAGATATTTGCAAGCTATTGGAATCCACAATTACATTTTGTTAATACTTCCAGAATCTTTATGTGTAGTAATATCCTCCTTATTTATCCATTCTCTCAACTTAGCACCAATTTTTGTCTTCTGTCAGAAGAAAATTTTGGTGTGAAATAGGCACTTTGATAAATGTAATTATACTCAACAGGTGGGAGAATTGTTTGAAGCTCAATCTGAATACCTCCCAACATCTCAAACCAACTAAGAAATACCTCTTTGATTAACTTCCGCTTATGGAAAATAACACAATGCTTTTCAAAAGAGGTAGATTGGTGGATTTTTTCAATAAAATTTATTCAGGATCAGCAGCAACAGATTATACTTAGCATCGGCGTTGTTGCGTCATTAAATTACCAATCTTGCAGATTTATATTAGGGGATTGTCAGAAACACCTTTCCTTTTTTTCTTTCTAGTCGATTCAAATCTTCGTCAATATTGCACGTTGTTAGTGAGAATTCTAAATTTGAATATTAGTGGTATTCGGTTGAATTAGGAAATGTTGCATTATCTTAAAACAACTTTGTAACTTAATTCAGTTAGCTAAGATATGATGGCCACAAAATTTTTCAGGCTAATTTTTAATACTACATACTAAACGTTGGTACTTCTGTAAGATATGAAATAGGATCCTTCTTTTCTTCTAGCAGTTATAGAAGGATGATGCGAAGCAGTTATTATATAGTGATGAATACATTTCTTAACATGCAATGTATATGATATGTATCATGTAACGTTCTGAGGATGAGTACAGTACTCGTATCTTAATACACGTTATTTTACTGTAATCACAACATTTTGTGCAGCCATTACAAGTGTATTGAAATTTGTTGTATTACTGATAATTACTGAAATATACATAAGATAAAATAACCAAGCGTAAGTCAACCTCTTACAAAAAGTTGAATTCTTAATTTTTTTCTCTTCTGCAGATTCCTGTAAAAGAAACGTTCACATTGTTCTTTTCACAAGTTTGGATACTTTGAAATAGCTGGCCTGAATGTCATTAAGCCAATTACAAAATTAAAATACATTAATGGAAAAGAATAAAATGATATTAAGAATAAAATTATATTAATAAATTAAATTTGTAGAATTTACCTCTTTCAAATACTATTTCCCAGAACATTTTTATTGATCACAACAAAGTAAACTATATGTCAAACAAAATCAAAATAATATTGACTTCAACAAACGTAAACAAATACATTCTATACTCAATTTACTTGATACATCACACCTTTTAAAGTAACATAACTACAATATTTTTTTATGACAGGCAATTAAAATTAAATTTGTTTGAATGAAATATGAACAACACACTACTCTTTTTATAAGTTTATTTAAAGCTATATATGATAATATTTAAAAATTATTCGTACTTCTCTGGTCATGCCTTTTTCAACAGTCCGTATTTTGTGCTTGAAAAATAATGCATTTCTATCATTAATTGATTCCACTTTAGGAGATGAAACGTATGTCAATTATTAATTATGTTCTAGGTAGTATACTAAGTTGTTATCTTCATCAAACTAGGTTTCAATATCATCTTCAACACTTTAAATATCGCCTTCACTAATTTTATTTCTATTGTAAAAATATCATTATATAAGTGCCAAAACATGTTTTAATATTGTGCAAAATTAAATTATATCATTTCACAAGAATACATAAACAATTTCATGTACTTTATGATTTGATATGCACCTTGGTATGAGTAATTTCTGCTTAAAACATTACAATTATCTACAAACAAACTTGGTTATCGTTCACTAGAGTACAACTATAAACTAGAGTTCAACTATAAAATATAATAAATTACTTTTAAAACAAAAAGAACGAAATTGAATAAGTGTCATAAGGGGGGGGGGATACTACTTCTTACATGATAAAATTCGCCACGAAATTGTTAAATACACAGAAATGCAGTAGGAAGTCATGAATCTGGCTCAAAGTTGCTACCCAAGAAGATTATGGTAAGTTGAGGTGATCACAATCGTGGTACACTAAGATAATCTTGAACCGAAAAAGTCTGAGAAACACTCTCCTAAGACATTAAGAAGTTTAGCTTTGTTAGGGACATCATAAAATGACGACATGAAATTTCTAGTTTAACGTCCAATAATTATGGACAGCTGCTAAGATAGATAGTGATGATGATTATGAGTAAAATGATGTAATGAAAAAATGAAGGAAACAGGAAAAAAACATTCACACGGTGTTTGCTCACTATCTACGAAGCCTACTTGGAGTGAACTGGGGTCATACCAGTGACTTCACACGCTAGAAATGAACATTTACCACTGTGCCACAGCGACCTCTTATAGATTTATGAAGAAAGGACGAAGTAAAGAGTATTATAACTGATGTGCAATAAGCATGAAGGTAAGTTTAATCACAAAACAAAGAGATTTTCGTAAGATCAGAATGCGTTGCGAACGTTGCCAGCCCCTTATACCCAAATATTTATGATAATATTGCTGTAGTTTATGATAAATATATCCTGAAGTTTTTTTCTAAATTACAGGTGAAAGTATTGACAGCTGACGTTTCGAATGCAAACATCGTATTCATCTTCAGAGATTGTAATGAACAGACCGGAGTTGTGAGCATGTATATATAGAGACTATTTAGGGGCAGATCCATGAATGGGGGTTTGTAATTGGCTGAGGGAGATGCTGATTTCTGATTGGCTGAGGAATGCTGGCTCCTCATTGGCTGTTTTTGTCGCTACGAGAAATGGCTATGTTGAATGTCTGTTTTTGTTCCTGAAAAGGGTCGACCAGATAGGATTGAGTTGAAACCCATTGTCTCTGTTGAGACTATTCCTTTTCCGTGAGATAGCTATGGCTTCCGTTATTGTTCTTTCCCAAAAATTGCTACACTTGGCTACTATGGTGACATTTGTAAAAAACAATTCTGTGTCCAAGCTCTAGGCTATGTTCTGCTTGTTTTGACTTTTCGGATTGCTGAAGTCTGAGGTATCTGTTGTGTTTTTGCATATGGTGAAAAATATATGTCGATTTAAGCTTCAGTGTTGATTATCTATCCAAAAGAATTATTTATTATCATCTATCGCCAACTAAAATAAATAATGACAGTAATGACACTTCCAACAATGTTGGATGGTTAAATTGACTTGTTGTTCTTCTATTTTACAAAATATATTCTCTTTTATATCTTTTTAATCGAAAGAACGGTACCAAATTAATCAAAATTATAAATTCTTTTAAAATTTTACTAAGAAGTTATGAGAAATTAAGATATCGCAACCTTTAAATAAGATAATGAATCAGTGAGTCTGTTGATTTAGTTTTTTGTATGTAAAATATTGAATAATCTACATCAACACAATAGCTGTGAAAAATGTATTAATAACAGTGTTACTGTATTTTATAACATTTTAAAACATTTTTCTGACCAGAACAAAATGAATTATTTAATAACTATACGAGTTTTGTTACAGTTTCAAGGACCTAACGTCCTCTTCATCAGACATTGAGAAAAGACAGATGACAGCAAATCTTATATATTCCTCAGCCGTTAGTTAGCATTTTCATTTATATAATTTTAATTGTTGTTTTTATATATATAAAATTTAAATTTGTAATATGTAACAATATCATATAATTACATTGTTAATACATGTGAATAGTCAATCCAATTTTACAATTCTATTGATCTTTATATAAAATAAAATAAAATAAAATAACAGAAATTTGAAAATATTCAAATTGCACTAATAGTCTTATGCATTTTTCTTTTCTATCACTTCTAATAATTTCTCCCATTGCTCATGTATATTTATATTAGGAAGTGTATTAGGAAGTGGAAGGAAGCGAGAAGAATAAAGAAAGAACAAGAGGAGAAATTAATGAACTGGACAAGTGGTATAAATATACATGAGCAATGGGAGAAATTATTAGAAGTGATAGGAAAGAAAAATGCATAAGACTATTAGTGCAATTTGAATATTTTCAAATTTCTGTTATTTTATTTTATTTTACTTTATATAAAGATCAATAGAATTGTAAAATTGCATTGACTATTAACATGTACTAACAATGTAATTATATGATATTGTTACATATTACAACTTTAAAAATTTTATATATATAAAAACAACAATTAAAATTATAAAAAAACAAGAGCTGAGTAATACCGTACAAGTATAGAAAATACAATAACTGGAAGATTAAACCTGCGAAAATACAATCTATTACTGAAAAAATCATAACATAATGATATGATTATTTCTTGCAACTACTGGTCAAACAAGTGATAAAAATTAAATTTTAACTATTACAAGAATAAATAACATGTATATAAACAGAACAATCCTAAAGCAAATCTCACAGTAGAGATAACTTTATATACAAATCAATTTCTTCTTCTTCAAACATAAGAAAATCAGATAACATAAAAAAGGTGTTAAATTTTAAATATATATATATTGAAAATTGTTGAAAAAAAAATTAAAATTATATAAATGAAAATGCTAACTAACGGCTGAGGAAGATATAAGATTTGCTGTCATCTGTCTTTTCTCAATGTCTGATGAAGAGGACGTTAGGTCCTTGAAACTGTAACAAAACTCGTATAGTTATTAAATAATTCATTTTGTTCTGGTCCGAAAAATGTTTTAAAATGTTATTGTGATTATCCAGAACTATGGAGTATATTTACTGTATTTTAGTGATAGTAGACGGTGGGGTTGTCACAGTATGCTGAATGACGTTTGCAACATTTCTTGGGCAAAAACACTAAAAATATTAAAACGCTGGTAAAAGTAAAGAAAGAGAAAAGAAAAGAAAAAACTTTACGTAATTACCTTACTTAATTATTAATTAAATAAACAATAGAAAATATACCGAAATGTAATAACTGAAAAATTAAAGGGAGTTACGAAAACGAAGTCTCCTTCGAACAATAAAATTAAGAAATAAAAAAATGCTAAAATGCCTAAGAACATTTTTTCCATATTCTTTGAAATAAAATAAGTGAAAAATGGAAGCAGCATATTAGTTTTGCAGCGCAATAACATATAAAAATTTAGCATAGGAGTAACTTTGAATTTCTAAAGTGTGACGGAGGGACTGAAGACATACATTTCCACACATTTAGTAAAATAACTGAAAAAAAAATATAATAGCGCAAAGCTTATGTATATTGATGAAAACTTTTAATTTCTTAATTGAACGGTTGTATATCCATAGCATAGTCTCCACGTGTCTGTTTGCGTTAACTAAAATTGGCTGCTACAGAGGGCCTAAATTTTAGAGCACGAAATTTGGCATGATGAAAGTTTTCAATTTCTGAAGTGAGTTGGGGACATCCATCCTTCTATATTTGATACTGCAATAGCTATATATATATATATATATATATATATATATATATATATATAAAATAATAAAATATTGGCATGTAAGAAAGTTTCAATGCAATGGTTTATCTGAGCTTTGTAGTCACCTCGAACTTTATCCTTCAACACGAAAGGAACTCTTGCCTCTTGGATGATATCAAGGAGGAAGTTTTAGATATTATCAAGTGAATCAAAACACGTGATTGGTTTATATCCCTTTAGGCTAAAAGAGACGGATGAATAATGAAAAAAGAAAATATAAAATCAAATGTTCATGCTCTCCTACCTAGAACTGAATTCAAGAGCACTTGCACGAGAGGTTCACGCGCTAGCCACTAGACCGGTGCGCAGGGCTTAAATGTTATCCTTCAACACAGAAGGAATTCTAGCCTCTTGAATGATTTGATTATTTTAGATATATAAATAAATGTTTTCAAATGAAACCCATGATTTATTGCTGATTTACTGCTGATGTGCTAAACGGCTATTGTGATTATTGTATTTGACGTCTATGTTATCCTTCATTGCAGAAGCAGTTTTAAGTTTTGTGATGATTACTAGAAAGACTATTTTAGATATACACAATACGACAATAAAGTTGCTTTTCTTTAACCAGGGAAAATGTAACATCACAGAAACGAGAACAGCGAAACAGCTCACTTGACTATTGAATTGCTGGAGCGAGTTTCAAAATGCTCTGGCCAGCAATGGAACTGTGAAGTTTAACAGTTTTCGTTGCACAATAATTCGCTTGAGTTTCAGTCATTAAGAAGAGGGATACAATTAATTTTTTTCGTAAAACTGAGAAAATCAGTCACACACACACAAAGAAAGAAAGGTTTGGTTCACTACTTTTTCTGGCATGTAGCGTTGCCTTGAACAAGCAGATTTGAATCGAATGAACACTTTCATGATGGCAAAGATTCTTTGGCGAACGACGTTATGGCGGGACATCCAAGTAAACAAAAGAAAATTGAAACAGCGGATTTCACGAGGAAGCATATAACAACCATCCGAGTCTCCGAGAGACCAGTAGTATACATAGAATTAATAAGGAAACCACTGATCCATAAAGATTTGGAGAAAATAAAACTGTGGTCTCTTTTATATCGCACACTCTGAATTTTGAACAACAGACAGAAAGTGTCAAGTTTCTCACTAGTTTCCTTACTAGGTTTCCTCGAACTGTAAGTCACGGGGGATGAAATATGGTGCTTCATGTACGATTCTCTTGTTAAATGACAGTTGTCATAGCCAATAGGGAAGACAAGACCAACCGAATTTCTCATGCAGAAGTCACAATTCGAATTTTTGTTGGCTGCTTTTTTTTACGCCCTTTTTTCGACCGGATCTCGGCATATCTTGAAAGCTGTAATGTTCATCGAATTTCTCAATGACCGATTTCACAGTTGTATGATGAACCCACACTTTTTTCCTATCTGATTGTATGTTATGCCTTTGACGGTGCACGAATTGTGCAGGATTTCCCACTTCACTTCCCGTTTCACACGCGACATTTCCCATTCGACTCGGAACACAGCAACAAGCACGCAGCTATCCGTTTACAAGACTTCAACTGACCAGGTGCTTCCAGATTTTGCCGTCTATGCAGCCTCGCAAGTGCACACCGACACCCCCAATGTTGCTAACTACTTTTCGATACACTCCTTAATTCTGAATCTTGCATTTGTTATGCATATGTTATCCATAGTGTATATAGTAGGTGTTTTCAAGACGTAGTAATATTTTAGTGAGCTTGTTATTTTTATTTAGGACTGATAACTTGGCACGACCTCAGCAAAAGAAAATGGACATGAGATTTGGAACATGGAATATTAGGAGTCTTTATAGGGCTGGCGCGTTAAAATCCGTAACGAGTCAGTTAGAGAAATACAGGATGGACGTAGTAGGAGTTAAGGAAGTTAGGTGGGAAGGAAATGGATCTGTGAATTCCGGAAATTTTACGTTCTTTTACGGGGAAGGAAATAAAAATCACCAGTTAGGAACAGGGTTTTTCGTTCACAAACGAATATTACCAGCAATTAAACGGGTTGAATTTGTTACTGACAGACATTCTTTTATTACTCTTAACGGACGCTGGTGTGATATTATTGCTTTAAATTTACATGCCCCAACTGAAGATAAGAATGACGATATAAAAGACAGTTTTTACGAAGAAGTGGAACGGATATTTGACCAACTCCTGCGATACCATATGAAAATTCTATTAGGGTATTGCAATGCGAACATAGGACGAGAGGATATTTTCAAACCGATTATAGGGAACGAAAGTCTGCATAAGGAAAGTAATGACAACGGTGTTAGACTCGTGAACTTTGCAACATCCAAAAACCTAATCGTGAAGAGTACAAAATTCCCACATCGCGACGTTCATAAATACACTTGGACATCACCAGACGGAAAAACACCTAATCAAATTGATCACGTTTTAATAGATACAAGAATAGAACTAGCATAATTGATGTCCGGTCGTTTAGAGGGGCTGATTGTGACACTGATCACTACTTGGTAGCAGCGATAATACGAGAGAGATTATCGTTGAATAAAGGTAATATTCTATGTCCGAAAACGGAGAGATTTAATTTAAAGAAATTAGAAGAGAGCCAGGTAAGAGAGGAATACCAGATTGAAATCTCGAATAGATTCTCGGCTTTAGAAGATTCGGAGTGCACTAGTGTTGAGGATACCTGGATTGAAATTAGAGATAGCATTAAAAGTTCAGCAATAGAAAAATTGGGACACGCGGAAATACAAACCATGGTTCCACCAGGAATGCATAGAACTAGCAGAGAAGAGAAAACAGGCAAAATTACGCTGACTACAAAATCCGAATGAATTAACTACACAAAATTTCGCAGATATCAGGCGGGAAACTTCCAAAATTTTTAGAACAAAGAAATGCGATTTTCTGAAAGCTAAAATTAAGGAACTTGAAGATATTAGTAAAACTAAAAACATCCGGGACATGTACGGTGTATACGGGGATCAGCGAATTTAAGAAAGGCTATCAACCTTGTGCTTATATATTAAAGAAATCTGATGGTACAGATCTCACTGATACGGATAGCATCTTAAATAGATGGAAAGATTTCTTTGACGATTTGCTTAACACGCAACCAAAAACTAGTGTACGTGGAGAAAAGGAGATATACACCGCAGAACCGTATATATTCCAGAACCCAACCGAATAGAAGTAGAAATCGCTATAAAGAAACTAAAGAAACACAAATCTCCAGGTGTAGATGAAATTCCCGCTGAGTTAATTTTAGCTGGAGGCGAAAAATTGTGGAACAAGATACACAAACTCATTCTCCTTATATGGAACAAGGAAGAATTGCCACAAGAGTGGAAAGAATCAATCATTGTTCCAATTCACAAGAAAGGCGACAAAACTGACTGTAATAATTATCGAGGCATTTCTCTTCTGTCAACATCCTATAAAATCCTTTCAAATATTCTATTAGCAGGTCTGACCCCATACGCAGATGAAATTATTGGAGATTATCAGTGCGGATGTAGACGAAATCGATCAACTATCGACCAAATATTTACCATTCGCCAAATACTCGAAAAAAAGTGGGAATACAATACCCCGATACATCAACTATTTATTGATTTTAGAAAAGCGTACGACTCGGTTAGGAGAGAAACATTATACATATTTCTTACAGAACTTGGAATACCGAGAAAGCTAATTAGATTAATTAAGATATGTTTAAATGAATCCCAAAGTAAAGTCCAGGTAGGAAAATTTTTATCCACGAACTTTCACGTCAAAAATGGCCTGAAACAAGGAGAAGTGTTGTCGCCATTATTATTTAACTTCGTTCTGGAATACGCTATAAGAAAAATCAAAGATAGCAACCAGGGTCTAGAGTTGAACGGTATTCACCAGGTTATGGCATATGCTGATTATGTAAATTTAATAGGGGATGATAGGAGAACAATAGAAAGAAATTCAGAGATCTTATTAAACGCTTCAGGGACATGGGTTTAGAAGTGAATGCAGAGAAAACTAAATACATGGAAGTGCGTCGGGACCGTAATACAGAAAATTATGGATGCGTTAAAATATTAAATAATACTTTTGATAAAGTGGATAGTTTCAGATATCTAGGATCAATATTAACAGAGGAAAATCATATTCACGAAGAAATTAAATGTCGACTAAAAGTAGGGAATTCGTGTTACTATTCGGTTCAAAATCTCTTGTTGTCGCGAATTCTGTCGAGGAATTTGAAGCTTAAAATATACAAAACGATAATCATGGCTCTTGTTCTGTCTGGTTGCGAAACATGGTCACTTACTCTGAGGGAAGAACATAGACTGAAAGTATTTGAGAACAAGATCCTGAGACGAATATTCGGACCCAAGAGTAATGGGAATGGGGAATGGCGGAAACTTTGTAACGAGGTACTACATAAGTTATATGGTTTACCCAACATTGTTAGGGTAGTCAAATCTAGGAGGCTTAGGTGGGCGGGTCATGTAGCTAGAATAGAAGAAAGTAGAAACGCTTTCAAAGTATTGACTGGAAGACCAATCGGAAAACGACCATTAGGAAGGCCTAGGCGCAGATGGGAGGAAATATTAAGATGGATCTCGCAGAGATTAGAATACAAAGTAGAAACTGGATGCATTTATCGAAGGATAGAAGTCAGTGGAGAGCTTTTGTGAACGCGACATTGAATCTTCGGGTGCCATAGGCCATAGAGTTAGTTAGTTAGTTATTTTTATTTATTTTTTAACCTTTGTTCCTATTATTATCTCAATACTATTTCTACAGCTGTTATCTGATAAAGCCATCTCACCTTATATTGCACATCCCACTAAGACTTTTTTGATCAATATATTTTTACATCTTACATATGTATATATGTTCTATGGTGTACTATATGTTCTAAGATGTTTTTAGGACTAATAAATAGTTTACAGAACTTGTGATACTTGCTCATTATTTATTTTATTCTCTGAATTCTGTTTCTATAACTATTCTCTGAACCTATAATTGTGATTGTTTTATTTCTGACCAAAAAAAAAAAAATAAAAAATTGTCAGATTGATTGTGTGATAAAAAATAATTATACTAATCTCCCACAACAGACATATAAGAGATACCAGATCCAATGCAAAAAATAAATTTTCTTTTCTTGAAATACGTAATAACATTTTATTCGGTACATTTTATAGCGTTTTCGTTTTCACAATATGAAGTTTTATAAAATATCCTAAGCGGTAATATGCAATATGTATTACACCGAATCCATCTTACACCTAACTTTTTCCACACCAAGTTTTCCGTTTACCAAATTTTTCTACACCGAAATTTCCTGCACCGGATTTTCCTAGGCATATTTATGTCTAATTAACGAAGTTTATGTATTTATATTCATTTTCTTACAAAACTTAAAGGTTCTAGCATCGGTTGAAACTAAAATACAATATTCTGCAATCAATCAAATTGAAAAAATATGCATCGATCTAAGCTTCAGTGTTGAGTATATATGCAAAAAGTTTATTTATTATCGCTTTATCCATTACCAACAAAAGTGAATAATGATAGCAATGACACTTTTAATTATGATGGATACAAAAGTTGACTTTTTTCTCCTATTTTTACATTATATATCCTTTCTTATTTCTTTCTAATCAAAACAACGGTACAAAATAATCACAACTATTTTTTTAAAATATTACTGTAAAATTATAGAAAACTAAGATATCGGAATCTTTAAAGAAAATAGTGAACCAATAAGTTTGTTGACTTACTTTTCTATATATAAAACATTGAATAATATATATCTACGCAATAGGTGTGGAAGATATGTTAATAACAGACAATGTTACTACATTTTAATGGCTCTTATTTACAATATGTTGTAAATGGTGGGTTTTTCGCAGCACCATTAATGAGTTTTGCAATATTTCTTCGGCAAAAAAGATTAGAAATACTGCTAAAATGAAGAAACAAAAGAGCTTTATGTAATCATCCGTGCTTAATAACTAAATAAAAAAATAGAAAATTCATAGAAATATAATAAATGAAAAATTAAAAAGAGTTACAAAAACGAAGCCTCCTTTTAATAGTAAAATAAATAAATAAATTCTAAAATGACGATCTAAGAACATTCATTTTCATAAGTTACAGGAACATAACTGTAACATAACATAAGTGACAGGAACAGCTTATAGTTTTGCAGCACACAATAACAACATAAAAATTCAGCACATGAAAAAAAAAAAACTTTGAATTTCTAAAGTGTGACGGAGTGACTGAAGACATGTATTTCCCCATATTTAGTAAAATAACTGAAAAACTATAATACTACAAAACTTAATGTAAACTCTTATTTCTTAACTGAACGGTTGTATGCCCACATTTCCGTTCGCATTAACTAAAATCAGAGGGCCTGAATTTTGGAGC
The DNA here is from genome assembly GCF_964235325.1 of Thermobia domestica. NCBI lineage: Eukaryota > Metazoa > Arthropoda > Insecta > Zygentoma > Lepismatidae > Thermobia > Thermobia domestica. Next base: position 256,025,035 of record NC_137458.1, read on the forward strand.
ACGAAATTTGGCATGTTAACGCTTTCTAAAATGAGTTGGGGTCATGCATCCTTCTATATTAGATACTGCAATAACGGAAATGTTTGTTTCCTTCAAAACAAGTAAATTTCAGTTTCATGTAGGAAAACTACAACAGACTTGCAATCAACCCAATATTCTGAGTAGAAATACAATGTTGAAACTGGGTAAAATGTGAAAATGAAATATATTATTTGGTCATTTAATGCGTTTTAAGAAAACATTTTTCGCTATTTTTGAATATATTTACTCAAAGGAGATTCAAAATTGAAAAGGAAAATATTTAATTGTATCGCTTTCAATTTAGATATAGGGCTAGTGATAAGTGTGGAGAAGGGAAGTATTCGTCGGGTATATTAGTTCACTTTAAAGCACAATTTGTCGTTATCATTTGCTGTTGTACTTTTACTCTATTTATTTTATTTTACCTTATTAGAACTTGTAGTAAATTTCTGCTATTTCAGGTTTGAGTAGGAGATTAAAAGATATGCTATCTCTTCTTGGAATATCTAAATCCATATTAAAAAAAAGTTTCTCGCTATTTCATACCGTTCTTGCTCTAAATTGAAACCTGAAATGACAAGTTTCTACTAATTTTGGTTGGAACAGAGAAATTCAGACGGAGATTGATCCTATTCTATGAATCCTCAATCAATATCAAGAAACCGTTTCCCGGTATCTCTTACTGTTCGTAGTCCCATACTTGACGACAGATAGACGGACGGACATAGTCGCTCTATAGGATTTCCCACAATTATTCATAGGATAGTATGGAAGTATCGAAAATTGCTTAGCAAATTATACCACAATCTCATATTCACAAAGGATGAGACAATTAATATACCCGTTTATAACTCTAGACAATACTTTGTAAAACAATATTTTCTCTTTCTTGACATTTTTTTTCCTGAGCAATCTTTGTTTATAGTTATCAATAATTTTGCACAGATGCTTTTAGTTAGTACTCAAACACTTTCCATTTTTTCGTTCAACTACAGTACACAGAATTTTTCTTCCCTTATGTATAATATGTTGAACTCACGAGAAATAAGTAAATGTATTAACAATTTCAAGTTTCTAGGAAAACATATTTTGAAATAATATTTGGTATGTAGACAAAGAGAACTGATAAATAAATGTAATATTTCAGATTAACCATTGTCCCATTATTATCCCCTTTAGGTTAAGGGAGACGATGATTAAAGTAAGTGAATCATAATGAAAGAATTGGTAGAATGAGAAAGTGGGAGGAAAGGGGAGTACCCCAAGATAACCCACGGACACAAAGTTGTCCACTTTCACTGCGGAAAACAGTTAGATATCCATAGTTTTAATCGGTGTTTATTCTTAGACAAACAAGAACCTTAACACATCAGGAAAAGTGTTTTTATCTAGTCCTTAAACGATATTAACGCTAGTGGTTTTAAAAGTTACAGAAAACATTTTCTTAACTTCATTTCTTTTTAAATAAGAATTTAAGATCACTTTAGTATTATTAGCGGTATACGAAACCGGAACATAACGTTAACAGTTGAATAATACAGCATACTATTTAAGAGCTAGTTAAGCAGAACTTGGAACAGAGAAATCGTAACCTTTCCTACAAAATTCATACTAGGATGTACATAAGTCTTTCTAGGCCAATAAGTGAAAACATTTAATATTGATATACATGAAGCAATACTTATTTAAGAAATTCACTAGATTATTATCCTCGAGATATTCTCACATATTAACTAGCAATTTTAAATGAAGGCATTTTCATAATATTCTCTTTCTCTTTTGAAAGAGACATAGGAGATCAGAGACCTTGCTCGCTATATAGAACTATTGATCCAACATTCGACTCTTATTTGGACTGTGATCTAAGTAGGTAAAAAGACTGTGATCTAAGCAAGTAAAAAGACTGTGATCTAAGCAGGTAAAAAGACTGTGATCTAAGCAGGTAAAAAGACTGTGATCTAAGTAGGTAAAAAGACTGTAATCTAAGTAGGTAAAAAGACTGTGATCTAAGCAGGTAAAAAGACTGTGATCTAAGCAGGTAAAAAGACTGTAAGGTTCTGACAATAGTGGAAATTAAAAACTTTAGGAGATCAAATTTATTTCGGTCTCCTTATGAGGCATAAGTTGAAATACATTTTCTTCCTAACCTGACGAACGTAACTTTAGGAGTTCTAAACTCGATCAGAGATAGCTTTCCTCAGTAGCAGACTAAACAATAAGCATTGTGCAACTACATTACTGCATTATGCATATTACAAATACTGTAATAAAATAATATAATTCCTGATCATGAATATCTTAATTTGCAAACATTAATAAATTGTGTTCAGTGAAATATATATATATATATATATATAATTTTAAATCATTATTTTTCTAAGTACTATCATTTTATTGTAATGGTCGGTTATTTTAATGTATTTTCAATAGGAAATCAAACCACTCTTTGCTTACGAGACAAACATGAATAATCAATTAAGATGCTAGGTTAAATAATAATAATATAATAATAATGATAAATGATATAAGTTAACGACAAAAGATAAAATGGAAGCTAATCGAAAAGAATATAATATGAAGGACAAAAGAAAAAATAATACAAAACTATATATAAAGACTGAAAGATATATGCAAAACAAACTTCAGCAGTAACAACTTAAGTAAACCTCTTAATAAGAGACCTATATTCAGAGGCAGAAGGCTTCGTGGTCTCCAGGAAACAAGATCAGGTGATAAATACGAAACACTACAGGAAAAAAATATACTGAAAAATATCACAACACAAGATACAACATATCACAAGTTTATGCACAATGATCACACAACTGAATGCAAGGAAAGAAACAAAGTGACAAAGAATACATCAAGATATAGGAAATGAAATCTTTCAGTTTGTGTTCCACGATTATGTCCTATAGGCTAAGGGAAACGATGATTAAAGCAAGTGAATGATGATGGAAGAATTGCTGAATTGAGAATATAAGAGCTGGGTGGAAACAGGGGTACCCCGAGAAAACCCACATACACGGTGCTGTCTGCCCCAAAATCAAGAAATAGGAATGAAACTCAAACTGATACTACAAGAAGTACCATATCCCAAATATCAACAGAAAACCATACTAGAAACATACAAACAAGAACTTTACTGGCATAACCATACCAACCGACCAAACAGTATATAAAAACAGAATATTCATCACAGGGGAAACAAAGAAAAGGAAGAGATATATCTAATAAACATCACAATACCAAATACAACAAATTTGCAGAAAGAACGTAGAGAAAAGATACAACAATACAAACAGCTAATCCAAAAACATCATAGAACAATAGAAAAACAAAAATGTGAAAAATAATACCAATACTATTATCTGATACCGGAGTGGTCCACAAGACGCTGAAAAAGGCAGTTGAAACTATTGAAATCGAAAAAAAAGAAAGAAACATAAAGAAGATACAGAAGAACGTAATAATGAGCACACAGAATGGTACGAAACTTTCTGCAAACCCTGGAATAAACATAAAATGTCCCTACGAAGAAACAGTGATACGCATGGATGACCGTATATTGCTATTTTGTCTGCTTAGATAGAGAGTAGAGAAAAACAACAACAACAACAACAACAACAACTACTACTACTACTACTACTACTACTATACTACTGCTACTACTACTACTACTAATAATAATAATAATAATCCAATCATTAAAATGGTGAAACTTTGAGAAATTTAAAACGTGGTCACTATATTTATCTATTTCAAAAGCTCAAACTCAGCTCCCCCCGTTCGTTCATCGAGAATCTGCGGCTACGTAATCAATGTTCCGTTGTAAGAAAGAAACAAATAGTAAATTTCTAATATTGTATTGTAAAACTAACAGCAATTGTTTATCTTATGTATTGTTCAGCTGACACGTGATTCCTCTATAGTCAGCAAACTTGCGTTTTAGTTCCATTTGTTCCTTTCATGATTTCTTTCTCAATTTTAACTTCACAGTGTAGAGTATGTTGTTTCCACATCCAAAATTGAGCCATTTGCCAGCTATTAGTTCCTCTTCTTTTTATACCAAGTATTATTGTTACTTCTATGAATCAAGTAACTAAATTTCTCATTGAAGTTCAAAAATAAGTGATCAAATTTGTTGTTCTAGTAACATCATTGTTTATCGTTTAAGTCAACTTTGTTTATGAAGCAATGTCTTCGGTTCTTAATGATTCTTGCTTTCTCGAAGCACAGTTTAGGAAAATTTTCAATCATTGAGTAGTCAGAGTTCAACGCACAATTGTATTTGATTGGATAATTCTTGATGAAGCTTAATGGTGTTCCAAGTTTCATGACAAACTGTGTCTTAATTTCACATGCTCTTCTTTATTCTTCTAGTTACTATGCTATCGCCTTAGGAGTTTCTAAAGGAGTTCGATAAGTTTTAATAAATAATTTGATTTATTTTAGATTACTTAAGTACTGGACCGCAGAAACAACTTCGTTTACTTCTTTGTAGATGATCTTGATGTACACCGTGCTTACAACCACTTTCATTGCTATGTAATATTCCGTTTAACGTTTTGTTATTGTTAATGCAAGTAGCTCATTGTTATTCCTGTATTTACTAGTGTTGTATAAATAATTTGAGGATTGGTATGCAAATACATCGAAGAAAAAACATTGAGTCTATTTTTCTCTAGAAATGTTATTTTTTACTCATTCGAAAAGGTGTAAAACCTGTTCTGTTATGATAAACTTCATTAACTACAGGGGCGGCTATGCAATGTAGACACAAAGTCAGCTGCACTCCCAAATACGAAAAATTTTAATTAATAAAAATTTATTATGGACATCTATTTCCTGTATAGGAGTAAGAACTCTTAACGTAAAGGAAAGAACTACTTTCTATCCATCTCCTTGCAACCGGGGGACGAGAGAGGACAAAAAACGAACGGAAAGGTGTAATCTTTCTGCTATATGTTGAATTTGCGCGCTCCATACCATAGGGCAAGAATCATATCTATTCTTCTCTTGTGCTCCACACGATGAAGGTGGACGTAGAAGGAAATGCCTCCTGGTAGCGGGAAAAAGAATAGCGCATATCGTTTCAAGGGCGACATAACTTTGCAAAAGGTTTCCGACAAAAAAAATCATGTTTTCTTTACAACGCTCATATATACGTGCATCATTATGAAGAAAGACAAAAATAGTACTTTGTTAATGCACATTAGGATTTCAGAATTTAATAACTAGTGATTTACATTAACTTGTTTTAAAACAAGCATTTTTGAACGAATGAATATTCTTGAACTATATTTTAGATTGATTTACCTCTGGAATGTTGTTGTGAAAGCAAGCATGTGAAGCAACAGACAGATGCGTGTTAGACTTGTAATTCAAATAAATAGTTATAAAGTTCTGATAAGTAGAGAACAGCCAATTGCTTAGTCCAGGGTATCTCAAGCTGGGGGTAGCGAGAGGGTTTCATGGGTGTCGCGAAGTTAAGCGGAAGAGATAAATATAATTAGAATTTAATACTGGGAAATATTATTTTGACTTTGTTCTGATAGATATACTTTTATTTTTATACATACTGTTAAGAACAACGAAAACGATAGGACTAATAACCATTTTCAACAGGTGCAGAGTTGTTTAAAAATCAATTTAAATAAAAGGTACTGTATACAATATAAAACTAATGAGAACTGCATATTGAAATACCAGAAAATATTAATGCAACGAAACCTACATATTGAAATACAATTAAAATTGAAAGCTACCTGAGCATGATGTGATTTCACTAGTGCAGCATTGTCCAGCTCAATTTTCGTGACGCATATTATAAAGTTATTTTCAACAGATAAGCGATTTCTTGTCTTTGTTTTAATGCTTACCATGAAAAAAAAAAAACACCACTTTCTCACAGGTACGATGTAGCAAATGGAATTACTGTATTACTTTTAAAGCAGCAGATACCAGAGCAGGATATTCACTCCTCTTTAGCCAGAACTTGTTCAAGTCTTCGTTACAGAAAAAAACATTTGCAAGGATTTGTCGCACGATAGTTCTATTGGTTGGTCAAGAAGTTGTGGGCTTAGATCAGTTACTTTGATGGCCTCTTCAATGAAGGGGTTTAATATCCATCTGTAACTAGCATTTTCATTGTAGGGAATATATTCTACCATCTGCCCTTCTAAGTGTTCTAAGTATTCTACCATCTGCCCTTCTAAGCCCTTCTAAGTGTTTGCAGATTAAACTGGACAGCCCTGCCATGTCAATAGAATTAAGGGAGTTATGAAGTTTTAAAATTTTCAAATGGCCTCCATTTTGAAACAGTATGATGGATCGGATTTGATATTTGTAATATGAATGAACTGACCAAATTTGGTTTTAATCCATTCGCTTTTAGGTAAGTTATTGTATCCACTATATAATCATACAAGAAATTGATTCTATTATTATAGAAATTAATTGGATGTCGTGAGATCTCTGCAATGAGTATATTAAAAATCCCACACAAGCTTATTACAAACCAGAAATGATAAGGGGGTCGCTGGGGAGAGGATGTGATAAAATGGGGTCGTCATATGAATTAGGTTGAGAACCAATGGTCTAGTCAATTAGAGTGGGTTTAAGAGGTAAATTCGGAGCAAACTCGGATCCCGGTAGACTTTAGGAATTTCACGCATATTTCGGAGCTTTCACGTGGATTTATGATTAGCAAACACATCTTCCGTAGGGGATACCAGAGTTTGGTTCCAGGCGGGAACACATTAAATTCTTGTTTCTTCGACGTTAAATACAAGGTATAGGCTTTGACACTGGAAATGAATGATCGGACCGAAATCGAACGAATATTTGAATTTCAATGCATCATGAAAATATTATCATGCCCCCATTTTGAGAATTAGGATAAAAACATGAGAAATGAATCTAGTGTAGTTTTCATCATTACTTAGTTTTGGTGTACATTAAAAATTGCAAATTATATTAAAGAGCATGTAACCAAATTATTTTTATGGAATCAATTAAAAAATTCATTTTGAAGAGATAGTTTGAGCAGTGATGACATAAATTATTTTACACTTTCTGCATAACTTGAATTCTTTGTGCTGAGTTAAAGTACTTAAAATAAGTTAAAAATGATTATGTAGGACTTGCACTTGATATATGATTTTGTAATATCAAATTCGTTATTATTCTTTTTGTCTAGAGGTTCCGAAGTCAGAGAATTGATACTAAGCAGGGAAGAGATAACTAAGCCAGTTTCGACGCCATTATCAATGTGACATCCCTCTTATAGAACTCTGGAACCGCCACAGGTTAAGTCCTTAATTGATTCTTTTCTTAGCAAGCATTTTGGACTTGCCTGGACTTCCGACCAATCACTGGAGTATTATAACTCAGTGATTTTAATGAATTTTGTTCCAAGGCCTAGTGCTTCTTTAATCAGCATTCTTACAACGAGTATCCTCAAGAAAATGTTTAGGTTTGAATATATTGTACTTTTTTTGCTAATAAAAGTCATGATGTTTAAAATTGAAATAACAATCGAAACAAAATGAAATTTTAAACTTGTTTTAAGCTATTGTCATGCCAGAACCCATTAAGACCAATGCAATGTATCAATTTTCTCAGGACAAAAGCTCAAAATGACATGCATAAGTGACGTTTATGCATGCTCTTGTAACGTCAGCAGTGTTGTCTGAAAATATTATTTTGTACCTGAGAAATTTTGAGGCTTTGTTTCTCTGTTCTCTAAAATTTGTCAAAACACACTTAGCGGGGTTTAACATAACAATCCCAGGGGCGCACTCATGCGGGAATGCACTGGGTCCAGACCTTCCCCAATCTTCGTAACTTGATATACGTAGATTTGTACATTTTCTTCGTAAAACCAGGGTTAAAAGTGGATCTGAAAAGGTAGGGGGAAGCATGACGTCACGCCGTTGCCCTTGTCTATCTTTGCCCATTGTAATTTTTTTAGAAAGTGGGGGACGGCACAGATATTTTCTGGAAGTGAGGGGACGACGTTCTCCCACGTTCCCCCTCACTTTTTCCCCTGCGTAAAAGTACCTAAATATACTTGTTTAGCAGAGCAATGATTGATGTAAACTAAAGATTTGATCTTATACTTGATCTCTACTCTTCCTTTTCTTATCCAGTTCTATTATTTCTGTGAATATGGATAGCAATACTTATGCAGTGTTTCTTTCAGAAATAATGTTTCGGGGGGGCACTCTCAGAGTTCCAGAGGGAGACAGTGCCCCCTAAAAAACAGGTCTGGAAGAAACACTGATACTTAAGAATTACTTATCGTGTTTTCGGTTGCAAAGTTAACACAGTGATGCCAACCCGTAGGAAAATCCCATTTTGTGGGATTTTTAAAATAGGTCTTGGCAACATTTGTTGGATTTTTCACACATTTGTTTCATTAACTCCAACCAAATTCTCTATGGGCCGGAAGTAGAATGATGGCATTTCAATAAAAGTGAAATTAGTGGTAATTTTTAAATTTTGTTACTAGAAAGTGCATTCAAGTGTGAAAACAAAAGACTTACGCCGCAACTTGTGAATCTCAATAAAGAAGCGACAAGAAACGTAAATTGTACTCTGGAAGTTATGATAAAAATAATGGAACAAAGTAAAATACCAAAATAGAAACCGCTAATTCCTAAAAACGTTCCCCATAAAGTGCCTGCAGAATGAAGTTTGACTAGTTTCATTACGCTTAGTGGAACATTATGGCGCAAAAGCGTGATGCAAATAGTAAACTTTGACAACAAAATGTACACGTTCTCGTCAATATTTTCAATAGTTCCTTTTCATAAAGGAAAATATTTATTTATTAACTATATGATATACTTACAAGATCGGAATCCTACGAATAATTCACTCAAATTTTGAAGAAAGTGAATAGCATACAGTAGCTTCAATTTTCATATTTTACAAATTTTGGGAAATTTTGTGATTAGTGCAGCGCTTGGGGAAATTCAAGAGCAAAATGGGAATTTGTGCCTCTTGAGATGGGATTTTATAAACTTACAGGTTGGCACCACTGAGTTAATACTGTTTCAATACTACATAGATGTAATTAATGGCTTGTAGTATTGGAGTCCTCCCAACCAAGGGCGCCCATGTTATGGTTTCCAAGGGGGGCAAGTATAAGCGACGTTTCAAATATGGTTTCAAATTTTGCTGTAACAACCGTAAACATTCTATTGGATTTTCAATATTCCCAAGTACAATTTCCTCTTGGGGGGGGGCGAGCGCCCCAACAAAAGTTTCTGGGTGCGCACCTGTTCATTTCTTTGTTTGGTGAACTACATCGTATCCGTGGGTTTTTCCGAGATTCTCCTGTTTCCTTCTACATTCTGGTTCCACCAGCGCTTTCATAATCCTTTATTTTCATTATTCAAATGTCTCCTTTAGCCTAAACGGCATAAACGTGAGGTATAAAAAAAATCGAAAGTTCTTTGCTGTTTATAAGTTTACATAGCGTATGTAAACAAGAATTAAAGCTTTAGAATTAATGACAATTTTATGTTATATGTCATTAACGACAGTGTTTACAGTACGGTATACTTGTTGATGGTAGTGTCATAATGTGAGCTTGTTACTATTAGATTTCACTCTTAATAGATGGCAATCCTATGTAGCGTCAATGTTCATGTTAACAAAAGACTCGTTGTTATTGATTTCTTCGAAAACTGTATGCATGAAATTAAGATTTACTATCAAATATGTCGTTTTCTTCAGCTCTACAAGAACTATTGCTTGTTATTATACTATATCATCTTTCGGCATTTTTCCTCCCGCTACATTAGTAGAATTTAAATACTTTGTAATAAAATTTCAATCACCTTTGTTTTAGCAGTTCAAAATTCACTAAAAATTGCTACAATTCCTTGTTTTATTCTATGATGAATCTAATTGTTGTATACATGACGTCGAAATAAATAAAGTGGTAATATTCTATGCAGTGGCGTATTTAGGGGCGGGGCTACCGGGCTTAAACCCAGGGTTGCTACACACGAGACTCGCGATGATGCCAAACACGGATCTGAATTATGCTAGATTTTTGTAAATTATGCCAGATTTTCAAATTGTCTTTCCTAACTAATAGTAAAAAGACCCGCCCCTACTTATCTTCATTATTTTAATGAAGTGTTTCAACTGTATTCATGTACAAAACTAATATGACGCTGTCAGGACTGATAATGAAATAAATTGGTGAATGGCTCATTATAGGGGAGGAAGGTCGAATTTATATTTTATGAATGGATAACATTTTAAGAAGCATATACACAACATGCCGCTTCCGATACAGCTCTGAAGCATTTCTTTTAGTATATTACCAGCTATCCCCTGACGCTCATATCCACCCCCTCTCAAGTTGTAAATTGAAAGGGACAGGAACATTCCAGATAACCACACATTTAGGTTTGAGTTGACAGTAATAAAACTATGGGTAAGTAAATATGTTTTGTAGAGCCACGTTTTGCTATTTTTGGACATTTCTCAGAATTCCACAATAAATCATAACCGCGGAAATAGACTGGTTTCATTGCTCCAACCATCGCTTCTACTAAGAAGAATAATTCCAGACGGTTCTTGAACCATCTAAATTTTCGTTCTTTTTCTGTTCACCAGAGGGAAGAATGAAATTATGCTAGATTTGCTCAAGATGCTAAAGTCAAGATGCTAGATGCTAAATGCATGTGAATTATGCTAGATCTAGCACCAAGATGCTAGATAAGGCTTCACTGCTTAAGCCCCTGAAATTTTACTTACTATAGTAAAGTATATGAAATATCTTGCAGAATTTTCATATTTTCAGGCAAAACCCCCTCGAAACAAAATCGTAAATACGCCACTGATTCTATGGCACTGTATGTTTTCAATTAGTAAAATATGGAAAAATAATGAGGTTTGAGATAAGCCTTGTATTCACCATAATTTGATTTTGGGACTGTGTGTATTAAAGGCTATCATACAAACTACACAGTTACGATAATAATATAATAATAAATAGAGCTTTTTGTCTAGGTAGTTATCGCAAAGGAATTCAAAGCATTAGTACTGATAAGGCCCACTTTTAGCCTCTGATGTAGTCAAATAACAAGATATATACGTGTCTTTGTCAATTTAATGGAGATACTTAAAATTAGAAACACGTCAGATATCTGGGGTAGTAATGGTAAGATGGCAACTGCAGTGCTAGGTGCTGGGGTGTTCGGGCAAACTTATACTACATTGGGAGCAGTGAAACGACCTGAACAGTAAACAGAACAGATGATGATAATGTGCATAATTTACAAGTAGGGAAAATCGTTGGCACTCTGTTACGAGGTGCGAGTGTGACGAAAGTGGCAAACTGTATTGAATATGTCGAGAGGGAGATTACCCAAAGCGATGACGACCTACCTAAACCACAGCAAAACTACATGGGCGAAAGTCCTACATCATGCAACGGTGCAGGTGACGGAGGACCTAAGGGAACAGCTACAGTCTGTAACGTCAATCATAGTCAGTCGGGGATTACATAGTATGGACATACATTGTCGGGTTGTACTTGTAAAATCGCTCATAAGGGCCCATCACGCTTTAGCATAACCCCAATGATACCGTGAATATACGTTATGCAGAGCCGATGACTGGAAACATGTGATATCATTGAATGAGTCATCGTTTCCTTTATTTCATATCACGGGTTGGGTTTATGTGTCGTGGACTCTCAAGAAGAATGTAATCTGCAATGCCTCTACTCAACTGTCAAACATGGTGGCGTCCCTATGATCATATGAGCTGCAAATCTTTGATTTTCAACGAATCTCACGCTGACTGTTACGGTCGCGTGAGTTCCAGTGGTTATGTCGCTATTTTTGGTGACATTTTTCACCTATGGTCCAGATGTTGTTTCTGGGCACTTACGCCATATACAGGATAATAATGAGCTCAGTTTCATAGCTGGAGCTGCTGCGGCGTGGTTTGGGGAAAATCGGGATGGAGTTGAAAACCTCTCCTGGCCTGCGCAATTCCTAGGCCTAAACATAATTGAAATTCTGTAATTCCATTTTGGAAACACAAGTTCTTCACAGATTTTCTTCTTAAATGAGTACTGCAAGCGGAATGGTATAATAATATACTTGCTACCATTCATGACATCCATGGCTCCATTTCACGTCCAGGTGAAAGGTGGTTCAACGCAATGTTAATATGGTAAGTTTAATTTTTTTTTTTTTGCAAGTATTGATAAGAATCTGTATATGTATCTGAAAGAAGTCATGGCTGACTGGCTGACTGCTCAAAGCCCAGGACAGGCTACTTACGCTAATATCTATCACCACACACTTTGCCAGCACATTGAGCAGATACTTTCTTTCTACCTCTGACTCTGCACACTGCTCGGTTAAGTTTAGTCGATTCTGTACTCGTATCGAGAGGCATAGGTTAAATTCTTGTAGCGCCAATTTGGAGGATTATAAGTTCATTTCACGATTCTCGAATTCGACTCTGCCTTAAGTGAGTCGTCCAACACTACTCTAGGAATTACGGTACAATATCTTGCGCAAGGTCCCACACTAATAAAAGGTTGTATTAATGCTGTTATTTAATTGCATATGATCGGAGGAGACGTTCATACCTCAATAGCATGAGGATCTGGTCATTCCACTCTTGAAACCAGAGAAAGCCGTAACAATATGAACGAGCTACAGAGCCATCGCTCTTACGAGTTGCGTGTGTAAGCTTTTTGAGCACATGGTTAACAAGTGTCTCGTTTCATACTTAGAGTCAAACTCTCTGTTGAAAAAAGTTTCAGTGTGGCTTTCTGTCTTTCCAATCCGATACAGATAACCTTGCTAATCTCAAAATCTAAATCCAAGAAGCCTTCTTCCATTGCCAGCATCTTGTTGCTATATTTTTTCGATTTGGAAAAGGGATTTGTCACTACTTGTCATTATAGGATTTTAAAATTACTATATGACTAAGGTCTTTGTGGTCACATGGCGAAATTCATAAAAAAATCCTAGATGAACGTTATTTTAAGATGCGTGTAGATTTTAATCTCTCAGAGCGATTTATGGAAGAAAATGGTGTCTCACAAGGGAATGTTATCAGTGTCATATTGTTCACTGTCACTGTCAACAATGCTCTGTCACAGATCCAGGCTCTTGTTTGTGGCCTACTTTATACTGACGATCCTGCTATTTATTGCTACTCAACATACTTTCGCGGGATTACTCGATAGTTTCAATTGGCGTTAAATTGTCGTGTCCGATGGTCCAACGAGACAGGCTTCTGCTTTATGTGTGCATTTCTGCCAACAGTGAACTTGCCTTGTTGATCTGTACTCGTATCTAGGTGACACTTGTCTCTCGTTTGTTGAGACTGTCCGATATTTCGATTTCACTTTTGATCACCATTTAAGGTAGGGACTAAACGTTTGGAATCTTAAGTACTCTTGTCTTCGAGGTATGAACTTGTTTCACGTACTTAGCCTCCGCACCTCGGGTGCTGATTGTATAGTCCTATTGCGACTATATATCGTAGTCTAATTCGGTCTAAGTGAGACTACGGTTGTATTCCTTAGTCATCTACTCACTCGTTAATGATGAAACAACTTGATATTAAGCATTACCGGGCATTCGGTTAGCTGCTGATGGTTTCTGTACTAGTCCTATACTTAGAAGCAAACGAACAACACTGTCCGATGGCGTGAGAGATTTCTCAGAAATTATTTAGCATATGTACATTGTATTTCTGAGCATCTTTGCAGCTTTCTGTTTGCGTAGTGGTCAAATTTATGACCAGTACGCGCACTCCCTCAGACTATATGTCCATGGCACATTCGTGCGCATGAGAGTCAGACTAATTTGTTTGCCCATCTCTTTCTTTGCTACATGTTTATGCTCTTTCACGATGACTATTGACTTCATCAAAGTTCGGTTATCATCACATACCAGGCAGCACATTAGTACCCAGAGTTCGGAGCATTATTGGAACAGTACCCAAATTTTAAGTTTTATATGATGACAGTCGTGGACAGGTCGGAATTTAGTCTGTATCGCTTGTGTTCAATATTTACTGCTTAACTAACAGAAATTAAGCTTGCTCAGAAGTTCAGTTTTCGCTACGGTGTGAGCTTATCTGCACTGACTCACAAAGCGTTATCAGAAGTAACAAAATAGCCCGCAATGCAATGCATTCTTGAAGGATGTCATCAACCACAACAGCAGACTTGTGTTATCATTAAATCAGCATTAATGAAAACAAATGCGACGACACAGGATCCAAGAACGCTGCATTGCACATGAGTGATTACTTAATCTGATTTCCGTAGCTATTTCGCCCAACGAATGCCCTCTCACTGGCGGTTTGGAACGAGACCAAAGAAAATAAGTTTCACTCAGTAAAACTTATTATGGGCAATTGGCAGATGTCGTCGCGTACTGGTCGCCGAGATGAAGTGATACACGTTTGCGTATCGGACATTCTCATCTCACTCCTAGTTAGTGTGTGCTGTTAACCGTGTGTATTGTAAAGATCTTATTGTCCGATTGAGTATTCGGCACATTCTTGTAAAATGTCTAGAACACTCAGACTGTAGAGAACGTTTAGAGTTATTGTACCTGAAACTATGAAATGAAAATGAAATGAAATCTTTGAGTTTTACGTCCCACGGTTATGCCGATAAGGCTAAAAGTTTTAGCGGATAAGCGGATAATATGGTCTCTATTGACCGTATTGTCACTTTTGTTCATGAACTTGGGATAGTCAACACGCTCTGATATTCTCTTTTCAAAACGATGGCTCCGCGTAGCGTAGTTGCTAGTAGTCGCTAACGTTCTCGCTTTTGGTGCGAGTGGTCCAGGGTTCGATTCCTAGTGGGGACACTCGGTCGAAAAAGTGTAAAAGCTTTTTCAGGCCAGCCATCCTGAGTAAGATTTTCCTGGGTTTTCCTCATTCACACCAAGCCACGGGCGCCCGAAAGGGAGGGCAGGGTGGGGCCTGGGCCCCCGTCTGGCTCACGAAAATGCATACGTAAAATAACAATCCATGTATATTAAATACCAGACGTAATAAAGCAACTATGGAGATGAGCCTCCACCTAGAAAATTTTCTTCGGGCGCCCTTGCACCAGGCAAATGCCGGGATGGTACCTAATATGTAGGTCCAAGGTCGCTTCGTTCCTTCCCTCTGCTTGGATAGTGTGATCGCCGAGGGACATCATCCCTCATACGTGACGTGCTAACAGCCATAGAGGCGAAAAGCCCAGAAACCAGGGTTGCTACACACGAGACTCGCGATGATGCCAAACACGGATCTGAATTATGCTAGATTTTTGTAAATTATGCCAGATTTTGAAATTATCTTTCCTAACTAATAGTAAAAAGACCCGCCCCTACTTATCTTCATTATTTTAATGAAGTGTTTCAACTGTATTCATGTACAAAACTAATATGACGCTGTCAGGACTGATAATGAAATAAATTGGTAAATGGCACATTATAGGGGAGGAAGGTCGAATTTATATTTTATGAATGGATAACATTTTAAGAAACATATACACAACATGCCGCTTCCGATACAGCTCTGAAGCATTTCTTTTAGTATATTACCAGCTATCCCCTGACGCTCATATCCACCCCCTCTCAAGTTGTAAATTGAAAGGGACAGGAACATTCCAGATAACCACACATTTAGGTTTGAGTTGACAGTAATAAAACTATGGGTAAGTAAATATGATTTGTAGAGTCACGTTTTGCTATTTTTGGACATTTCTCTGAATTCCACAATAAATCATAACCGCAGAAATAGACTGGTTTCATTGCTCCAACCATCGCTTCTACTAAGAAGAATAATTCCAGACGGTTTTTGAACCATCTAAATTTTCGTTCTTTTTCTGTTCACCAGAGGGAAGAATGAAATTATGCTAGATTTGGCCAAGATGCTAAAGTCAAGATGCTAGATGCTAAATGCATGTGAATTATGCTAGATCTAGCACCAAGATGCTAGATATGGCTTCACTGCCAGAAACCTAATTCTTAAATCCTAAATTCCTAAATCCTTTTCAAAACGTTTCGTATTGCTTCTAGTTATATCTTTTATTTCTTGCAATTTGTTGTTTTAGCATTTTCTCGTTCCGTTTGAATGTTATTTTCTTAATGCCTTATTTTCGACGTACTTATTTTTAGAAGTTTTACTTTGAATTTTCAATGCACAGAATGTGTCGACCATTGGCCTTGTAATGACGGGGACAAACAGTCCCGCTGCTGATTATCTCATTAAATATTCAGTAATCGGTTAATCAATCAATTAAGCTAGGAACTTGAAATATTGAAAGTTCAAAGGATTTCTAAGGTACAACTGATCAAGGACTTTTGTTAATTCGATAAGAGACTGAAGAAATAGAAATAGTTAATTTGATATCAATATGTTCATATCTCGGAAGCTCTTACTGGGAGGGGAGAGACTACACAATTTGATGGTATTAAATAAAACAAAGCAAAAAATGAAAGATAACTGGTTTAAAACCTAGATGACCAACTAAGTCATTATCATCATCATAAATATTCTGCCATTATTGGCAGGTCACTTTCCGCAACTGAGAAGCTTCTATGCTCCATGGTCTTCTGTTAACCTCTTCATCTTCACGTACTATTTCTCAGTTTAGATATCATCAATTAATTGTAGTCTCCTTTGCCCCTCCCTCTCTTTCCTGCTACCATACCGTCAAGCACGTTCCTCATGATAGAATTCCTTCTAAGCCAATGTCCCAACCAGTTTCTCTTTCTCTTCGTAACAATATTTAAAATTGTTCTTCAAAAGTCAAGGTAATGGAATTTTCTTTTTGAAACATAACCCAATAGCAAGCAGTCTTTTGGATAGGATAGGATTTTAGATTTCTGGGCGTTCGGCATCTAAGGCCATTTAGCCCGTCACGTTTTGAGGAATGGCGTCCCTCGGCGAGCACACAATCCGGGGAAAGGGAAGGAAGAAAGGATTGGGGAAGGAAGGAAGCGGCCTGGGACCTATAAGTTAGGTACCACCCCGGCATTTGCCTGGTGTGAATGAGGAAAACCTCATTCAGGATGGCTGGCCTGAAATAGCGTTGTACACTTTTTCGACCGAGTGGCCCCACCGGGAATCGAACCCGGGGCCGCTCGCACCGAAGGCGAGAGCGTTAGCGACTACGCTACGAGGGGCCACTCATACAGTCTTTTGTATAAAGGTGCGCACTAATGCATACGGAGTACAGCGTTAGCAGGAACGAAGCTAGGAATTGACATTAAATGTAGAATATACATGGAATTAAAAAAAAAAAAAAAACATTGCCCACGTAGTTGGAAAGTGTACTTTCGACGCTAATGGAAAATAGACAGACACAATCAGATTGCTAAAATGATTGAAGACCATTACAATAGGATAAATTATAAGGCATATAAAGTACTTGAATTTAATGTGGGAAACGAGAAATTTTAAAACCTGATTTAGTAGTAAAAAAATAATCTCAACAGGTATATAATAGATACAACTGTCCGATTTGAAGAAGAAAATATGGATATAAAGGCAAATGCTGAAAAATTAAATAAGTATAATAGACTGCGAAAGATAACAAAAAGTTTGAAATTTAACGTTGGGTCAACGTTTGTATTAAGAGTATAACGAAATATTGGATAGGTTAATAATTACCTGTACCTTGGGTAGAAAGTGCTCATACATAAGCACTATACCTTATAGAATGTTAATTTAATAATAACAAAAGAAGAATGTTTTTAATATCTGTAAGATATTAGAGAGTAATAGATAGTTCGTTGTTATGTAATTGTTTATGGATACCGAATTCTCATGTATGTGTGCACGACAGTGTGAATGAAAAATACATTAAAAGTGTATCAACTAATAAACCATTTAAAACCGTTCATCTACTTTATAATTCTGATAGAGAAGGTGAGAATAGTATTATATATATAATTACTAAAGATATTTTTACATGAAAACAGTTACTACCACTCAAGTTCTTTATATCATCGATCGAACCAGGTTGACGACTACCCTTGGTGAGTCGTTATAAAAATTTTGGTTTACCTCACCCGGGAATTCTTGTAAATTCACTACCCGAAGCAAAGTAAGGGTGAATTTACGTTTGTAATAAAGTTAATGAATACAAATTTTACAAGACTGAGAAGTGGTAGAATAATAATAAGAAAAATGAACGGTAACGCTATGGAGAATGAACCCAATGATAGTGACAACGGTGAACATAGTGTAACACCAGGAATGACACTAGAAGACCGAATCTTGTTAGCCTTACAGCGGCAAGAACAATGTCGTAAAGACGATTCGGCAGCCATGAAGCGATTGGAACAAAATTTGGTTCATATGTCCAACGAATTGAAGCAGACGATAGAACAGAAGATAGAACAGAAGTCCGAAGAATCCAACAAGCAATACGATGAATTGAAACAGACGATAGAACAGAAGTCCGAAGAAACCAACAAGCAATACGAGGAATTGAAGCAGACGATAGAACAGAAGATAGAACAGAAGTTCGAAGAATCCAACAAGCGATATGAGGAATTAAGTAAACGAATGGAACAGAAGTCAGATGAAACGAAACAATCAATTATCCAGGCGATGGATGACATCACCTCGCAGTTCGAGGAAAAGTTAAATAGAATATCTGAGGATTGTCAGAATAATCACGACCACATTATACAAGAAATCAGTGGTGTAAAAAAGGATTTAGAAGTAATGGAATCTTCTGTTCGTCAGCAAAAGGTTCAGGTCACCAATAATTCAAACAACATACGTGCAAATACGCAACTGATAGCTACTCTACAGGAGGAAATGAGGAAGCTACAGGTCAAGGACAACTCACACCACAATCATACGGTCAGTGATCATTTGGAGTTTTCCCATTCACAAGAGATGACCTCGCCTCCACCCACATCTGATGAGGACCTTATTTTGGAAGAAATTCATCCGAAGAGTACTGATAGACGGATAATAGACGGTACTACAACACATCACGTTATGGATAGGAATTGTCACCCAATAAGTACTCGGAACGATAAAAGGAAGGTAAAGTTAAGCGTTAAGATGAGTGAAATACGTGCCATGAGTAAATTCAGTGGTAAATGTAATGAGAATGCTACTTCGTTCCTGGAAAAATTTCAGGACGAATGCAATATAATGTGTATAGATAAATCACAATATATGAAGCTAATCCCTCATTTATTACTCCCACCATGTTCCTTATGGTTTAAGGCAATACGTGATCACATCAATACATATGAGGAATTCAAGGCAGCACTGATCGCCAATTATGAAAATGATTTTTTGCTTGCAAATAGAGATGCCACGATTAGAAATCAACATTTCAATCCTCGTTTACACAAATCTGTTGTCGAGTTTGTTGTAAATACCTTCAACGAATTAAAAGTTGTTAATCCATTGCAGTCGGAATCTAGAATAATAGCATCCATTCGAAATTTGCTCCCATTTAAGTTACAACAAATCTTGTTTTCTACACAGTGTATGAGTTTCAACCATTTGTTAATGCTCGTTCAATGTTATGAAACTCAATACCATGCTTTGAATCAACAAGCAGGTGTGAGTAAAAATAAGAATAATTCAGATCATTTTGTACCTGTTAGGAATCTAGATATCCGTAGTATGAACGATACGGAATACAACCGA
Organism: Thermobia domestica; assembly: GCF_964235325.1. Taxonomy (NCBI): domain Eukaryota; kingdom Metazoa; phylum Arthropoda; class Insecta; order Zygentoma; family Lepismatidae; genus Thermobia; species Thermobia domestica. Next base: position 256,044,751 of record NC_137458.1, read on the forward strand.
AGTCGAGTAAATTCAAGTAATCCAAACGAGCAAAATAGGCAGAGCTATGTAGGGAATACACCTAACCTAATTAATCGTGGCAATCCTTATGTTAGACCATATAGTCAAAATAAATTTAAAAATCGACGAAATACATGGCGAAATTCCAGGAATACAGGACACTACGTGGATAGACGTAATCGGGGGTCAAGAGATGACACTTCGCATCAAGATCCAGGTATTGAAGTAAACACTGTACAGAACAGTAATACGGGGCATAATCATGATTGTGCTGTACAATGTACTTTATTGGAACCATACACGAGTATGAATTTAAACTAATTGCGGCTGATGTGGTAGGGGTTAAACCCACATCAGCTGTAGATTCTCATGAACATTTAGCTACAAAGTTAAGTGATAATGTCAAATGCACGTCAGATACTGATTCTTATGAACATTTATATTCCAACTTACATATTCATGTTAATGATAAAAATGAACTTTCACATGATGTCTCTGTAAATAATTATTCGGAAATAGCAGTTAATAGATGTCGGTACCAATTTATGCCTGTAGTAAATCGTTGTTGGTTCAAAGATGATATTGTCAATGATGGTTTTGATATTGAAAAAAAATTTTGTATTTTTAAAATCATATAGTACAGCTAAAATACCTATCAAAATCAATGGGTTAAGCACTGAAGCTTTACTTGATACAGGAGCAAATGCCTCCTTATTATCGTATTCGCTGTGGAAAACAATTACTAGTAATTATTCGAATCCTAAGTTACAAAAGGCTGAGAATCTTATTATAGTTGATTTTACCGGTAAACATAAAAAGAGAGTAGCTGGAATTACTCGTGTGACAATAACTATTCAAGATTTTGAAATATCAATCCCTATTTTAGTAATAAAGGAACTGAATGAAAAAGTGATTATGGGTTTAGATTTATTATCGCAATTGCGTGTCATGCTCGATTTTAGAAACCAAACGTTGACTATACCTGGTTTACCTCAGGAAATCGTTCAGAAACTGCTTCCAAAATTAGATAATATTGCTTGTCAATATAGTAATATTTCTCATGTAGTGAATAATGTTTCTGTTCGTTCAGAAAGTGGTCAATTAAATGATCAACGAATGGAAGACACACAAAATTTGGTGGATTTAAAAGACGATGTATTATTTTCTGAGCGTGTTAAGTCACTCGAAAGCAGTCTTGATTTTACAGATAATACAGTAAAAGCTGACTTTAAGAATATTCTATATAAACATAGAAATGTCTTTTCAAAACGTCCTGGGCTTTGTAAGGATTTTATTTATTCTTTTAAAGTTAAAACAGACAAACCCATAGTGACCAAGCCTTATATAATTCCATATAGATACAGGGAAAATGTACGCCAGCAAATTACGGATATGTTAAGAGATGGGATCATTAGGCCTTCACGAAGCATTCACCTTAATCCATTACATGTTGTTCCAAAGAAAAATGGTTCTTTACGTGTGGTTTTAGATTTGAGACGCACGAATTGTCACATTGATCTGGAACAAGTGAGGTATCCCCCAGTGGAAGAAATACTAGCCTCTTTACAAGGGAATGCAGTCTTCGGAAATTTAGATCTAGTAATGGCATACAATCAGGTCGAATTACATGAAGATTCAAAACCGTACACAGCATTTAGTTTTGAAGGTCACTTATACGAATACAACCGTGTAGTTTTTGGGCTTATTAATGGTAGTGCGGCGTTAGCATCCTGCTTGAACAAAGTCTTGGGTCAAGACTTACGTAGCAACGTGATAACCTACACCGATGGCATCTTAATCATGGGGAAAAATCCACATGAATATTTGAAGTATTTAGATATAGTTTTAGACAGATTGGAAAGTTCAGGCCTTACTATCAACCTACAGAAATCAAAATTTCTGCAGAATTCCATAGAATTTCTTGGATACCAAATTGATGCCTCTGGTTTACAATTCAGTCAATCTAAAGTACAAGCCATAGAAGATCTGCCTGCACCGTTAAATGTGAAACAGACACGGCAAATATTAGGACTTTTCAATTGGTTTCGCAAAGCCATCCCACGGTTTGCTGAGATAGCCCAACCTTTATTTATGATTATAAAGAAAGGAGTACCATGGCAATGGGGTCCGATTCAAGAACACAGTTTTAATAAGTTGAAGGAGTGCGTAAAACGAAACATCCATTTGAATCATCCTCGATATGACGTTCCTTTTTATGTACAGTGTGACGGTTCTCAACTTGGAATCTCTGCAGTACTCTGGCAACCTAATCCAACTATTCAGGAACCAGCTGTCATTCATTGTGCTAGCCGTACTTTAAAGAAAGCTGAAAAAGGATATACCACGACAGAAATCGAACTTTTGGCTGTACGTTTTGCCATACAAAAATTTGCTCCATACATTAGCGGATGTCATTTTATAGTACTTACCGATCATAATTCGTTGCGATACCTTAACAGCGTACAGGGATATAATAACAGACTACTTCGCTGGTCGTTAGATCTTCAAGCTTATGATTTCGAAGTACGACACATTAAAGGGGTAGATAATGGACCCGTAGATACATTATCACGTCTGTTTCCCGGAGAAGAACAACATATCTTGTCCATCAACGAATTCAAGATCTTACAGGATGAAATAGCTACCATTTCAATAGAAGATCTACGAGAACATCAAATGAAGTATCATGAATATAAACAAATCATGGAACATTTGTCTTCATGCAGTGAGGGATGTAATTGTCCCAAGCATTGGAATTCCAGATTTAAATTATCTAACGGAATTCTACTTATTAAAGATTTTAAATTCAAATCTAGAAATAAAATTTGCATTCCACCTACGCTAACAGCACGCATATTAAAGGCCTATCATGACGATTTCGGTCATTTTGGTTATGTAAAGGTATGTGCCTTGATTAATAAATCCTTTTATTGGAAGGGAATGAGAGCGCAAATAAAAAATTATATCAAGGACTGTATTGAGTGCATGCGAATTAAACATAATTACCAGGCTGTACAAAAACCAATGCTCTCAATAACGCCTGAGAGACCACATTCGTTTCTGTCAATCGATCTATATGGACCTTTACCAAGAGCAGCTACTGGAGAAATTTATTTACTTACAACCATGGATATCTTCTCACGTTATGTAGTAGCTTATCCTCTGCGTAGAGCCACTTCCGCTGCTATCATAAATAAAATCTTGAATGTATATATTCCACATTGTGGCCCTATCGAACACATATTATGTGATAATGGTTCGCAGTTCAAAAGTGATGTGTTCCTCAAAGCTATGAACAAGGCTAATATTAAAATTCATTTTGTAACTCCGTACCATCCTAGTAGCTCTGTGGTAGAAAATGTACATCGCAATTTTGGTATGCTGTTTCGACACTTTTGTAAAGATAAACATGCCGAATGGATCAAGCATGTCAATCAAATCACGTACCTTTTGAATCATTCTATATCAGATACGTTAGGCGTGTCTCCTGCGAATGTACATAATGGTTCTGATTTGATTTTCCCTGTGGAACAACATTTTGATGTTAAGTTAGAGGATTCAACAATCATTGATTCTTGCAACTTAGTGAATATGGTAAAAATCCGAAGACATAACAAATTTTTGAAACGTAATTCTCAAGTAGAGTCTTTGCAAGAAGGAAAATATCGGATCAAGGTCAATGACTTAGTTTTTGTTAAACAACATCCACAAAGTAATATGTTGTTAAAGAAGATTTATAAATTTTGTGACATTTTCTCAGGTCCTTATTTATGTTTTAAGGAAATAAACCCTAAAGTTTTTGAATTATTGAACGCTAAAACGGGTACGTCAATTGGACTTCGTAATATAGATGAGTTAAAGGTTTGGAAACCTACTCCGTATACAAAAGAAAAATGGATGCATCTAGTGAAAGAGTTAGTCGCACCTGACATTCTTGCTCAAATAAATAGGAATTAAGAAGACTAAAAACAAAAAAAAAAAAAAAAAAGATATAAAAGGGTGTCCTCTGTTTGTGTAAAAATAGATTTTATTTTCTTCCTTTTGCTCATTCAAACATAGGTTATGTTTAATTTTTGATTTTTATTCAATTTCATTTTCTTTGATTTTCTTTAACCAACGATAAGTTTCTAATGATTTTAATTTTTTTTCTTATTAACGTGAAGGATTATAATTTAACCCATAATTGATTAAACACAAAAAAATGTTAACATTATATTAACTTTGTGTTGAAACTTTATTGTTAAAAATATAAGTAGTAATGAAATGAAAGATTTGTTATAAATATATATATATATGAAATGTAATGAAGATATACGAGGGACGATCAAAATGTAAAAGGACATATGTAATGTAAGATTTCTATTGTAAACGGACCAGTGATTCTTGAAGATAAAAGCCAAGTTCGTTTATGACTTTTATATTCAGTCCCATCGTCGGGCGACATTTTTATATAACGAAATATTGGATAGGTTAATAATTACCTGTACCTTGGGTAGAAAGTGCTCATACATAAGCACTATACCTTATAGAATGTTAATTTAATAATAACAAAAGAAGAATGTTTTTAATATCTGTAAGATATTAGAGAGTAATAGATAGTTCGTTGTTATGTAATTGTTTATGGATACCGAATTCTCATGTATGTGTGCACGACAGTGTGAATGAAAAATACATTAAAAGTGTATCAACTAATAAACCATTTAAAACCGTTCATCTACTTTATAATTCTGATAGAGAAGGTGAGAATAGTATTATATATATAATTACTAAAGATATTTTTACATGAAAACAGTTACTACCACTCAAGTTCTTTATATCATCGATCGAACCAGGTTGACGACTACCCTTGGTGAGTCGTTATAAGAGTAGCACCAAAGAACATATTAAAAGAAAATAAAACTAAGCTCCCGAAGTTTATATAAAAGAAGATAAATGTGATAGTATTAAGATTTACAATAAAGATGCTTAACCCTCCCTTAGATTATACTGTTTAGGGATTGTGAAAGGATTTTAAATATAATAATTGCAATTTGGATTAAGAAACTGTAATTAATATATGCAATTTAAGGTGTGTTGTATTGATTTTATATATAAATGTTAGAGAATTTTATTGTGAGGTGTATTGGTTATACGTAAGTTGGATATGAAGCATGCTGTTTAATTTAATTTATTGCTATATTATGCGCTTATAATTGAAAAAAATGCAAAGAAAATTAAAAGCTTATGTAGAGTATTTATAGAAATAATTTAAAATTTTAAATAATTTATTTATTATAATATATGAAATTTTTAAGTTTTACGTCCCACGGTTATATCGGTTAGGCTAAAGGAGACGGTGATGATGAGAGATGAGTGAAATGGTGGAATGAAAAAAGTGGGAGGAAACGGGAGAACCCCGAGAAAACCCACGAGCACGGTATTTGTCCACCGCAAAGTCCGCACGGCGCGAATGATTTTATGGTATGTTGTTGTTAATGAAAATAGAGTTATGTATATATACTTTTAAAAATAAGCATATACCTGTATTTATTAGTATAATTGTATAAACTGTATTGTATGTTTAATTGTGTAACTGCTTCGTTAATTCTGTACAATCGATATGTAATTTGAGAATCTTAGAGATAATGGAGGATTGGAGTAAGAAGGTGATTATAGAATAATTATAGAACTATACCACAACCAATCAGGGAATTCCCATTTGGTCCTCTAAAGTTAGAAGCATGAAATTTGGTATGTTGAATACTTATTTTAAATAACTAGAACCGTGCTTCCGAGTTTATGATATTTGACTTAGAAGGAAAGAAAAGAAATGGAAATAAAAAGGGATGGGGTTACAAATATTATAATAAGATGCTCATACCTCGGAATCCTTTAAAGTTAGAGGCGTTAAGGTTGGTTACGCTTGGAATTTTTACTTTTAATTTAAGATAATTAAATACATATTTTTTTTTTAAAAAAAATATTTGTTCTGGAAAGGGAGATAAAGGGGTGGAGGGCGAGTCAAGTTCACACTACTCTTTAATATTCAATCACCCGGCGAGCAGATGTTTGCCGATAATGTATGAAGCGTGCAACGAACAACCACACATGTTAGGATATTAATGTCAGATTTATTACAGCATATTCTCCCGTGTGAGGAACGGAAACTACTACTATCGGCTATATTATAAAAATGAAGTTGATGGTTTTATCTATGTCTCATCATTACGGAGAACTTGACAAACCGTTTCACAGGATTTTATCATGCCATTTTGACTAAAATCCGAAAATGGGGATTCAAACTTTATCCTAAAATTAGATTATCTCACAAGGGGTGTATGCGAACCGTGACAGCTAGATATTTATGAAAGTTTGTACCCTGACTAATTGTGGATCGCTAATCACCGTGGTGATAGTTACTCGGTGCGGAAATGTCTTTTACCCACTACGTATAATACATATACCAAGCAGTGATCGGGTGAAGCAGTCGAGTTATATCCCCAAAACGCCGAAAAAGGCAGGAAGTGGAAAGTGTGTGCAGGTATCCTGATATTACGGAAGGGGGACACGTGACCAAGAACACGGCAGTAATGTCACACAAGCACTGTTGCCATCCCAACACAAACTTATAGTTTTTCCAACACAAACTTATAGTATATGACTAACGGGCTTGATACAGAATTCACCCAAAAATGAACATATGTTAGAGTAGCCGTAGAAAGAAGAAGTCCCATGAGGAAAAATGCGGAAATGTGAACAGCAAGTCTTCCTATAGCGCAGCAATTCCGGTTGCGTTTGTGTGGAATCGATATCTTGAATATCGTTCCCGAGAGCTGTAAAACGAACTGTTTTGGGGTTGCAACACTACATAAAATCCTTCATGTCTTCCAAATCACAGAAACGAAAGTGTAGAGTCTAGAAAGAGTACAGAAAAGCTGTGTCACGAAAGCTGTGTCACGAATAAATCTGTGACCAGAAAGTACGTCAGAATTAATTCGCAAAGATTCATGGCCTGTGATAGGATTCAGTCGAGAGTATAGGAAACGTTAGCGTGTGACAGAACAATTAAGACAAAACACAGTGCATTCAGGCTACGTACAACAGAAAAGCCGTAGATAGTGTGGCAAAATACGTACATTTCTCGTCCTAGCCACACACTCAATATACTGACTGGATGTTAGTGGCTGGATGCTGTGCATGCTGTGGTTTACTCCCTACTGTACATTTATTCCTTTTGCAGTCTCGTTGTTGTTGTACATTTGTTCGTTCCATTGTACGGACCCCATAATTTCTCAACTTTAGAGCCTCATATCTCACTTGTTTGGCAACACAGACAACCCACCTTTTGCTTATTTTCTTTCACGTTTTATGTCAATTGTTTTAATATTTAAAAAACTATAAGTTTGTGATGGGATGGCAACACTTCTTGTGTAACACTACTGCCGTATTCTTGGTCACGTGTCAACTTCCCGTAGGTATCAGTTACCTGGACACATTTTTCATTTTCTGCCTTTTTCCAGCGTTTTTGGAGTATAAATCGGCTTAGCCTCACCCGGTCACTGTTTGGTACACATATTAAATGTAGCGGGTATACAAAGCATTTCGGTACCGAGTGACTATCACCACGATGATTAACAATCCACAATTAGTCAGGGTACAAACTTTCATAAATATCTAGCTGTCACCAGACCCGTATTTATATGCTGTGCGCCCTTGTGCTCTAAGTAATTTGCCGCCACCTGCACAAACTTTACCGCTCCTTCCCGAAAGCGATCAATATTAAAGTTGAATTTATAGTTTTTGGGGTCGATAAAATGAATAGTGACAGCTTTAATCCAATTCAACTTCAAAGTCATACTCCACTCCCCAGAGTGGGGGGCGAGATTTTGAAAGTAATCAAAAAAGATAGATATTAGTGTTGAATTTATAGTTTTTGGGGTCGATAAAATGAATAGTGACAGTTTTAATCCAATTCAACTTCAAAGTCATACTCCACTCCCCAGAGTGGGGGGCGAGATTTTGAAAGTAATCAAAAAAGACAGATATTAGTGTTGAATTTATAGTTTTCGAGATCGCTGAGTTTAACGGTACCAGCTTTCATGATATTCAAGTTCATTCTCACCCCTTGGGGTGGGATGGGGAACGATGACGTTTTAAAAATAATCAATTTTAATTACCCCCTAAATTTTACCGCCCTTTGCTCGGGCACAGAATAGCACTTACCTAAATACGGACCTGGCTTTCACGGTTCGCATACGTCCCTTGTCAGTAACCTCAAAAGTAATGGGAAGGAAACATACTGTATTATATAAAACCCTCATTAAAAATAATCGGTTACTTGTCCCAGTGAGTTTTCGAAAATACTATTTTTAAGGGGGAAAGAGAAACATTATTTTGTTTTGAGTGTAACATGCCATAATTATGCTTCGAGGTTAAGATGATGATAATAATGTCGAAAATAATGGAATTAAGAAGGTGGAGGAATCGGGAGAACCCCGAGAAGATTCACGCACACGATCTTTGTCCACTACAAAGCTCATTTGGGGCGAGCCGGGATCGAACCAGGGATCCTACGCACTAGAAGTGAGAGCTCTACTACTGACCAATTTCTATAATCTTTTCTGCAAATATGAAAATAATATGGAAATTGTTTGTGTCATCGTCACGGGGAAATAAATGAACTCATTCAAATGAATTATTGATTGGGTTTGCATATTCTCACTTTCACTAAAATGCGTGTCCTATGGTGAAAGGAGATTAAAAATGTACGCCAAAATTGCAGTACCTCGTGTTAGGGGAATGGAAATTCTAATCCTAACCCTAACTATATATAAAACTGCATCAACTCATTCACTCACTGACGTAAGATAACGGGTACTTTCGGTTGATGTAGAAAGTTTAAATTTTGCTTGATTGTAGCTTTTCAAGACTAACCCACTGGAAAATGGCCAAAAGTGAATATTTTTAATTTGTAGAGGGTCTAAAGGGGGGGAGGGGAGTGAAGAAATTCTTAATGTTATTTAAATAGGTCTTTTTTTAACCTATAATTTCATATTTTAGGTACTCGGAATTGGAATAAAAACTTGAAATTCGGGATGATTGTACGTTTTCGTTAGCGTTACCTAAGTAAATCAGCAAAATAATAATAATAATAAAACTTTAGTGAGGTTTTATGGGCAATTGAAAAGTCTTTCCCATATTACTTATATGAGACATCTTCTATACTCCAAAATGTTTAGGCACTTCCGGCTGATTAGAATGATGAAATTTGGTATGATTGTAGCCTTCTGGAACTAACCCACAGGAAAATTGCCAAAATTGAATATTTTTAGTTTTTAGGAGATCTAAAGGGGAAATGAAAAATCTCCAAGTTATTTAAATGGGCATTTTCTTGGGACACAAAATCTTATCTTTTATGCAGTTGAAATATAAAAATGCAGAAATTCACTCTTGAAGCGAAAGCTGGTAGATATGTGATACGATGTCGAACAAATGTGGGGATCTGGGGGCGAGGCCTCCAGCTGGCCAAATGCGGGAAATATTAAAAGCAAATGCACAAAATTCACCCCTGAAGCAAATGCTGATACATATGAGATGCGAGAACGTAGGCCGAACAAACGCTGCGGTCTGAGGTCAAGACCCCCACCTGGTCAAAGGCTATTTCTATATAAAATCCTTATTAAAGATACACCTAAATGGATATGTGACTCAACGTTTTCGGAAATTCTCCTTCTAGAGGAAGGAGGCTTTTTTTTAAAAAAAAAAAAAAAAAAAAAAAAAACTTGATTTCTGATATAATTTGCTATAAAAGTAAATTGTTTTGGGGCAGTGGTTACCTCTAAAAAAATACCTTTTCACTTTTGTACATTTCTGCTTAAAGCTTCTCCGTTATAAAATTAATAAATTTAAACGAATCTCTTCCAAATATTCTGCTTTTTGTTCATATTGTACTTGAATGGTACAGTCCGCAGAAAAAACTGCAACATGACCATGTAAATTTATTGTGAAACCGCACCTAACAACGCAGGGAATCAACATAACGTCTAAGTGGCACGAATCACGCTAGAAGAAGCCTCGGCGTCCTCCCCTGCACATTTATTTTGGAACAAAAAACTTCGTCGTTTCACAATAAACTTACATGCTCATGTTGCAGGTTTTTTGCTGCGGACTGTACATGATCAGATACTACACGAATAATATGCGCATTACTCACTTAGCGTTCTCACTTTGAAATTGAGAAGTCCTGGATCCAAATCCGCGACCGATCAATTTGATTACAGGTTACGTCAGTACCGGTATTACCGGATGAATATTGAGATGGTACCTTTCAATATAAGTCCAACTTCCTTCCACATTCCTTCCAATATTGCAAATCTAGCATAAAACTGTTTCAAGACTGTTTCCACAACTCCCTTAGTAAAACACAAAAACAGAATAAGTTGTTCGTTAAATATACACGTGTATGTACTATGACTACAAAGACATGTCAGTTCCCGTAGAATTCTCAAAGAAAAATGGCACATTGTAGAATATCTCAATAATTGTAATTGAACACCATGTATATAAAAGTCAGAAATCCCAAATAACTCTTTTCAGAACCAAGGCTATTACATCATAGGGTAAAACGTAAACCAATAACCACGAAATGTCCTAGTATATACAGGGTGTTTCGAAACAACACCGACAACGTTTGGGAGGTGATTCCTGGCATCAAGACAAGACAAAAAGTATAGACCAATTTGGATGCACAAATGCTTTGTTGTGGAGTTACAGACTGCCGAAAACAGGAAAAACATGAGACTTAAAGGCCCATAGTTCCAAAACTATGGGATCTACCGTAGTCGGGTAAAGACTTCACTTAGAAACTAATATGTTCGCTATCCAAAAATACATGTTTCAGAATCCTATAAGGTACTCACACAACAATTTTTATAGAGGGAGGTACAACAAATTTAATGGCTACGGGCATATAATTTGAAGTACTCGCCAACTACCTCTGTAAAACTTGTTGCGGAAGTACCTCAGGATTCGGAAACATGGATAGTTTGATAGGGCACATACTAGTTCCTATGTGAGGCGTTGACCCGACTTCGATAGGTCCCATAATTTTGTAGCTAAGGACCTCTAAAGTTCATTTTTTCATGCTTTCGGCAGCCTATAACTTCGCAAGGACGCATTTGTGCTCCCAGGTTGGTCTATACTTTTTGTCTTGTCTTGGTGTCAGGAATCACCTTCCAAACGTTGTCAGTGTGTTTTGAAACACCCTGTATAAGATAGCACCTACTAAATCATGCAGTGATCCTCAAGTTATTACACACCTTATCTCTCATGCAGTACATCAGTTATTAATTTTCTTAGGAGATATTTTAAAGCTAATATATGGGACAAAAACTTGGAATTGGTTCCGAAGAAAGAAAGAGAAAAAACAGACTGCTAGAATCAAGTTCTTGCCAAGAAACCGTATCATTAAGTTATCTTTAGATAGTATATTGAAAGTAATTATAACTTAATGGCTAATTATCATTAGTTGTTAGTCTTATTGTACTACCAAAAGAGAATGTGTATAAGAAGTAATGAAAAGAAAATGCATTTGTTCACCATGCAAAAGGGAATAAATCAATCCTAAAGGCCACCGAGTGGAAAATAATAAACACGCCTTTCTAAATTAGCTAGTTAAGTGCCAACGAAAAAGAGTATTTTATCTACGTATCTTTGTGTTTTTTTTTTCTTTTTAACTAGAGTTTTATTTGGTAATGTTACCTGTACAAAAAGAAGGCTGCGAAAACAGGTTGCTCCAGGTCTCATCCTGAAATGGAATATATGGTGTCGACGCACTCCGATGGCCCCTGCTGGAAATGTTTCTTCTGGCCAGTCGGGCGGCTGGTTTGCTGGAAGGTGCCTGTTCCTTCTGCTTCCGTAAGCCTGTACTGGACTACTTATGGTAGATAGCTTGTGGTGACTTCGTTGTATTATCTTTTTTATTATTATTATTTATTTTTAAATTAGAAATGCCATCATCTAAATCCAAATCAAGTAAACTATACGGGCTGTGGAGGTATTTGAACCCTCCTACACTACCGAGGACTTCCTTCAGACTCCTCCAACAGGGATTTCAAGACATTTGTAACAAAGGGTGTGTGTGTGTTAAAATACCTCAACAAATTCTGGGATGATATCCAAAACATGTACACTGCACTATAACAGAATATAACTTTGACTACCTTCATGAATGTCTTGTATAGAAGGTCTTAACCTGGAGGTTAGTGACCTTTCGTCCCTTCTCCCCTTCCTACTCAAATTGAAGCATGTGTGTTTGTGTGTGTGTGAAAGAGTTTGTCGTTTCAACACACATTGGATATTCCAACAAAAATTGATTGAGGAAGCATGTTTTGCAGACCAGATTCTTCCTCGTTTTACTGTGTTGCAAATTTAATAAAAGGAACAACCTGTGATAGCATGAACTTCATAACACCTTGGAAAGACATGTTTTGTGGTCAGTTATTAACGCGTCAATAATAATAATCAAATAACTCATTTTATTTTTCTTATTAGCAAGCATCGAAAAAATACTGCTCATGCAATATTCATGAAACAAGCCACCAAAACACGTCTATAGCAATTTTGTCTACTTTTATGGTTATTAAAAAGAAAACGTTTTGTAACAACTTAATAATTAAGTGACTAATACTTCGACACCTGACTGTTTGAATACTTCATTATATGCTTCAGAGAAAATGGAATCTCGTTTCCTGATTGTATGATTCGTTATACTTAAAAGGGAAATACTGAATAGGTATATCGAGACAAGAAGTAACTTACCATCATTACGTTCTTTTTAGGGAGTTTTATTGAAACTAGTCTGTGTTAAAGATATGACTGTTTTGATAATGTAAGGATCCAGAGCCTTTTGATTGGTGTGTTTAAGTGATTACCTCTGTAATAAAGTTAAAATTGTTGAGTTCTTACGTGGGTGATATCTCTAACCTTTACTCTTTATCTGTCCTTCCATTTAAGCTTCTTACAGTCCAGTTTTAAGGTTTCCAAAATATGCTAAGCATAAGTACGTGAATGTCATTCAGTCATTGAAAAGAATGTTTGAATGCCTGTGAATGCCTGCACGTGTTACTGTAGGCAATATTTTGCGCTCTTCCTTCTATACCTTTCATACATATAGAATTTGTCTGAACTATGTCAAACATCTAAAACCACTGAAATTGATTTTTAATTATTTCAGATTATATTTCCAAACACCAAATTTCGTGTCTTTAATCTTGGTACCGATCAGGAATCAGATATATAGGCCTATATAGGGCCGGATGTAGAATTTTTTTTTTTTTTTGACGGAGGTGCTCCAATAACTACCCAGTATATTAGTATTAAATTAGATTTTTTTAAATGCCTTTTAGCATCTATAGTGTGAATAAGGAATTGTCCTTAAAATGCTCAGTGTCTCGTCTCGGGAATCGAACCCACGATTTCACGAATGTCAAGACAAAGCTTCACCAACTGAGCCACGGTCGCTTTCTATCAATATAATTTCCAATACATAATTAACTTGCTGATTTAGAACAGACATTTTTAAATCATGGGCACTTGGAACATTGAATCGTACAGAATCCTTAGGAAAATGCTGCTATTTTCACTGCTAGCTTCTCATTTTAGATAGTGTATATTTACATCGGTGCACCCCTCTAAATATATATACCTATGGTGCGTAGGGTCCCTGGTTCGATCCCTGACCAGGTAATCTTGTGGTGGACAACGTCATGTAAGTGGATTTTCCAATTTATTCCCGTTTCTTTCATCATTATCATTCCACCAATTCTTTCATCAGCACTCCCTTTCGTCTTAATCATCCGTCTCCCTAATCGTAGGATGTTTAAGTGAAAGATTTCAGTTAAAGTTATGTTAAAGTGAATAATTATCCCACCCAATCCTACCCAATTTAATCTCACCTTTTTTCTTCTTTTCTAGAACAAATATCGAAGAAACAGTTATTTAGTTATTTTAAATGAAGGTTTAAACGCCAAATTTCCTCAAAGGATTTTGATATGCAACATGTGATCAAAAGTTTCTAGACACCTCCAAAACATATGTTTTTCATATTAGGCATTGTGTTGCCACCTAATGCCAGGTACTCATTACACTAGTTAACAAAGGTTTTGTTACATAAAAGGAAATACCTGTTCTTAAAGGAACTTTTTGCGCTGAATTCGAATATGCACTCGGTTTTTCTCCATCAGGTACGATTTTCCCGTAACAAAGGGATTTTCGGGAAAATCCCTCAAAAATTTCCCTTTTCGTTTATTTTACACCCCAAGATCTTGTCCCCTTGCATATGCTAACATAGAAATTATACCTAAGTATACTTTGATTCATATTTAACAAACCCTCCAAGTTTCGTAATAATCGCTTTATTCTTTCTAGAGAAATAAATATGTTTGTATGTATACTGTGTGAACTGTTTATTGCACCTTATAGTAATGCTTTCAGATCTCTTAAGTTGAGGTAAAACGTTTTGCTTTATTACCACAAACACATATATAAAATATAATACAATGTAATTTACAAGTGTGACAATTTACAATAAACAATAATACAAATGTACCAAAAGGTCATGAAAAGACAATCAAAACTATCACAATATATGAAACTTCCATTGGGTTACAAAAACGTACACTACTTCCTTTTTTTGTAAGAAATGTTGCATTCTCTAACAAGAACCCAACAATAGTCCCCCATCATTGAAGGATCCCATCGTCCCTGGTACCTTTTCTCCATTGCCATTATATCTTGGTGGAATCTTTCCCCCTGTTCGTCGCTGAGAGCACCTAGGTTAGCAGGAAAGAAGCTGAGGTGGGAGTGCAAAAAGTGGATTTTTGAAGACATCCTACAACGCAACTCTTTGTATTTCTGTATCATGTCCTGTACGATTTCTGTGTAACTCTCAGCTTTGTTATTACCCAGAAAGTTGCGCACAACACACTTAAATGCTGTCGAGGCAGCTAGCTCAGCACTGTTTAACTTGCTGTCAAAGCTATCATCAAGCATTAATTTCCTAATTTGGGGACCAATAAACACTCCCGCTGAAATCTTAGCATCACTCAGGTTTGGGAACTTATCTCGCAAATACTTGAAACCTTCACCAGATGTGTCCATGGTTTTGACAAAGTTTTTCATAAGTCCTAACTTGATATGAAGTGGCGGTAGTAATATCTTATTAGGATCTACCAAAGGAGCGTATTTGACGTTGCATTCTCCAGGTACGTAATTCACTCTAGGTTCCCATTCCTTCACTTCATAATGTTTGTCATCAGCTCGGCTATCCCATAAACATAAAAAACATTGGTACTTCGTGTAACCGCACTGCAGTCCTAATAAAATACCAACTACCTTGAGATCACAACATATTTGCCAACAATGGTCCTTGTAATTTATAAGATTTAGCAAAGTTGACATGGTGTCATAGGATTCCTTAATCTTCACTGAGAACGCAAGTGGTATAGAAGGCTTTTTATTTCCATTATGTAAAAGGACAGCTTTAAGGCTGACCTTTGACGCGTCGATAAATAACCTCCATTCTTCTGGAACGTAAGGAATTCCTAGCTCCGCCATCAACCCATTTATATCCGTACATACGCACACATTATCTTGCATTGAGAAATAGCTTGAAAATTGAACATGCCTTTTCCTGTACACTGATATGTTCGTTTCTGCATCCAATAAGTTCCACTGCTGGAGCCTTGATCCCAGAAGTTCCGCCTCTTGTTTTGTCAGGTGCAAATCACGGACTAGGTCATTAAGTTCACATTGCCGGATGAAATGTGGCTCGCGAACACAGTCAGGGATGAACGTTGGATCCTTGGATGTACATGTTGATGTCGATGGTTCATCAAGGTCATGATTATCATTAGAGTCTTTTGGCCATATCTCTTCCCAGTTGGTAGGGGGCTCGGGAAGTGGAAGTTCATCCCCGTGCGGAATAGGTCTAATTGCAGAATTAACGTTGGGATAACTTATTGTGTATTTGCTTTTTTTAGAATGTCCCTTAACTACTGTGAGACAAAAATAAGAATCATCCAGATGGTTGGTGGGTTCTCTCCACACCATTAGTACAGCAAATTTTATGAACCTCCGTTTCCCTTTGACCCATGCAAGTAAAGTGACGTAGCACGACGCAGAAATTATGTTGGGTGCCCAAGTTTTGTCCTGATCTCCCACACGACATCCGAAATATATATAATATGCTAGTTTCGCCGATGGCGTAATGGATCTACACTGTCCTTTAACTACAAACTGGCCACACACATAACAAAAACTATTTGGTGAGTTAACACACGAACGCCGTCCTTTTGACGCCATTGTACTGATCTTAGTTGGGTATAATGCCGTTAAGATCAAACATGAAAGCACTCTTAGCAGCAAAGACAACTTTGAAAGTGAAGTAGTGTTAAACCACACGTCAATATAAAAATGTACAAAACTCCCTCACCAGGTGTCAAGAACACAAGAAAGAAAGAAATGCGCGGGGGGAGGGGGGAAACGATACCGTAGTGAAAAATTCAGGCTGCATTAGTTCATTGTTGTCAACAATGAGTCTGTATTCCATTCTTTCTTTCTTTTGCATTCTCTTACATTTGATAACAAATATTGATAACCATTTCATGAACAAAACGAAAAAAACTTGGAGAATTGTATATATATGTATTAAGATATACATATACTGTACGTTTAAAAAATATATACGTTGGAAGTACATTCTATTTTTATACACGTTTCTAATTTACAGAGAGCAATACAAGTGTGTTGTTGACTATTGTAAATATTCATTTTTATGTCTGTGTTTGTAGTAATAAAGCAAATCGTTTTTACCCCAACTCAGGAGATCTGAAAGCATTACTATCAGGTGCAATAAACAGTGCACACAGTATACATACAAATATATTTATTTCTCTAGAAAGAACAAAGCGATTTTTCGAAACTTTTAGGGTTTATTAAATATAAATCAAGGTATACTTAGGTATAATTTCTATGTTATTATATGTAAGGGGACAGGAGCTAGGGGAATAAAATATCTGAAAAAGGGAAATTTTTGAGGGAATTTCCCGAAAATCCCTCTGTTACGGGAAAACTGTACGTGATGGAGAGAAACCGAGTGCATATTCGAATTCAGCGCAAAAAGTTCCTTTAAGATCAGGTGATTTTTCTCATGTAACAAACAAAAAGTTTAAATTTGTTAACTAGTGTTATCAGCGACCTCAGTATTCATTAGACATCGTGAGAAAGCATAATGGAGCGCTCTGCGGAACTCACGGACTTCGAATGTGGTCAGGTGATTGGGTGTAACTTGTGTCAGAAGTCTGTATGTGAGATTTCCACACTCCTAAACATCCCTAGGTTCACTGTGTCTGATGTGATAGTGTAGTGGAATCTTGAAGGGACACGTACAGCAAAAAAGCGTACAGGCCGACTTCGTCTGTTAACAGAGAGACTGTTGACAGTTGAAGAGGGTCGTAAAGGGTAATAGGCAGACATCTATCCAGACCATCACACAGGAATTCCAAACTGCATCTGGATCCACTGCAAGTACTATGACAGGCGTGAGGTGAGAAAACTTGGATTTCATTGTCGTGCGGCTGCTCATAAGTCACACATCAAGCAGGTAAATGCCAAACGACACCTCGCTTGGTGTAAGGAGCGTAAACATGGGACGATTGAACAGTGGAAAAACGTTGTGTGGAGTGACGAATCACGGTACACACTGTGGCGATCCGATGGCAGGGTGCAGGTATGGCGAATGCCCGGTGAACGTAATCTGTCAGCGTGTATAGTGCCAACAGTAAAATTCGGAGGTGGTGGTGTTATGGTGTGGTCGTGTTTTTCTTGGAGGGGAGTTGCACCCCTTGTTGTTTTGCGTGGCACTCTAAGGCCGCGCCTCCATTGCTTCCGAATGCGATTGCGAATGCGAATGCGAATTTCCCAGCACGTGTAAATAAATAGGAGTGCCACTGTAACGGGCAATTTTTACCCTAGCAAATTATTACCCTAGAGGGTAAAATTTGCCCGGGAAAATTTGACGTCAACAATAGGGGTACAAATATTATCGTGAAAATATTACCCTACATGTCAATCAAATATATTGTTGAAAGGAGGGTAAAAATTGACCGGGAAAAAATGACTTCTCACGTAAGAGGGTAATAATATCCCGGGCAAATTGTACCCTATAGCAAAACTCGCTTGAACTACACAGTAAATTTCTCCTAAAGAGGGTAATAATTGACCAGGAAAAAATGACTTCTCACGAAAGAGGGTAATAATTTCCCGGGCAAATTGTACCCTATAGCTAAACTCGCTTGAACTACACAGTAAATTTCTCCTAAAGAGGGTAATAATTGACCAGGAAAAAATGACTTCTCACGAAAGAGGGTAATAATTTCCCGGGCAAATTGTACCCTATAGCTAAACTCGCTTGAACTACACAGTAAATTTCTCATAAAGAGAGTAATAATTGACCAGGAAAAAATGACTTCTCACGAAAGAGGGTAATAATTTCCCGGGCAAATAGTACCCTCTTGCTAAACTCTAAAGAATTACAGTATACATTTCTCCTAAAAAGGGTAATAATTGACCAGGAAAAAATGACTTCTCACGAAAGAGGGTAACAATACCCCGGGCAAATTGTACCCTATAGATAAACTCGCTTGAAATACACAGTAAATTTCTCCTAAAGAGGGTAATAATTGACCAGGAAAAAATGACTTCTCACGAAAGAGGGTAATAATTTCCCGGGCAAATTGTACACTATAGCTAAACTCGCTTGAAATACACAGTAAATTTCTCCTAAAGAGGGTAATAATTGACCAGGAAAAAATGACTTCTCACGAAAGAGGGTAATAATTTCCCGGGCAAATTGTACCCTATAGCTAAACTCGCTTGAACTACACAGTAAATTTTCCTAAAGAGGGTAATAATTGACCAGGAAAAAATGACTTCTCACGAAAGAGGGTAATAATATCCCGGGCAAATAGTACCCTCTTGCTAAACTCTACAGAATTATAGTATACATTTCTCCTAAAAAGGGTAATAATTGACCAGGAAAAAATGACTTCTCACGAAAGAGGGTAATAATATCCCGGGCAAATAGTACCCTCTTGCTAAAATCTACAGAATTACAGTATACATTTCTCCTAAAAAGGGTAATAATTGACCAGGAAAAAATGACTTCTCACGAAAGAGGGTAACAATACCCCGGGCAAATTGTACCCTATAGATAAACTCGCTTGAAATACACAGTAAATTTCTCCTAAAGAGGGTAATAATTGACCAGGAAAAAATGACTTCTCACGAAAGAGGGTAATAATTTCCCGGGCAAATTGTACACTATAGCTAAACTCGCTTGAAATACACAGTAAATTTCTCCTAAAGAGGGTAATAATTGACCAGGAAAAAATGACTTCTCACGAAAGAGGGTAATAATTTCCCGGGCAAATTGTACCCTATAGCTAAACTCGCTTGAACTACACAGTAAATTTTCCTAAAGAGGGTAATAATTGACCAGGAAAAAATGACTTCTCACGAAAGAGGGTAATAATATCCCGGGCAAATAGTACCCTCTTGCTAAACTCTACAGAATTATAGTATACATTTCTCCTAAAAAGGGTAATAATTGACCAGGAAAAAATGACTTCTCACGAAAGAGGGTAATAATATCCCGGGCAAATAGTACCCTCTTGCTAAAATCTACAGAATTACAGTATACATTTCTCCTAAAAAGGGTAATAATTGACCAGGAAAAAATGACTTCTCACGAAAGAAGGTAATAATATCCCGGGCAAATTGTACCCTATAGATAAACTCGCTTGAAATACACAGTAAATTTCTCCTAAAGAGGGTAATAATTGACCAGGAAAAAATGACTTCTCACGAAAGAGGGTAATAATTCCCCGGGCAAATTGTACCCTATAGCTAAACTCGCTTGAACTACACGGTAAATTTCTCCTAAAGAGGGTAATAATTGACCAGGAAAAAATGACTTCTCACGAAAGAGGGTAATAATTTCCCGGGCAAATTGTACCCTATAGCTAAACTCGCTTGAACTACACAGTAAATTTCTCCTAAAGAGGGTAATAATTGACCAGGAAAAAATGACTTCTCACGAAAGAGGGTAATAATATCCCGGGCAAATAGTACCCTCTTGCTAAACTCTAAAGAATTACAGTATACATTTCTCCTAAAAAGGGTAATAATTGACCAGGAAAAAATGACTTCTCACGAAAGAGGGTAATAATATCCCGGGCAAATAGTACCCACTTGCTAAACTCTACAGAATTACAGTATACATTTCTCCTAAAAAGGGTAATAGTTGACCAGGAAAAAATGACTTCTCACGAAAGAGGGTAATAATATCCCGGGCAAATTGTACCCTATAGATAAACTCGCTTGAACTACACAGTAAATTTCTCCTAAAGAGGGTAATAATTGACCAGGAAGAAATGACTTCTCACAAAAGAGGGTAATAATTTCCCGGGCAAATTGTACCCTATAGCTAAACTCGCTTGAACTACACAGTAAATTTCTCCTAAAGAGGGTAATAATTGACCAGGAAAAAATGACTTCTCACGAAAGAGGGTAATAATTTCCCGGACAAATTGTACCTTATAGCTAAACTCGCTTGAACTACACAATAAATTTTTTCTAAAGAGGGTAAAAATTGACCAGGAAAAAATGACTTCTCACGAAAGAGGGTAATAATATCCCGGGCAAATAGTACCCTCTTCCTAACTCTACAGAATTACAGTATACATTTCTCCTAAAAAGGGTAACAATTGACCAGGAAAAAATGAATTCTCACGAAAGAGGGTAATAATATCCCGGGCAAATTGTACCCTATAGCAAAACTCGCTTGAACTACACAGTAAATTTCTCCTAAAGAGGGTATTAATTGACCAGGAAAAAATGAGTTCTCACGAAAGAGGGTAATAATTTCCCGGACAAATTGTACCCTATAGCTAAACTCGCTTGAAATACACAGTAAATTTCTCCTAAAGAGGGTAATAATTGACCAGTAAAAAATGACTTCTCACGAAAAAGGGTAATAATATCCCGAGCAAATAGTACCCTCTTGCTAAACTCTGCAGAATTACAGTATACATTTCTCCTAAAAAGGGTAATAATTGACCAGGAAAAAATGACTTCTCACGAAAGAGGGTAATAATATCCCGGGCAAATAGTACCCTCTTGCTAAACTTTACAGAATTACATTATACATTTCTCCTAAAAAGGGTAATAATTGACCAGGAAAAAATGATTTCTCACGAAAGAGGGTAATAATATCCCGGGCAAATTGTACCCTATAGCTAAACTCGCTTAAACTACACAGTAAATTTCTCCTAAAGAGGGTAATAATTGACCAGGAAAAAATGACTTCTCACGAAAGAGGGTAATAATTTCCCGGGCAAATTGTACACTATAGCTAAACTCGCTTGAACTACACAGTAAGTTTCTCCTAAAGAGGGTAATAATTGACCAGGAAAAAATGACTTCTCACGAAAGAGGATAATAATATCCCGGGCAAATAGTACCCTCTTGCTAAACTCTACAGAATTACAATATACATTTCTCCTAAAAAGGGTAATAATTGACCAGGAAAAAATGACTTCTCACGAAAGAGGGTAATAATATCCCGGGCAAATTGTACCCTATAGATAAACTCGCTTGAAATACACAGTAAATTTCTCCTAAAGAGGGTAATAATTGACTAGGAAAAAATGACTTCTCACGAAAAAGGGTAATAATTTCTCGGGCAAATTGTACCCTATAGCTAAACTCGCTTGAACTACACAGTAAGTTTCTCCTAAAGAGGGTAATAATTGACCAGGAAAAAATGACTTCTCACGAAAGAGGGTAATAATATCCCGGGCAAATTGTACCTAATAGATAAACTTGCTTGAACTACACAGTAAATTTCTCCTAAAGAGGGTAATAATTGACCAGGAAGAAATGACTTCTCACAAAAGAGGGTAATAATTTCCCGGGCAAATTGTACCCTATAGCTAAACTCGCTTGAACTACACAGTAAATTTCTCCTAAAGAGGGTAATAATTGACAAGGAAAAAATGACTTCTCACGAAAGAGATTAATAATTTCCCGGGCAAATTGTACCCTATAGCAAAACTCGCTTGAACTACACAGTAAATTTCTCCTAAAGAGGGTAATAATTGACCAGGAAAAAATGACTTCTCACGAAAGAGGATAATAATATCCCGGGCAAATAGTACCCTCTTGCTAAACTCTACAGAATTACAGTATACATTTCTCCTAAAAAGGGTAATAATTGACCAGGAAAAAATGACTTCTCACGAAAGAGGGTAATAATATCCCGGGCAAATTGTACCCTATAGCAAAACTCGCTTGAACTACACAGTAAATTTCTCCTAAAGAGGGTAATAATTGACCAGGAAAAAATGACTTCTCACGAAAGAGGGTAATAATTTCCCGGGCAAATTGTACCCTATAGCTAAACTCGCTTGAACTACACAGTAAATTTTCCTAAAGAGGGTAATAATTGACCAGGAAAAAATGACTTCTCACGAAAGAGGGTAATAATATCCCGGGCAAATAGTACCCTCTTGCTAAACTCTACAGAATTACAGTATACATTTCTCCTAAAAAGGGTAATAATTGACCAGGAAAAAATGGCTTCTCACGAAAGAGGGTAATAATATCCCGGGCAAATAGTACCCTCTTGCTAAACTTTACAGAATTACAGTATACATTTCTGCTAAAAGGGGTAATAATTGACCAGGAAAAAATGACTTCTCACGAAAGAGGGTAATAATATCCCGGGCAAATTGTACCTAATAGATAAACTTGCTTGAACGAAAAAGGGTAGTAATTTCTCGGGCAAATTGTACCCTGTAGCTAAACTCGCTTGAACTACACAGTAAGTTTCTCCTAAAGAGGGTAATAATTGACCAGGAAAAAATGACTTCTCACGAAAGAAGGTAATAATATCCCGGGCAAATTGTACCCTATAGATAAACTCGCTTGAAATACACAGTAAATTTCTCCTAAAGAGGGTAATAATTGACCAGGAAAAAATGACTTCTCACGAAAGAGGGTAATAATTCCCCGGGCAAATTGTACCCTATAGCTAAACTCGCTTGAACTACACAGTAAATTTCTCCTAAAGAGGGTAATAATTGACCAGGAAAAAATGACTTCTCACGAAAGAGGGTAATAATATCCCGGGCAAATAGTACCCTCTTGCTAAACTCTACAGAATTACAGTATACATTTCTCCTAAAAAGGGTAATAATTGACAAGGAAAAAATGACTTCTCACGAAAGAGGGTAATAATATCCCGGGCAAATAGTACCCTCTTTCTAAACTCTACAGAATTACAGTATACATTTCTGCTAAAAAGGGTAATAATTGACCAGGAAAAAATGACTTCTCACGAAAGAAGGTAATAATATCCCGGGCAAATTGTACCCTATAGATAAACTCGCTTGAAATACACAGTAAATTTCTCCTAAAGAGGGTAATAATTGACCAGGAAAAAATGACTTCTCACGAAAGAGGGTAATAATTCCCCGGGCAAATTGTACCCTATAGCTAAACTCGCTTGAACTACACAGTAAATTTCTCCTAAAGAGGGTAATAATTGACCAGGAAAAAATGACTTCTCACGAAAGAGGGTAATAATATCCCGGGCAAATAGTACCCTATAGCTAAACTCTACAGAATTACAGTATACATTTCTCCTAAAAAGGGTAATAATTGACAAGGAAAAAATGACTTCTCACGAAAGAGGGTAATAATATCCCGGGCAAATAGTACCCTATAGATAAACTCGCTTGAACTACACAGTAAATTTCTCCTAAAGAGGGTAATAATTGACCAGGAAGAAATGACTTCTCACAAAAGAGGGTAATAATTTCCCGGGCAAATTGTACCCTATAGCTAAACTCGCTTGAACTACACAGTAAATTTCTCCTAAAGAGGGTAATAATTGACCAGGAAAAAATGACTTCTCACGAAAGAGGGTAATAATTTCCCGGGCAAATTGTACCCTATAGCTAAACTCGCTTGAACTACACAATAAATTTTTTCTAAAGAGGGTAATAATTGACCAGGAAAAAATGACTTCTCACGAAAGAAGGTAATAATATCCCGGGCAAATAGTACCCTCTTGCTAAACTCTACAGAATTACAGTATACATTTCTCCTAAAAAGGGTAATAATTGACCAGGAAAAAATGACTTCTCACGAAAGAGGGTAATAATATCCCGGGCAAATAGTACCCTCTTGCTAAACTCTACAGAATTACAGTATACATTTCTCCTAAAAAGGGTAATAATTGACCAGAAAAAAATGACTTCTCACGAAAGAAGGTAATAATATCCCGGGCAAATTGTACCCTATAGATAAACTCGCTTGAAATACACAGTAAATTTCTCCTAAAGAGGGTAATAATTGACCAGGAAAAAATGACTTCTCACGAAAAAGGGTAGTAATTTCTCGGGCAAATTGTACCCTGTAGCTAAACTCGCTTGAACTACACAGTAAGTTTCTCCTAAAGAGGGTAATAATTGACCAGGAAAAAATGACTTCTCACGAAAGAGGGTAATAATATCCCGGGCAAATTGTACCTAATAGATAAACTCGCTTGAACTACACAGTAAATTTCTCCTAAAGAGGGTAATAATTCACCAGGAAGAAATGACTTCTCACAAAAGAGGGTAATAATTTCCCGGGCAAATTGTACCCTATAGCTAAACTCGCTTGAACTACACAGTAAATTTCTCCTAAAGAGGGTAATAATTGACCAGGAAAAAATGACTTCTCACGAAAGAGATTAATAATTTCCCGGGCAAATTGTACCCTATAGCTAAACTCGCTTGAACTACACAGTAAATTTCTCCTAAAGAGGGTAATAATTGACCAGGAAAAAATGACTTCTCACGAAAGAGGATAATAATATCCCGGGCAAATAGTACCCTCTTGCTAAACTCTACAGAATTACAGTATACATTTCTCCTAAAAAGGGTAATAATTGACCAGGAAAAAATGACTTCTCACGAAAGAGGGTAATAATATCCCGGGCAAATTGTACCCTATAGCAAAACTCGCTTGAACTACACAGTAAATTTCTCCTAAAGAGGGTAATAATTGACCAGGAAAAAATGACTTCTCACGAAAGAGGGTAATAATTTCCCGGGCAAATTGTACCCTATAGCTAAACTCGCTTGAACTACACAGTAAATTTTCCTAAAGAGGGTAATAATTGACCAGGAAAAAATGACTTCTCACGAAAGTATAATATCCCGGGCAAATAGTACCCTCTTGCTAAACTCTACAGAATTACAGTATACATTTCTGCTAAAAAGGGTAATAATTGACCAGGAAAAAATGACTTCTCACGAAAGAAGGTAATAATATCCCGGGCAAATTGTACCCTATAGATAAACTCGCTTGAAATACACAGTAAATTTCTCCTAAAGAGGGTAATAATTGACCAGGAAAAAATGACTTCTCACGAAAGAGGGTAATAATTCCCCGGGCAAATTGTACCCTATAGCTAAACTCGCTTGAACTACACAGTAAATTTCTCCTAAAGAGGGTAATAATTGACCAGGAAAAAATGACTTCTCACGAAAGAGGGTAATAATATCCCGGGCAAATAGTACCCTCTTGCTAAACTCTACAGAATTACAGTATACATTTCTCCTAAAAAGGGTAATAATTGACAAGGAAAAAATGACTTCTCACGAAAGAGGGTAATAATATCCCGGGCAAATAGTACCCTCTTGCTAAACTCTACAGAATTACAGTATACATTTCTGCTAAAAAGGGTAATAATTGACCAGGAAAAAATGACTTCTCACGAAAGAGGGTAATAATATCCCGGGCAAATTGTACCCTATAGATAAACTCGCTTGAAATACACAGTAAATTTCTCCTAAAGAGGGTAATAATTGACCAGGAAAAAATGACTTCTCACGAAAGAGGGTAATAATTCCCCGGGCAAATTGTACCCTATAGCTAAACTCGCTTGAACTACACAGTAAATTTCTCCTAAAGAGGGTAATAATTGACCAGGAAAAAATGACTTCTCACGAAAGAGGGTAATAATATCCCGGGCAAATAGTACCCTCTTGCTAAACTCTACAGAATTACAGTATACATTTCTCCTAAGAAGGGTAATAATTGACAAGGAAAAAATGACTTCTCACGAAAGAGGGTAATAATATCCCGGGCAAATAGTACCCTCTTGCTAAACTCTACAAAATTACAGTATACATTTCTCCTAAGAAGGGTAATAATTGACCAGGAAAAAATGACTTCTCACGAAAGAGGGTAATAATATCCCGGGCAAATTGTACCCTATAGATAAACTCGCTTGAACTACACAGTAAATTTCTCCTAAAGAGGGTAATAATTGACCAGGAAAAAATGACTCCTCACGAAAGAGGGTAATAATTTCCCGGGCAAATTGTACCCTATAGCTAAACTCGCTTGAACTACACAGTAAATTTCTCCTAAAGAGGGTAATAATTGACCAGGAAAAAATGACTTCTCACGAAAGAGGGTAATAATTTCCCGGGCAAATTGTACCCTATAGCTAAACTCCCTTGAACTACACAGTAAATTTCTCATAAGAAGGGTAATAAAAACCGATTATTTTATAATCGTGAAATTTGCTACTTAACACATAAAATATCAACATTTAACATGACATGAATTACATCAGGGTAGTACATTCGGGTGGGAGTCTGGCCAAGAACTTATCAGCCGACCCTCGTAATATCAGATTTCTTCAGAAGAGTTTCTACACAAATGAGTGTACACCCAAAACTATAGTATTATTATGGAAATATTGCAGTTTTTAATAAGTTATTCGAATTTTATCCTTCAATTTTGCTGACATATATATTCGTTGTCTACACTGCAGTGAAGGTAACTGGCATTTTTTAAAAATCTTTACTTGGAATAAATAGTTTTACAAGTGAATTGATATTAAATTTACTGACATTTGGAGGGTTGCCATGTTGTATGTTTTTAATTAGAAGTATATTTTTTTCGTACAAACCGATTTGACAGGTAAGGAATTGTAAATTTATTGCCAATTTATAATCTCCCTCTCTGTTAATAAGAACAGCAAGAACATTTCTTCGAATGTTGCTGTAACTTTATTTGAAACATTAATTTTATAACAGCATGTACAAATTTTACTCGTGCAATATCTTTATTAGGAACAAGAAATACATTTTTTAGAATATAGAAAAAATATTTTAAATATATTTTCATAACAAAGACTTCTCCAAAATAGGATAATAATTTGTTGAATAATTCACTTTCCTTACTGTACTGTAATTAAAACAATAACTACATTTCTTTAAATTTTTATGCACACCATAAAAATTGACCCAAAGTTCGAAAGATATTAACTTCATGAACAAATTTTATACATTGCAATGCCTTATTGGGAATGCCTCATTTGTTAGAATTTTCCTTTAAAATAGTGCAAAAATTACTTGATTTATAAATATTACTTCTTGGTGTATCCAAATAAAACTATTTATAAATTTGCTTATTTTTAAAGAAAAACATTGGCAAGGACAAAAAGTTACTAGAATATAATAGCGGATGATCACTCAATTCCTAAATCTTAATAATAATATTATAAATATCTCTGTTTTATATTAATAAACTCTTTATACTTTTCTTCTACGTTATACTAATTAATATATTTGGTTGTAGCAATATTATATATATTTTCCATTTTCCTTTATTACTATAAATTTTAGCGATAGACACAATTATAAATTTTTACATGGATAAACAATCATATAGTTGATCACTCTAACACACTTAAATATTTCAAGTTTTACAAAACATACCATTATTACCGTTTCTCAGGATGTGCAGTAAATGGACAAGTCTTTCTGTAACTGAACTTATCATATAAAATCTGAATTAAAACACTAAAATATAGGTACAGATTTCTTTTTTCAATGTACGACAGTAAACAATATTTTTATAAAGCACAAACAGTTAATAAGTTATATTTAAATCTAATCCAAGAAATTTCACGCTAAATTCTTCCTTATTACTGAAACGAATTCGTAGCTATTAGGTTTGTCTACACTTTATTTACTATTAAAGGAAAGAGAAATAGAAACAAATTAGTTTACATCTTAGCTATATACCGTGGTTACACCCTAGCAATGGAAAATTTTCAAGTAAAATAATGGTACGTTGAGCAATTTACATTAGAGCAGTTAAGCATACATATTCATTGAAATATGGCACATAAACACACATTTATATATTCTGTACAATTGTTAAAAACAACGAATTTATATCGTTAATTTCGCGTTACAAGAAATCCTCTCCTACACATCCACATTCCTCTCTATTGCATAAGCTATACTTCGCTAACAACTTGAAAATGGAGATCCTTGTTTTGTAAGTATAACCCTCTACTCCCTTTCCGTGTTCCATGGGAAAGTTTCCCACTTGAGCTGAAAATCTGCCACTTTTCGTCATAATAAACGTAGATATCAGTATTTAACATTAAAGCAGTAGCAAATACCTCAATATCTGTTGCCCATGTTCCATCCACATTCATCTTAGTCTCAACTAGATATTTCTTTATACCTCCAGCATGCTTGTCAACTGTTGAATTGTCTAGCATGAAATCAATTAGGCATTTTCGGATTTCACTGTGAAAAAGTTCAGCACCGGTCAAATATAGAGAAATACAACGAAAGAAACAGTTGCCATCCCCTAAGACATTTTCTGTAGCAACAGGAACTTTTAGATGTATTGGAACAGGAGCTGACGATCTTGGACAAATAAGTTCTAAGTTTAAAATTGTACACCATTTCTTTTGCCATTGATGGTCTACAGGAAAGAAGTACAAATGCTTAGATTCGTAAACAGGATAATTCATCATAATTTCTTCTTCACTTTCTGTATCCACTGTAATAGCTTTGTTTGGTTTCTCATTATTATTGGCGTTGTGTAACCCATTAGTTAGCCTCTTGCCGTTTGTTTCATCTTCCTGCAATTTTTCATTAAAGACTTTCAAATTTTTCAAGTGCGTTTTCCTTTTCTGATCTTTTCCTGTTTGTAGTGATTTCAAAATAACAAGATTGTTTTTGTATATCTTGGAAATAACATATGGTCCTTTCCATGGCATAGTTGACCATCCACCTTTTCGGTCACAACGCCTCAAATTTTTAACAAGTACTTTTTGTCCCACGTGAAATTCTAAAGCAACTGAATGTTTTTTGCTATAATCATTTCTCTGCTTATCTTGGGCTTTACTGATGTTTTGTGAAACTTTCTCAAGTACCTCTTCCCTGACTTTCAGCAAGCTTCTCAAGATACTATCAAAATGATCTCTATCGATAAGTAATTCATCAGTAATACTGTTATTTTCTTCTGCATAACTCAATGTGCCAGTAATGTTTTCGTTCTGCTCATTTTTCTGCTCTCTATTTTTTATATCAATATCAATGGGAAGTACAGGCTCTCTTTGGTACACAATGTAAAACGGAGAATATTTTGTTGTTGCGTGAATGGAGGTACGGCAAGCGAATAGAATTCCGTGGAGAACTTCTGGCCACTTGTGAACTTCGTCCATTAGAACTTTCAGTAAAAAAATTTTTATATGTCTGTTCTGTCGTTCAACCAGGCCGTTTGACTGTGGATGGTACGCGGAGGTAATTCTTTGCTGTGTTCCAGTCATTTTATGCAACTCTTCTGACACAGAATTGACGAATTCTTTTCCCTGGTCATTAATCTGCACTGCAGGACATCCATGGCGGCATATTATGTCCTCGTACAAGAAACGGGCAACCGTGGATGCACGTTTATCTGGAAGAGGTCTGGCTTCTGTCCATTTGCTAAAATAATCTATAGCTACACAGACGTATTTAAAACCGTTTACTTCCGGAAGTTGAATTATATCGACACCAATCTGCTTCATAACTTCAGTCGGTACTGGAATAGGTTGTAATTCTGGTGTGACACGCAGTTTACTTGGGTTTACTTTTTGGCATTTCAGACACTGGGAAATAAACGTTCTTACATCATTACACATAGAAGGCCAATAAAAACGTTTTCGCAGAAGTGCCTCACACGTGTTTTTCCCACGATGGCTAGCAAGTGCAGATGCTTCGTGGCTGGTATCACCTCCTTCATGTATAAATTTAACTATGTTTCTACGATCTTCTACTGAAAAGATGACTTCTTTCTCCTCACCTGTATTTCTTTTTTTGTGGTACATCTTCCCTGAACGAAGTAAAAAATATTTGCATTGTCTTCTGAAATTTGACTTCTCATTGCATGTGGACAGGTGGATTGGATATCCTTTGCCACTCAAATAGTTGTATACCCATTGAAGGTTAATGCGATGTCTTTCACCACGACAGGCCGCTTCTGTAAGAATTAAGGAAAACAGTACAAGTTATAGTTGTAATAAATTATACTGTGTCCAGGTATATTAGAAACTCATAAACTTTCACTTTCAGTAATCCACATCACTATTTTTGTGTAATATAAAACATAACTTTATTAGTGTGGTCAACAAATGTAAGTAATCATGTCGAAGTTGAACTATTTACTATGTTGTTTATAAAATCCAACATACGCACAAATGATGAGAGTGTGTGTATTTATAAGAATAAGAAAGCGGAAAACAAATGAATTAATTTAGGTTATCTAGGATATAACCCATCTGAAAAAATTTGAAGAATATTTTAAAATAGTTCAATATTTTTGTCTTTACAATTGGTCTCATAAACACGCAAATGAATTAATACACTTTCCCTGATCTTCACAACTGCCGGATTTTAATATTGTTGGGTCATTTTGGTCTCCATAGAAAATGAAATTACAAACTTCCTATCCTCGTTTAGAATGTCTCATGGAATTAGAGTAGTTTCTCTTTTTTTCTCTCTGTCTTTGTTTTGAGGGATGGCATGAACCCAACCAGGATATATGAGACATTGGATGGCAAAGTGGCGTAACTCATTTTTTTTAAACAAATGAGATTAAGCCATTTCAGTGAACTTGAAACCATAACCTGTTGGATAGCAAAGTTGCGTATCTCAGAATTAAAAGACCAGGCCATAGGCCAAAAGATGGCAGCACAAAGAATCTATTTTGTCTGCTTTTTCTCTATCGATTCTAATAAAAGTCTCAACATCTCAAAATGTCTTAAAACTGAGTTAAGCCTCTTTGCCATCCAACGCCTCATATACAGATCGATCTCCAGAAAAAAAAGTCATGCAGTTCTGGACGACAAATATGGCTCTATACCATATATGGAGAGTGTTCACATTTTATGTACCACCAGTATAAAAAATTTAAAATAGCTACTTGTAGATTTGTAATCGAAAACACATAAGGTTCGAAATGTATTTCGAAGTCTCATTTTACCAATAAGAAAATTAATATATTGGAGATTTTATAGACATACATATATTGTTTAAATCAATTTTAAAAAGTTTAAAGTTACGGGCAAAAATATATTGCCTAAAGGAGTATCTTATCTTCATAATTATAGAGCTTGTTTAAAAAAACAGAGAGAGAAAGGTTGGAAATTTCTTGTTCATGTTTGTACTGTTTACATTTGAGCAGTCTCTCCATGAAGCTGTATACTTACGACAGGTAGGTGTTGTATCGGTACCTAGAATATCGAGGTAGAATACACTATTTGATTAACCTTAACACTGATACACTGCTCCACAAAACTTAAGCAACTCGAAGAAAGTGGCAGAAAATAAAACGACACGATCACTGCACCAAGTATAATGAACAAATAGACGGTCCAGATGCACAATGCAGCACAAGCGAAGACGAACAATACAGTTAGGATGTACAGAGTGACCAAAAAGTTCAGCACAACGATACCTCAACAGGTGAAGCTGGATTGTGCGAGGGCATAGGCAGTCAAAATGGCGTGTGACCACCAAGAATAGCTATACAGGCACGACATCTGGCCTCCATGCTGCAAATTAGAGTGTTGATCAAGTCTTGCGGCAGATGGCGCCACTCCTCGAAGGAGAGCTGTTTGCAGGTGAGGGAGAGTGCGTGCTGGTGGACTTCGCTGCGCTATTCGCCGCCCAAGAGCATCCCACACATGCTCGATGGGATTCAAGTCTGGCGAATATGCACGCCATGCAATACGCGTAATGTCCTCGCTCTCCAGATACTCGGACACAAGATGTGCACGGTGTGGGTGGGCATTGTCATCCATGAACAGTAAGTCTGGGCCAAATGCTCCGCGGAAATTGCGCACATGTATATTGAGAATTTCATCCCGGTACTGTTGTGCTGTCAAAGTGCCATGTTGCACAATATGGGTCCGTTTTCCCATCCAGCATACTTCCACCCCACACCATAATGGAATCATCGCCATAGGACGGGCGTTCACCAATGAAGTTTGAATGATAGCGTGTTCCTGGCTCTCTCCACACTAAAGTCCGACCAGAATATGACGACAGGCTGAATCTCGACTCATCGGAGAACATGACAAGCGCCCATTGGTGTTCCTTCCATGCAACTTGTTCCTGACACCATGGGTAACGCGCACGTTTGTGCTCCAGTTTCAATGGCACACACAGCAAAGGCCTTCTTGCATACAGTCCTGCTCTATTGAGCTGCCGACGAACAGTTTCACGACTCACGCGTTGTCCTGTTGCCTGAAACAACTCATTGGCCAGTTGAGAGCATGAAGCTTGACGGTTCCGTTTGGCAGACATTGTGAGAAATCGGTCCTCGACGGCCGACGTCTTCTTCGGACGGCCTCCTCCATGACGTCTATTGACTTCACCTCCATTTTGGAAGCGACGCCACAACCTCGACACAGCACTTTTGTTCACGTTGAATTCCTGCGCCGCTTCCACTTGTGATCGGCCCAATTTCAACCGCCGAATTATTCGCCCGCAGTCAAAGTCACTTAAATGTCGTCTACCAGCAATTGCAAGGTGTGTACCCCACACG
The DNA here is from genome assembly GCF_964235325.1 of Thermobia domestica. Classification (NCBI taxonomy): domain Eukaryota; kingdom Metazoa; phylum Arthropoda; class Insecta; order Zygentoma; family Lepismatidae; genus Thermobia; species Thermobia domestica. The sequence goes on from NC_137458.1 coordinate 256,077,751, forward strand.
AGAACCACTAACTCAATGCTTGAAGCCTCGGACATTACTGGGCTGTGGTGTACGCCTCATGGCATAAGTTGTTCACCGCGTTTGCAACGGTGCTGCTTATGCGATAGAGTGGGTACTCGTCTTACCAGTGTGTCTCTGTGTATGTTAATGCCACTATCCAGTGTTGAATGGGCCCCACACGTCACTTATACCAAGTTCTCTCGGGTTGCTTAAGTTTTGTGGAGCAGTGTATTTTATTTCATGTAACTCATACATGGTTCGACTAATTTTTACCTAATAATACGTAGTTGTAATAATGATTGTCTAATGATATTTATCACCATCTTAGATATCGGAGATAGGAGAAAATATTTCATGAAGTTCATTAATAATTACATTTGGATTTTGATTTTGAGTAGAGGATTTTAAAATCCTATATAATTATGCAGGTAACTGTGAAGGCAATATTAAAACAGGAAATGACAGAGACATTCATTCTTTCTCACTCACATATTTACTCATCGGAAACCAACATTAGAAAGTGGCTTTGTTATATTTCGATTTATTGAAAACATGTATTAGGGCAAAGTTTATATTCTTCAATAATTTAACTTTAATGCTCATTAAATGTAGAAGGTTTAAATTGTAATTAAACAATTATGTTGCCTGCCTTGATATTTTGTAGAATTCCATTTGTAATTAATATATTAAAATTTTGAACGTTATAAAATACTGAATTCACTTACTACGTTGCGAATATTGAATTCAATACTTTACTCATTATACACACAACAACTACATTAGAACACGATTTATTTAATCTATGGCAAGGACAAATTATTAGGAAATGATTTTTTAAATACAAATTACGATGTACCCCTCTTTGAGAAGAAAAGTAAGATGGAAGCACAAGAGCAATAAGAACGTCATACCCAATTCACACAGGTGCGGTCACCGTAAATGAAGAAACTTGCACGAGACCAACAATCAGTGGCGGATACCAAAACTTTCTATAGGTAGTGCTAGCAAAACAAAGAAAAATGACTTAAAAATAATAATACAAAAAAGGTAGTGTGTGACACTATGAGTACTTTATAATTGTTAGTTGAATAAAGCACGTACAGGCATGTGATTATAAACAATATTTTAAACAAAATTTTGCTAAGAAGCTGTAGTTACAATATAATAACACAAATGTAATAGTAGGGTTTCGGATTAGACGAAACAGAATTTTCGTGGTAAGATTCGAGACGAGACAGAGCGATTCCAATAGAAATATGTATTTTCTAGATGAAACACAAAATACAAAAATAATACAAAAAAGGTAGTGTGTGACACTATGAGTACTTTATAATTGTTAGTTGAATAAAGCACGTACAGGCATGTGATTATAAACAATATTTTAAACAAAATTTTGCTAAGAAGCTGTAGTTACAATATAATAACACAAATGTAATAGTAGGGTTTCGGATTAGACGAAACAGAATTTTCGTGGTAAGATTCGAGACGAGACAGAGCGATTCCAATAGAAATATGTATTTTCTAGATGAAACACCTTTTATGACATATTTTTGAGACGAGACAGCCTCAAATCGTGTCTTGTGCGTATCATTATATAACAGAAATAAAACCAAAACTAGGTAATACATGTTCAGTATACATTCTTGTTATACAAAAATAAGTGGAGACACAAACGTCTTGACTCCTTCCTTCAAAAATAGTCCAAAATCTCCTTACGAGAGGCCGGGATGTCTTTAAGTTTATTATCAATAATAACGGCGAGGGCAAGTGAATGCACATCTGTGAACACAAATTATAAATATCCAGCAAAGTTGAACTGTTCATTACTCAAACACACCGAAACAACTTGTTACGGTTCAAATGCAAAACCCGGCGTGATACGTTAATCCTGCACCTGCAACAGCCACCCTATGAAGTTGCCACTCTCCTACCTTCAACGTATGACTCAAAATCAAAATCAATCGTTAGTTTTTCATTTGTTATTGATTTTTTTGAAGACAAAGTCGTTTGTTTCGAAAAAGTGCAAGAGATATTTGCATAATAAAGTTGGAGCTTAACAAACTTCGCCAAGGTCTCTAGCTAACTTCTCCAAGGTATCTAAAATTTCAATTTCGATTCAAAATCTCAGCAAATCGTATCTTATTGATTCTTTTGAAGACAAATATTATTTGTTTCGAAACTTATAGAGACATTTACACTTTCATTGTCCTCTCTCCACACACACACACACACATACTTTCAAATGTCTATCCAAAACTGATGCAAATCCTTCGTTTTTCATTTTTATTGAACATTTTGAAGGAAAATGTTTGTTTGGAAAATCATAAAGGGATATTTGCAAAATACGGCCCAATTTATCCTGGTCCCTCCAGTTACACATTTCGATTGAAAACAAAGATCAATCGTTAGTTATAATTATTTTGAAGAAAGAATACTTTGTTCCGGAAAACGTAAAGAGTGTTTACAAAAAGAACTGAATGATGCAATTTCACACTGAGATCTTTCCCAAATTTCGATTCAAAACCGACGTAACCCTTTGTTTTTCCTTTGTCATTGATTGTTTTCAAAAACAGAAAGAGAGATGTACAAGATAAATTTCAGATGTGGTTAAATTCACCCTGGTCCCTTTGCTTACAAATTCTAAATTGAGACCAAAATCAATCGTTTGAAATGGGTTTGTTGTTGATTATTTTGAAGAAAAGTATTATGTTCCAAAAACATAATTATAAATTCACGAAGTAAAGTTGATGAAGATGGCATGTATTGAAGAAAAAAATAACTTTTTCATAAAATAAAAAGAGATATTTAAAAAATTTTGTGGGCAACTTTATACTGCTTAATTTACTATTAAGTTTCGATCCAAAACTTAAGTCAATCGCTTGTTTTTCGCTTCTTACTGATTAGTTTCAAAAAATATTAAGTCATTTTCCAAAATAAATTTCGGTGGGCCAACTTCAAACTAGTCTTTGAAATTTCAAATTTCGGTTCAAAACTAAAATCACTCATTTGCTTTTCATTCGTAATTGATTGTTTTGAAAAAAAATTGAAAAGTATTTAATATAGTTTGATATTACAGTTGGTAGTTACCTTTATGCTTGTCCTTCACTTCAAAATTTTGTTCAAAGCAGAAAACGGTTAAAAATGAGAAGAGAAACACAATCAGTAGCATATGCAGAAGTTTGTCAAGGGAAAGTTCTGGCTCCCAAGTTCTTTTACTTTCAAAGTTTGTGTTTATATTTAATATGATAAATGTTTATTTTTGCATGATATCTTGCTCAAGGGGGTGGGGGTTCAAACTCCGAAATCCCTTCTCCTGCGTACACCTCTGAAGAGATTAATACTATTTGAAAGGAGCAAAAATTAATCATAGTGCAATATATTTTATTACTGTTAATAATGAAAAAAATAAAAGATCATGCAGATTAGATAATAATACAGTATTTTATTATTTTATTTTAAAATTTGAAAATGAGAATTGAAACTCTACAACGAATAGAAATTGGATAATAACGCAATACTGTATGTAATTGATTAAAAGATTACCAGTTGAAAGAGAGTAATACTATTTGAAATGAACAAAGATTAAATAAAAATTAGTGTGTTATCCTCACTTTATACATAAAAAACAGTGTAACATGTACCCCACGTGACGGAGTTTGGTTTTTATTGCGTGATATTTTTCAATTATTATTGAAATCATAAGTATTAGTAAATGTATATCTCTTCTGGCTTTAGGGGAGATATTAGAGTGGAGACGGAATATATTCTTGGAATTCTTAATTGATTGCAGAGAACCACTTCCTGCTATATAGTACAATTTTCACTCTATGACAATCAACGTTGAAACCGGCCTCTTAATTTTGAGATCGGTAGTTGTAGTGGATTTATATCAGTTCCGGTTTTAGTAGATACTTCAGAATGGAAATGATATGTGTTCTTGAAACGTTTAACCGATTTCAGGAATCTGCTTCTATTTATTACCATTTTTACCTTATAGCGATCAACGTTGAATCCGCAAGTGTTTGACTTCTGCGACTGTGATTTTAGTAGAGAGATTATAGTGGAGAAGAATATATTTTTGGAGCGCTTAATTGGTAACAGAAAACTGCTTCTCGGTACCTATGTAGTATAGTTCTTCTTCTATGGCAGTCAATGTTGAAAACGAAAGTGATTGATTTCTGTCTCTTCCGGTTTGAACAGAGGATTCAGGGAGAAGATAATAATTATATTTAGAACGCTTAATCGACGCCAAAAAAACTGCTATTCGCTACCCTGTATCATTTTTGCTCCATGTATTTCTATTTTGAAATCAGAAGTTGTGGAATTAAAATACATTACGTCTCCTTTCTTACATATCTATTAAAACCTCCGCAACAACTTCCAGTTTCACATTTGAAATTTGAAAGATGATTGTGAAGTTTGCCCACACAATTTTATTTTTGTAAATGTTTTAATATTTTTCGACACGAACTATTTTCTCTTCAAACGTATCAATAAGAAACGATTGGCGAGGGTTTTGAATCGAAATTTAAAAATAGGATAAGCAGTGTGAAGTTGGCCACAAAAATGTATGCTGTAAATATCTGTTTTGGTGTTTCGAAAGAAATGATTTTTTCTTTAACACAATGAAGCCAAAACACCTTCATCAACTCTTTTTCATAAATATATTCTTATGATTTCGAAACGAAATAAATTACTTCAAAATAATCAACATACCTATATCAAACGATAGAATTTGGTCAAATTGGAACGACATCTGAAATGGCGTTCCAATTTGACCACAGATCTTCGATGTGGTTCAGATGAGAATTTTGTGCTGTCGATCTAACTTGCCCAGACGCCACTAGAAGTTTATAGCATGCCACTAATGACGGATAGGTGGCAGACAGCATTATATAACTAGAGTCAATGAATATTTAAGCACTAGAGTCCATGAATTGTTCATGAACGATAGCCAGCTTATTTGTGCTACATCTAACCGAACATTATTTCGAACAGAAGTTGACTTACTAAACAAATAGGAAAGATAAAGACTCTGAAACTACTCTTTATTCACCGTGATATATTATCACTACACTGTTCAAGGACATTGATTCTGTTCATTTGGATTACTTGGTCAATTTGACGAAGTGGCTCTTGACACAGACGTGTAATACAAGTAATACGTTACCGGTCTAACATCCCTTCAGACGCCACAGCAAGTTTTGAACTTTAACCATTGTCTAATAAAAATAATTTCCAAACGGAGGTACCAATTGATCTACCTGTATATCATATCTGTGGGAGATTTTCCAATATTTACGATCATTACAAATATTTCGTAAACCTAATGTATGTGTAAATCAAGTCATTCGCACATGGCTTGCATAATATGCAAAGCATTGAGGTGAAGATGACATATCAAGTTTAAGAATCTTTTTTATTTAAAAAGTGCTTAACAAACTTACTTTGGGAGCACAGTTTGTCATAAGATACTTAGGAAAATCATACTTCAAATAGGTGTTCACTTAGTTGCAAAAGTGATTACTCAATTTCCAAGCACTAAAAGCACACACATACTACATCTGATTTCAGCGTAAAGCAAGTAAACTGAGTACTTGGCATAGCGTTTTAATCTTAACTCTTATTAGCAAGAACATTTATTTGATATTGTTTATAACAATTGTGTCCTATTTAGAATAACATATTTAGAACAATGACAAAATATACGAACTCAGCCACTAAGGCCATTATCAAGCCCTCCTTGATGCTGGTCCCAAGCCCATAAAAATCAGACTTGACGTTAGGAAAGGCATCAATTCGTTCGTTAAAAGTACGCCAAAACCATTTTGATGGCTATTATAAATAGATCTTCGGAAAATGCTATGGCGTGCGGCATTCGGGTGACCCCAGAGTTATGGTGGAGAAGGAATAATTTACAAAAGAGTGATTAGCCAATCAATGATATAGGGTGCAGAAACTTGGTTAATGCAACACACAACAAAACAGATTTAATGTTACCGAAATACGGCGGTGGAAGTGTGTGATAACAAGGAAAGACAAGTGAGGAATGAGAAATTAAGGGGAACAAATAAGATTGTAGAATTATCAAAGAAGATTCCAGAAAAGAGACTGCAATGATATGGGCATTAATGAGTACATGTAGAACAAACGAGTACGTGGTTATTAGAATGATGAAAATGGAAGTGAGTGGGAAGAGAGGTAGAAGGAAAATACTTGACGGTATTGTAAAGAATGACTTCAGAGACAAAGATCCGACAGCGAAAGAGTTCCAGAACAGGGCTTTCGAAAATGTCGACCCCACGTAAGTGAGAAAAGGAGAAAAAGCAATGATAATAAAAATATATCTTTACTTACTTTCATTGACTTTTACATTTCCTAGTGTACTCTTGATGTCATAAACTTCATCTTCCACAATGTGTTTGACTGAAGAATCAGTTATCTGTAAAGAAATAAAGCATCCTAAAATCCTTGGTAAATGTTATATATATAGATAGTACATTTAAAACCAACTTTCTTAATAATGCGACAAGCATGCGTTACTTTTAAAGGACTGCCGAAAAAACTAATTATTCAATATATAGGCCTAATATTTAAGCGAAAGAGAAGTTTTAAATTATATTTTATTAGTATTATATAGTCAAGATACATAGTACCAATACTATTCTACAATTTTATTTCCATGTATCCGTTTCCATTTCCAGTGAGCCCTGAGGGTTATCACAACAACAACACTGATATGCTTTATCATCGTTCCCTATCTCAGTTTCGTTTCATCTTTGTATTCTCAGCAGTTCTGATTTATAAGTACCGGGCGTTTTATCTGATACAGGTCCCACTTTTTGCGACCATTTTGAAAACGGTGGCCCAAATCGAAAATTGTTTCCTACAAAAGTAGTTTTATTTTTTAAGGACTCCCGAATGGGGTATGATTGAATACATGTTCCGATTAGAAATTGTGAAGTTGGCCCCTGGGCCCCCTTCAAGCATGGCCCTGGGAGTCACCACAAAAACACCATATAATCTGCCCAATATCATTTTCCTATCTCAGTTTTTGTTTCATCATTTTATTCTCAGCCGTTTCTGATTTATAATCACTGGAGGTTTTATCTGTAAACTGGAGCCAGCCAGAACCCAGACTAAATAAGTATATCATGAGTTTATTATAAATTTTCAAGAACATATACATAATTCCTTGAGTTATTTTTTCACTAAAACAAATCAGGGGAGCTGCGCCAACCCCGGCCCCGTGGTAGATCCGCCACTGGTGACCAACTTGGCTCATTATATGCACAATATTATTAGTATGGAATAATAATTACTTCAAGTTTAAATCTGCAAAAGTTACAGATAAAAACATCAAATAACAAACTTGATTAAAATGTGCACTAAATTATCACACGTATACCCTTTCCAAAAATATATATTTCAGATCTGCTAATAAACAAATGAAAAAATGAAAAGGAAAATATACTTACGAATCTGCGATTTTCTTCGTTTTCGCTTTCCCACGGACGCCACATCTTTACTGTAGAAGTCAGTCCTACTCTGCAAGACTTTCTTCGAAAACTAACACCTTCAAACTTCTGTTATTTTTCCTCAACAAATCGTAAAGTTCAAACCGAATTTGAACCGATAAGCCTACAAAGGAAAGCGCTAACAATGGAAATGGAAGTTTAATAGCTCACATCACATCATCGTTGATGGTGACAGTGTTGCCATTGACAATAAAAATATAACTTGACCTTTAACTCCTTTACAAAAGCGGGAGACAAGTGCTCTAATAAAGAAGCATATCACGCAGCGTTGCCAATGTGTGTGTAATTGCACAAAATGTGTGCAATTTTGGCCTGTTTGTGCATTTTGTGTGTAATGCCAATCTGTGTCCATTTTGTGTGTAATTTGGCACAATTAAAAATTTTAATCATTGATGATTTTTACGAAGTTCCTTTCATTCAAATATTCATTATTTCCACCATTTTTTTTCTGAAAATTGCCTTCTAAAAACTACGAGTTCCAACGCCTGGCTCCAGGCCAGCGCAATAAAACCACAGAGAAAATAACAAGTTATTTGTTATTATTGTTAATCTCTTGTTATTTTCTCTACAGTATAAAACCTATCTTGCTTCCTTGGTACCTCACTTCTTGTTTTTCAGAGGCGGGTGTCATGACATCCCCAAGCAAAGACGCTTTGTTCAAGCAAGCAATGTGAATGAATGTTGACCCTCGATGTTGGCCAAAACATGAGGCGGAGGTGGTAAGAAGTCTTGTCTTCTCACCACTTGTGAAGAAAATGCCATTTTGCAAACAGATGAGCAACAGAGTGGCCGATGTCCAATTAAAAACATTAAGTACGTTGAAAGCAATGGCGCAGACTTTCCAAGATTTATGTGGGTGCATATCAATGGCGGGTCATATTAGCCTATATGTTTTCAGGGAAGTCTCGATGTTTGATTGATTTACTTTTAGTCAAATATTTTGTGAACATTGTCATAAAGGCCTGTGCTGTGAGAAAGTAAAATATATCGGTACTATAAGGATAAATTGGGGCTGCCCTAGCTCAGTCGGTAACACGACTGATTTAAACGCAAGAGAAACTGGTTCAAATCCGGGTCCAAGCTAAAAATCTTGTGGGTGCGCCGCACCCATAAGATTATTTATGTGGGTGCCGGAGCCCTGGAGCACCCACGTAATCGGCGCGCATGGTTGAAAGTAAAATGAAACTGACAATGGGCGGGAAGGTGACGGTTTTACAATAATAATACTAATAATAATAATAATAATAATAATAATAATAATAATAATAATAATAATAAATCAAACGCTGAATCCTTGAATAATGGCTGGTCAATGTACACTCATGTTCAAAATGATTGTCGCATATATATAACGGTCGTGTTGTGCGAATATAATTGGATAATAAACTCACAAGACACTTCCAGTACTGTTACTATGTGTATAATCGGGAAATGTATATTTGTGCTAAATTTCATAGAAAAAATTATAAATACGAAAATTAGAATGAGTATATCAAAATGTTGCTAAATGGACAAGAAAAGTTTTTTCGTTATATTGTTCTTATTTACAGATCTTTTGACATGCAATTTACCACATATATGTCTCTGCCGATTATACACATAGCAAGAGTGTTAAATGTACCCTCCGATATCATTATCCAAATATATTTGCTCAACAAGCCTGTTATAGATATGCGACAATCATTTTGGACATGAGTGTACGTATAGGTATGTACGTCATTAGACATAATATACATATAGATTAGATAGGTAGTTATGTATTGTGTAATGCTGTGTGAACTGTCTTAGAGCTTGTGTGTAAAATTGTGCAATTTGGGCGGAAGGTGTGTGTAATTTTGTTTGCCGTGTCTGGCAACACTGATATCACGGCATTTTTGGTTCGGAAATTTCATGGCGTCCGGAAAATTCGAAAATAGTCTACTTGAAAGGTAACATAGTTTTATATTTAAAACGGACTTTAAATACAGTAAAAAGATCATATACAGTGAAGTAAAGTACAATTTGACACTTCGGTAGACACTTATGTGATATACAGAAACAGAAGATATTTTAGTCTCCACAAGCAAAATCAAACGAGTTGAAGTTCTTCAAGTTAAAAAATAGATAGCCAAAAACATTTTAAGGTTTACAAAAAAATCTTTTCACAAGCATTAAAATAATGACAAAGATTAAAAATTGAAGAATATCACAACAAAAACCACAACAATATAACAGGAAGATACTAGCTATAAGAATCATTAAAAGGATGCAAGAATTTCTATATAAAAGACCGAAAAAGTTCTCTAGATTTTGTGAAGGCCTGTGCCTTTCATACATTGGTTCATAGACAAATAATACACACATATCGAGAAATTTACCTTGAGGTTTAATGCAAAATAGCTAGGTAAAAAATTTGCCACATTGTTATAACACCATTTCGTGTTCGGTCATTTTCTTATGGAAAATTTTTACCAACTTTTAAGAAATATACTATAACAGGATACAATTTGCCGAATTACCATTACTCCTATCGTGTTAACACATTTTCTCCTCGTCAACTATTTCCCAGGTATGGAGAAATGTACTGGGCAGATCAATAGAGTTTAACTATAGGGAAAAAATTACTTGTGATACTATTACCCACTTTGGTCTGAAGTCACTTTTTCCTACTCAATTAGTACCCTGTCTACGAGAAAATCTACTGTGTAGTTCAATGGAGTCTAGCAACAGGGTACAATTTGTCCGGAATATTATTACACACTTTCGTGAATAGTCACTTTCTCATGGTCAATTATTGGACTCCTTATGAGAAATTTACTGTGTAGTTCAATGGAGTTTAGTTTAGGGTACAATTTCCCCGGGATATTATTACCCTTTTTCGTGAGAAGTCATTTTTCCTGGTCAATTATTACCCATCTTAGGAGAAATTTACTGTGTAGTTCAAGCGAGTTTAGCTATAGGGTAAAATTTGCCCGGGAAATTATTACCCTCTTTCGTGAGAAGTCATTTTTTCCTGGTCAATTATTACCCTCTTTAGGAGAAATGAATATTGTAATTCTGTAGAGTTTAGCAAGAGGGTACTATTTGCCCGGGATATTATTACCCTCTTTCGTGAGAAGTCATTTTTTCCTGGTCAATTATTACCCTCTTAAGGAGAAATTTACTGTGTAGTTCAAGCGAGTTTAGCTATAGGGTACAATTTTCCCCTTGAAATTATTACCCTCTTTAGTGAGAAGTCATTTTTTCCTGGTCAATTATTACCCTATTTAGGAGAAATTTACTGTGTAGTTCAAGCGAGTTTAGCTATAGGGTACAATTTGCCCGGGATATTATTACCCTCTTTCGTGAGAAGTCATTTTTTCCTGGTCAATTATTACCCTTTTTAAGAGAAATGTATACTGTAATTCTGTAGAGTTTAGCAAGAGGGTACTATTTGCCCGGGATATTATTACCCTCTTTCGTGAGAAGTCATTTTTTCCTGGTCAATTATTACCCTCTTTAGGAGAAATTTACTGTGTAGTTCAAGCGAGTTTAGCTATAGGGTACAATTTGCCCGGGAAATTATTACCCTCTTTCGTGAGAAGTCATTTTTTCCTGGTCAATTATTACCGTCTTTAGGAGAAATTTACTGTGTAGTTCAAGCGAGTTTTGCTATAGGGTACAATTTGCCCGGGATATTATTACCCTCTTTCGTGAGCAGTCATTTTTTCCTGGTCAATTATTACCCTTTTTAGGAGAAATGTATACTGTAATTCTGTAGAGTTTAGCAAGTGGGTACTATTTGCCCGGGATATTATTACCCTCTTTCGTCAGAAGTCATTTTTTTCTGGTCAATTATTACCCTCTTTAGGATAAATTTACTGTGTAGTTCAAGCGAGTTTAGCTATAGGGTACAATTTGCCCGGGAAATTATTACCCTCTTTCGTGAGAAGTCATTTTTTCCTGGTCAATTATTACCCTCTTTAGGAGAAATTTACTGTGTAGTTCAAGCGAGTTTAGCTATAGGGTACAATTTGCCCGGGAAATTATTACCCTCTTTCGTGAGAAGTCATTTTTTCCTGGTCAATTATTACCCTCTTTAGGAAAAATTTACTGTGTATTTCAAGCGAGTTTATCTATAGGGTACAATTTGCCCGGGATATTATTACCCTCTTTCGTGAGAAGTCATTTTTTCCTGGTCAATTATTACCCTTTTTAGGAGAATTGTATACTGTAATTCTGTAGAGTTTAACAAGAGGGTACTATTTGCCCGGGATATTATTACCCTCTTTCGTGAGAAGTCATTTTTTCCTGGTCAATTATTACCCTTTTAGGAGAAATGTATACTGTAATTCTGTAGAGTTTAGCAAGAGGGTACTATTTGCCCGAGATATTATTACCCTCTTTCGTGAGAAGTCATTTTTTCCTGGTCAATTATTACCCTCTTAAGGAGAAATTTACTGTGTAGTTCAAGCGAGTTTACCTATAGGGTACAATTTGCCCGGGATATTATTACCCTCTTTCGTGAGAAGTCATTTTTTCCTGGTCAATTATTACCGTTTTTAGGAGAATTGTATACTGTAATTCTGTAGAGTTTAACAAGAGGGTACTATTTGCCCGGGATATTATTACCCTCCTTCGTGAGAAGTCATTTTTTCCTGGTCAATTATTACCCTTTTAGGAGAAATGTATACTGTAATTCTGTAGAATTTAGCAAGAGGGTACTATTTGCCCGAGATATTATTACCCTCTTTCGTGAGAAGTCATTTTTTCCTGGTCAATTATTACCCTCTTAAGGAGAAATTTACTGTGTAGTTCAAGCGAGTTTAGCTATAGGGTACAATTTGCCCGGGAAATTATTACCCTCTTTAGTGAGATGTCATTTTTTCCTGGTCAATTATTACCCTATTTAGGAGAAATTTACTGTGTAGTTCAAGCGAGTTTAGCTATAGGGTACAATTTGCCCGGGATATTATTACCCTCTTTCTGAGAAGTCATTTTTTCCTGGTCAATTATTACCCTTTTTACGAGAAATGTATACTGTAATTCTGTAGAGTTTAGCAAGAGGGTACTATTTGCCCGGGATATTATTACCCTCTTTCGTGAGCAGTCATTTTTTCCTGGTCAATTATTACCCTTTTTAGGAGAAATGTATACTGTAATTCTGCAGAGTTTAGCAAGAGGGTACTATTTGCCCGGGATATTATTACACTCTTTCGTGAGAAGTCATTTTTTCCTGGTCAATTATTACCCTCTTTAGGATAAATTTACTGTGTAGTTCAAGCGAGTTTAGCTATAGGGTACAATTTGCCCGGGGAAATTATTACCCTCTTTCGTGAGAAGTCATTTTTTCCTGGTCAATTATTACCCTCTTAAGGAGAAATTTACTGTGTAGTTCAAGCGAGTTTAGCTATAGGGTACAATTTGCCCGGGAAATTATTACCCTCTTTCGTGAGAAGTCATTTTTTCCTGGTCAATTATTACCCTCTTTAGGAGAAATTTACTGTGTATTTCAAGCGAGTTTATCTATAGGGTACAATTTGCCCAGGATATTATTACCCTCTTTCGTGAGAAGTCATTTTTTCCTGGTCAACTATTACCCTTTTTAGGAGAAATGTATACTGTAATTCTGTAGAGTTTAGCGAGAGGGCACTATTTGCCCGGGATATTATTACCTTCTTTCGTGAGAAGTCATTTTTTCCTGCTCAATTATTACCCTCTTTAGGAGAAATTTATTGTGTAGTTCAAGCGAGTTTAGCTATAGGGTACAATTTGCCCGAAAAATTATTACCCTCTTTCGTGAGAAGTCATTTTTTCCTGGTCAATTATTACCCTCTTTAGGAGAAATTTACTGTGTAGTTCAAGCGAGTTTAGCTATAGAGTACAATTTGCCCGGGAAATTATTACCCTCTTTCTTGAGAAGTCATTTTTTCATGGTCAATTATTACCCTGTATAGGAGAAATTTACTGTGTATTTCAAGCGAGTTTATCTATAGGGTACAATTTGCCCGGGATATTATTACCCTCTTTCGTGAGAAATCATTTTTTCCTGATCAATTATTACCCTCTCTAGGAGAAATTTACTGTGTAGTTCAAGCGAGTTTAGTTATAGGGTACAATTTGCCCGGGAAATTATTACCTTCTTTCGTGAGAACTCATTTTTTCCTGGTCAATTATTACCCTTCTTAGGAGAAATGTATACTGTAATTCTATAGAGTTTAGCAAGAGGGTACTATTTGCGCGGGAAATTATTACGCTCTTTCGTGAGAAGTAATTTTTTCCTGGTCAATTATTACCCTTCTTAGGAGAAATATATATTGTAATTTTATAGAGTTTAGCAAGAGTGTACTATTTGCCCGGGATATTATTACCCTCTTTCGTGTGAAGTCATTTTTTCCTGGTCAATTATTACCCTCTTTAGGAGAAATTTACTGTGTAGTTCAAGCGAGTTAAGCTATAGGGTACAATTTGCCCGGGGAATTATTACCCACTTTCGTGATAAGTCATTTTTTCCTGGTCAATTATTACCCTCTTTAGGAGAAATTTACTGTCTTGTTCAAGCGAGTTTAGCTATAGGGTACAATTTGCCTGGGATATTATTACCCTCTTTCGTGAGAAGTCATTTTTTCCTGGTCAATTATTACCCTCTTTAGGAGAAATTTACTGTGTAGTTCAAGCGAGTTTAGTTATAGGGTACAATTTGCCCGGGAAATTATTACCCTCTTTCGTGAGAAGCCATTTTTTCCTTGTCAATTATTACCCTCCTTAGGAGAAATTTACTGTGTAGTTGAAGCGAGTTTAGCTATAGGGTACAATTTGCCCAAGGAATTATTACCCACTTTCGTGAGAAGTCATTTTTTCCTGGTCAATTATTACCCTCTTTAGGAGAAATTTACTGTCTAGTTCACGCGAGTTTAGCTATAGGGTAAAATTTGCCCGGGATATTATTACTCTCTTTCGTGAGAAGTCATTTTTTCCTGGTCAATTATTACCCTTTTTAGGAGAAATGTATACTGTAATTCTGCAGAGTTTAGCAAGAAGGTACTATTTGCCCGGGATATTATTACCCTCTTTCGTGAGAAGTCATTTTTTCCTGGTCAATTATTACCCTCTTTAGGAGAAATTTACTGTGTAGTTCAAGCGAGTTTAGCTATAGGGTACAATTTGCCCGGGAAATTATTACCCTCTTTCGTGAGAACTCATTTTTTCCTGGTCAATTATTACCCTTTTTAGGAGAAATGTATACTGTAATTCTGTAGAGTTTAGCAAGAGAATACTATTTGCCCGGGATATTATTACCCTCTTTCGTGAGAAGTCATTATTTCCTGGTCAATTATTACCCTCTTTAGGAGAAATTTGCTGTGTAGTTCAAGCGAGTTTAGCTATAGCGTACAATTTGCCCGGGAAATTATTACCCTCTTTCGTGAGAAGTCATATTTCCTGGTCAATTATTACCCTTTTTAGGAGAATTGTATACTGTAATTCTGTAGAGTTTAGCAAGAGGGTACTATTTGCCCGGGATATTATTACCCTCTTTCGTGAGAAGTCATTTTTCCTGGTCAATTATTACCCTCCTTAGGAGAAATGTATACTGTAATTCTGTAGAGTTTAGCAAGAGGGTACTATTTGCCCGGGATATTATTACCCTCTTTCGTGAGAAGTCATTTTTTCCTGGTCAATTATTACCCTCTTAAGGAGAAATTTACTGTGTAGTTCAAGCGAGTTTAGCTATAGGGTACAATTTGCCCGGGAAATTATTACCCTCTTTCGTGAGAAGTCATTTTTTCCTGGTCAATTATTACTCTCTTTAGGAGAAATTTACTGTGTAGTTCAAGCGAGTTTAGCTATAGGGTACAATTTGCCCGGGAAATTATTACCCTCTTTCGTGAGAAGTCATTTTTTTCCTGGTCAATTATTACCCTCTTTAGGAGAAATTTACTGTGTATTTCAAGCGAGTTTATGTATAGGGTACAATTTGCCCGGGATATTATTACCCTCTTTCGTGAGAAGTCATTTTTTCCTGGTCAATTATTACCCTTTTTAGGAGAAATGTATACTGTAATTCTTTAGAGTTTAGCAAGAGGGTACTATTTGCCCGGGATATTATTACCCTCTTTCGTGAGAAGTCATTTTTTCCTGGTCAATTATTACCCTTTTTAGGAGAAATGTATACTGTAATTCTGTAGAGTTTAGCAAGAGGGTACTATTTGCCCGGGATATTATTACCCTCTTTCATGAGAAGTCATTTTTTCCTGGTCGATTATTACCCTCTTTAGGAGAAATTTACTGTGTAGTTCAAGCGAGTTTAGCTATAGGGTACAATTTGCCCGGGAAATTTTTACCCTCTTTCGTGAGAAGTCATTTTTTCCTGGTCAATTATTACCCTCTTTAGGAGACATTTACTGTGTATTTCAAGCGAGTTTATCTATAGGGTACAATTTGCCCGGGATATTATTACCCTCTTTCGTGAGAAGTCATTTTTTCCTGGTCAACTATTACCCTTTTTAGGAGAAATGTATACTGTAATTCTGTAGAGTTTAGGAAGTGGGTACTATTTGCCCGGGATATTATTACCCTCTTTCGTGAGAAGTCATTTTTTCCTGGTCAATTATTACCCTTTTTAGGAGAAATGTATACTGTAATTCTGCAGAGTTTAGCAAGAGGGTACTATTTGCCCGGGATATTATTACCCTCTTTCGTGAGAAGTCATTTTTTACTGGTCAATTATTACCCTCTTTAGGAGAAATTTACTGTGTATTTCAAGCGAGTTTATCTATAGGGTACAATTTGCCCGGGATATTATTACCCTCTTTCGTGAGAAGTCATTTTTTCCTGGTCAATTATTACCCTTTTTAGGAGAAATGTATACTGTAATTCTTTAGAGTTTAGCAAGAGGGTACTATTTGCCCGGGATATTATTACCCTCTTTCGTGAGAAGTCATTTTTTCCTGGTCAATTATTACCCTTTTTAGGAGAAATGTATACTGTAATTCTGTAGAGTTTAGCAAGAGAATACTATTTGCCCGGGATATTATTACCCTCTTTCGTGAGAAGTCATTTTTTCCTGGTCAATTATTACCCTCTTTAGGAGAAATTTACTGTGTAGTTCAAGCGAGTTTAGCTATAGGGTACAATTTGCCCGGGAAATTATTACCCTCTTTCGTGAGAAGTCATATTTCCTGGTCAATTATTACCCTTTTTAGGAGAATTGTATACTGTAATTCTGTAGAGTTTAGCAAGAGGGTACTATTTGTCCGGGATATTATTACCCTCTTTCGTGAGAAGTCATTTTTCCTGGTCAATTATTACCCTCCTTAGGAGAAATGTATACTGTAATTCTGTAGAGTTTAGCAAGAGGGTACTATTTGCCCGGGATATTATTACCCTCTTTCGTGAGAAGTCATTTTTTCCTGGTCAATTATTACCCTCTTAAGGAGAAATTTACTGTGTAGTTCAAGCGAGTTTAGCTATAGGGTACAATTTGCCCGGGAAATTATTACCCTCTTTCGTGAGAAGTCATTTTTTCCTGGTCAATTATTACCCTCTTTAGGAGAAATTTACTGTGTAGTTCAAGCGAATTTTGCTATAGGGTACAATTTGCCGGGGATATTATTACCCTCTTTCAGTGAGCAGTCATTTTTTCCTGGTAAATTATTACCCTTTTTAGGAGAAATGTATACTGTAATTCTGTAGAGTTTAGCAAGTGGGTACTATTTGCCCGGGATATTATTACCCTCTTTCGTGAGAAGTCATTTTTTCTGGTCAATTATTACCCTCTTTAGGATAAATTTACTGTGTAGTTCAAGCGAGTTTAGCTATAGGGTACAATTTGCCCGGGAAATTATTACCCTCTTTCGTGAGAAGTCATTTTTTCCTGGTCAATTATTACCCTCTTTAGGAGAAATTTACTGTGTAGTTCAAGCGAGTTTAGCTATAGGGTACAATTTGCCCGGGAAATTATTACCCTCTTTCGTGAGAAGTCATTTTTTTCCTGGTCAATTATTACCCTCTTTAGGAGAAATTTACTGTGTATTTCAAGCGAGTTTATCTATAGGGTACAATTTGCCCGGGATATTATTACCCTCCTTCGTGAGAAGTCATTTTTTCCTGGTCAATTATTACCCTTTTTAGGAGAAATGTATACTGTAATTCTTTAGAGTTTAGCAAGAGGGTACTATTTGCCCGGGATATTATTACCCTCTTTCGTGAAAAGTCATTTTTTCCTGGTCAATTATTACCCTTTTTAGGAGAAATGTATACTGTAATTCTGTAGAGTTTAGCAAGAGGGTACTATTTGCCCGGGATATTATTACCCTCTTTCATGAGAAGTCAT
Source organism: Thermobia domestica (assembly GCF_964235325.1). Taxonomy (NCBI): domain Eukaryota; kingdom Metazoa; phylum Arthropoda; class Insecta; order Zygentoma; family Lepismatidae; genus Thermobia; species Thermobia domestica. Next base: position 256,095,580 of record NC_137458.1, read on the forward strand.
TTTTTCCTGGTCGATTATTACCCTCTTTAGGAGAAATTTACTGTGTAGTTCAAGCGAGTTTAGCTATAGGGTACAATTTGCCCGGGAAATTATTACCCTCTTTCGTGAGAAGTCATTTTTTCCTGGTCAATTATTACCCTCTTTACGAGACATTTACTGTGTATTTCAAGCGAGTTTATCTATAGGGTACAATTTGCCCGGGATATTATTACCCTCTTTCGTGAGAAGTCATTTTTTCCTGGTCAACTATTACCCTTTTTAGGAGAAATGTATACTGTAATTCTGTAGAGTTTAGCAAGTGGGTACTATTTGCCCGGGATATTATTACCCTCTTTCGTGAGAAGTCCTTTTTTCCTGGTCAATTATTACCCTTTTTAGGAGAAATGTATACTGTAATTCTGCAGAGTTTAGCAAGAGGGTACTATTTGCCCGGGATATTATTACCCTCTTTCGTGAGAAGTCATTTTTTCCTGGTCAATTATTACCCTTTTTAGGAGAAATGTATACTGTAATTCTTTAGAGTTTAGCAAGAGGGTACTATTTGCCCGGGAAATTATTACCCTCTTTCGTGAGAAGTAATTTTTTCCTGGTCAATTATTACCCTCTTTAGGAGAGATTTACTGTTTAGTTCAAGCGAGTTTAGCTATAGGGTACAATTTGCCCGGGAAATTATTACCCTCTTTCGTGAGAAGTCATTTCTTCCTGGTCAATTATTACCCTCTTTAGGAGAAATTTACTGTGTAGTTCAAGCGAGTTTATCTGTAGGGTACAATTTGCCCGGGATATTATTACCCTCTTTCGTGAGAAGTCATTTTTTCCTGGTCAATTATTACCCTCTTTAGGAGAAATTTACTGTGTATTTCAAGCTAGTTTATCTATAGGGTACAATTTGCCCGGGATATTGTTACCCTCTTTCGTGAGAAGTCATTTTTTCCTGGTCAATTATTACCCTTTTTAGGAGAAATGTATACTGTAATTCTTTAGAGTTTAGCAAGAGGGTACTATTTGCCCGGGATATTATTACCCTCTTTCGTGAAAAGTCATTTTTTCCTGGTCAATTATTACCCTCTTTAGGAGAAATTTACTGTGTAGTTCAAGCGAGTTTAGCTATAGGGTACAATTTGCCCGGGAAATTATTACCCTCTTTCGTGAGAAGTCATTTTTTCCTGGTCAATTATTCCCCTCTTTAGGAGAAATTTACTGTGTAGTTCAAGCGAGTTTAGCTATAGGGTACAATTTGCCCGGGAAATTATTACCCTCTTTCGTGAGAAGTCATTTTTTCCTGGTCAATTATTACCCTTTTGAGGAGAAATTTACTGTGTATTTCAAGCGAGTTTATCTATAGGGTACAATTTGCCCGGGATATTATTACCCTCTTTCGTGAGAAGTCATTTTTTCCTGGTCAATTATTACCCTTTTTAGGAGAAATGTATACTGTAATTCTGTAGAGTTTAGCAAGAGGGTACTATTTGTCCGGGATATTATTACCCTCTTTCGTGAGAAGTCATTTTTTCCTGGTCAATTATTACCCTTTTTAGGAGAAATGTATACTGTAATTCTGTAGAGTTTAGCAAGAGGGTACTATTTGCCCGGGATATTATTACCCTCTTTCGTGAGAAGTCATTTTTTCCTGGTCTATTATTACCCTCTTTAGGAGAAATTTACTGTGTATTTCAAGCGAGTTTAGCTATAGGGTACAATTTGCCCGGGAAATTATTACCCTCTTTCGTGAGAAGTCATTTTTTCCTGGTCAATTATTACCCTCTTTAGGAGAAATTTACTGTGTATTTCAAGCGAGTTTAGCTATAGTGTACAATTTGCCCGGGAAATTATTACCCTCTTTCGTGAGAAGTCATTTTTTCCTGGTCAATTATTACCCTCTTTAGGAGAAATTTACTGTGTATTTCAAGCGAGTTTATCTATAGGGTACAATTTGCATGGGATATTGTTACCCTCTTTCGTGAGAAGTCATTTTTTCCTGGTCAATTATTACCCTTTTTAGGAGAAATGTATACTGTAATTCTTTAGAGTTTAGCAAGAGGGTACTATTTCCCCGGGAAATTATTACCCTCTTTCGTGAGAAGTCATTTTTTCCTGGTCAATTATTACCCTCTTTAGGAGAAATTTACTGTGTAGTTCAAGCGAGTTTAGCTATAGAGTACAATTTGCCCGGGAAATTATTACCCTCTTTCGTGAAAAGTCATTTTTTCCTGGTCAATTATTACCCTCTTTAGGATAAATTTACTGTGTAGTTCAAGCGAGTTTAGCTATAGGGTACAATTTGCCCGGGAAATTATTACCCTCTTTCGTGAGAAGTCATTTTTTCCTGGTCAATTATTACCCTCTTTAGGAGAAATTTACTGTGTAGTTCAAGCGAGTTTAGCTATAGGGTACAATTTGCCCGGGAAATTATTACCCTCTTTCGTGAGAAGTCATTTTTTTCCTGGTCAATTATTACCCTCTTTAGGAGAAATTTACTGTGTATTTCAAGCGAGTTTATCTATAGAGTACAATTTGCCCGGGATATTATTACCCTCTTTCGTGAGAAGTCATTTTTTCCTGGTCAATTATTACCCTTTTTAGGAGAAATGTATACTGTAATTCTGTAGAGTTTAGCAAGAGGGTACTATTTGCCCGGGATATTATTACCCTCTTTCGTGAGAAGTCATTTTTTCCTGGTCAATTATTACCCTTTTTAGGAGAAATGTATACTGTAATTCTGTAGAGTTTAGCAAGAGGGTACTATTTGCCCGGGATATTATTACCCTCTTTCGTGAGAAGTCATTTTTTCCTGGTCAATTATTACCCTCTTTAGGAGAAATTTACTGTGTAGTTCAAGCGAGTTTAGCTATAGGGTACAATTTGCCCGGGAAATTATTACCCTCTTTCGTGAGAAGTCATTTTTTCCTGGTCAATTATTACCCTCTTTAGGAGAAATTTACTGTGTAGTTCAAGCGAGTTTAGCTATAGGGTACAATTTGCCCAGGAAATTATTACCCTCTTTCGTGAGAAGTCATTTTTTCCTGGTCAATTATTACCCTCTTTAGGAGAAATTTACTGTGTATTTCAAGCGAGTTTATCTATAGGGTACAATTTGCCCGGGATATTGTTACCCTCTTTCGTGAGAACTCATTTTTTCCTGGTCAATTATTACCCTTTTTAGGAGAAATGTGTACTGTAATTCTTTAGAGTTTAGCAAGAGGGTACTATTTGCTCGGGAAATTATTACCCTCTTTCGTGAGAAGTCATTTTTTCCTGGTCAATTATTACTCTCTTTAGGAGAAATTTACTGTGTAGTTCAAGCGAGTTTAGCTATAGGGTACAATTTGCCCGGGAAATTTTTACCCTCTTTCGTGAGAAGTCATTTTTTCCTGGTCAATTATTACCCTCTTTAGGAGAAATTTACTGTGTATTTCAAGCGAGTTTATCTATAGGGTACAATTTGCCCGGGATATTATTACCCTCTTTCGTGAGAAGTCATTTTTTCCTGGTCAATTATTACCCTCTTTAGGAGAAATTTACTGTGTATTTCAAGCGAGTTTAGCTATAGTGTACAATTTGCCCGGGAAATTATTACCCTCTTTCGTGAGAAGTCATTTTTTCCTGGTCAATTATTACCCTCTTTAGGAGAAATTTACTGTGTATTTCAAGCGAGTTTATCTATAGGGTACAATTTGCATGGGATATTGTTACCCTCTTTCGTGAGAAGTCATTTTTTCCTGGTCAATTATTACCCTTTTTAGGAGAAATGTATACTGTAATTCTTTAGAGTTTAGCAAGAGGGTACTATTTCCCCGGGAAATTATTACCCTCTTTCGTGAGAAGTCATTTTTTCCTGGTCAATTATTACCCTCTTTAGGAGAAATTTACTGTGTAGTTCAAGCGAGTTTAGCTATAGAGTACAATTTGCCCGGGAAATTATTACCCTCTTTCGTGAAAAGTCATTTTTTCCTGGTCAATTATTACCCTCTTTAGGATAAATTTACTGTGTAGTTCAAGCGAGTTTAGCTATAGGGTACAATTTGCCCGGGAAATTATTACCCTCTTTCGTGAGAAGTCATTTTTTCCTGGTCAATTATTACCCTCTTTAGGAGAAATTTACTGTGTAGTTCAAGCGAGTTTAGCTATAGGGTACAATTTGCCCGGGAAATTATTACCCTCTTTCGTGAGAAGTCATTTTTTTCCTGGTCAATTATTACCCTCTTTAGGAGAAATTTACTGTGTATTTCAAGCGAGTTTAGCTATAGGGTACAATTTGCCCGGGAAATTATTACCCTCTTTCGTGAGAATTCATTTTTTCCTGGTCAATTATTACCCTTTTGAGGAGAAATTTACTGTGTATTTCAAGCGAGTTTATCTATAGGGTACAATTTGCCCGGGATATTATTACCCTCTTTCGTGAGAAGTCATTTTTTCCTGGTCAATTATTACCCTTTTTAGGAGAAATGTATACTGTAATTCTGTAGAGTTTAGCAAGAGGGTACTATTTGCCCGGGATATTATTACCCTCTTTCGTGAGAAGTCATTTTTTCCTGGTCAATTATTACCCTCTTTAGGAGAAATTTACTGTGTAGTTCAAGCGAGTTTAGCTATAGGGTACAATTTGCCCGGGAAATTATTACCCTCTTTCGTGAGAAGTCATTTTTTCCTGGTCAATTATTACCCTCTTTAGGAGAAATTTACTGTGTAGTTCAAGCGAGTTTAGCTATAGGGTACAATTTGCCCAGGAAATTATTACCCTCTTTCGTGAGAAGTCATTTTTTCCTGGTCAATTATTACCCTCTTTAGGAGAAATTTACTGTGTATTTCAAGCGAGTTTATCTATAGGGTACAATTTGCCCGGGATATTGTTACCCTCTTTCGTGAGAACTCATTTTTTCCTGGTCAATTATTACCCTTTTTAGGAGAAATGTGTACTGTAATTCTTTAGAGTTTAGCAAGAGGGTACTATTTGCTCGGGAAATTATTACCCTCTTTCGTGAGAAGTCATTTTTTCCTGGTCAATTATTACTCTCTTTAGGAGAAATTTACTGTGTAGTTCAAGCGAGTTTAGCTATAGGGTACAATTTGCCCGGGAAATTTTTACCCTCTTTCGTGAGAAGTCATTTTTTCCTGGTCAATTATTACCCTCTTTAGGAGAAATTTACTGTGTATTTCAAGCGAGTTTATCTATAGGGTACAATTTGCCCGGGATATTATTACCCTCTTTCGTGAGAAGTCATTTTTTCCTGGTCAATTATTACCCTTTTTAGGAGAAGTGTATACTGTAATTCTGTAGAGTTTAGCAAGAGGGTACTATTTGCCCGGGATATTATTACCCTCTTTCGTGAGAAGTCATTTTTTCCTGGTCAATTATTACCCTTTTTAGGAGAAATGTATACTGTAATTCTGTAGAGTTTAGCAAGAGGGTACTATTTGCCCGGGATATTATTACCCTCTTTCGTGAGAAGTCATTTTTTCCTGGTCAATTATTACCCTTTTTAGGAGAAATGTATACTGTAATTCTTTAGAGTTTAGCTATAGGGTACAATTTGCCCGGGAAATTATTACCCTCTTTCGTGAGAAGTCATTTTTTCCTGATCAATTATTACCCTCTTTAGGAGAAATTTACTGTGTATTTCAAGCGAGTTTAGCTATAGGGTACAATTTGCCCGGGAAATTATTACCCTCTTTCGTGAGAAGTCATTTTTTCCTGGTCAATTATTACCCTCTTTAGGAGAATATTACTGTGTATTTCAAGCGAGTTTATCTATAGGGTACAATTTGCCCGGGAAATTATTACCCTCTTTCGTGAGAAGTCATTTTTTCCTGGTCAATTATTACCCTTTTTAGGAGAAATGTATACTGTAATTCTTTAGAGTTTAGCTATAGGGTACAATTTGCCCGGGAAATTATTACCCTCTTTCGTGAGAAGTCATTTTTTCCTGGTCAATTATTACCCTCTTTAGGAGAAATTTACTGTGTATTTCAAGCGAGTTTAGCTATAGTGTACAATTTGCCCGGGAAATTATTACCCTCTTTCGTGAGAAGTCATTTTTTCCTGGTCAATTATTACCCTCTTTAGGAGAAATTTACTGTGTATTTCAAGCGAGTTTATCTATAGGGTACAATTTGCCCGGGATATTATTACCCTCTTTCGTGAGAAGTCATTTTTTCCTGGTCAATTATTACCCTTTTTAGGAGAAGTGTATACTGTAATTCTTTAGAGTTTAGCTATAGGGTACAATTTGCCCGGGAAATTATTACCCTCTTTCGTGAGAAGTCATTTTTTCCTGGTCAATTATTACCCTCTTTAGGAGAAATTTACTGTGTATTTCAAGCGAGTTTAGCTATAGTGTACAATTTGCCCGGGAAATTATTACCCTCTTTCGTGAGAAGTCATTTTTTCCTGGTCAATTATTACCCTCTTTAGGAGAAATTTACTGTGTATTTCAAGCGAGTTTATCTATAGGGTACAATTTGCCCGGGATATTGTTACCCTCTTTCGTGAGAAGTCATTTTTTCCTGGTCAATTATTACCCTTTTTAGGAGAAATTTACTGTGTAGTTCAATTGAGTTTTGCTATAGGGTACAATTTGCCCGGGATATTATTACCCTCTTTCGTGAGAAGTCATTTTTTCCTGGTCAATTATTACCCTCTTTAGGAGAAATTTACTGTGTAGTTCAAGCGAGTTTTGCTATAGGGTACAATTTGCCCGGGAAATTATTACCCTCTTTCGTGAGAAGTCATTTTTTCCTGGTCAATTATTACCCTCTTTAGGAGAAATTTACTGTGTACTTCAAGCGAGTTTATCTATAGGGTACAATTTGCCCGGGATATTATTACCCTCTTTCGTGAGAAGTCATTTTTTCCTGGTCAATTATTACCCTCTTTAGGAGAAATTTACTGTGTAGTTCAAGCGAGTTTTGCTATAGGGTACAATTTGCCCGGGAAATTATTACCCTCTTTCGTGAGAAGTCATTTTTTCCTTGTCAATTATTACCCTCTTTAGGAGAAATTTACTGTGTACTTCAAGCGAGTTTAGCTATATGGTACAATTTGCCCGGGAAATTATTACCCTCTTTCGTGAGAATTCATTTTTTCCTGGTCAATTATTACCCTTTTGAGGAGAAATTTACTGTGTATTTCAAGCGAGTTTATCTATAGGGTACAATTTGCCCGGAATATTATTACCCTCTTTCGTGAGAAGTCATTTTTTCCTTGTCAATTATTACCCTTTTTAGGAGAAATGTATACTGTAATTCTGTAGAGTTTAGCAAGAGGGTACTATTTGCCCGGGATATTATTACCCTCTTTCGTGAGAAGTCATTTTTTCCTGGTCAATTATTACCCTTTTTAGGAGAAATGTATACTGTAATTCTGTAGAGTTTAGCAAGAGGGTACTATTTGCCCGGGATATTATTACCCTCTTTCGTGAGAAGTCATTTTTTCCTGGTCTATTATTACCCTCTTTAGGAGAAATTTACTGTGTATTTCAAGCGAGTTTAGCTATAGGGTACAATTTGCCCGGGAAATTATTACCCTCTTTCGTGAGAAGTCATTTTTTCCTGGTCAATTATTACCCTCTTTAGGAGAAATTTACTGTGTATTTCAAGCGAGTTTAGCTATAGTGTACAATTTGCCCGGGAAATTATTACCCTCTTTCGTGAGAAGTCATTTTTTCCTGGTCAATTATTACCCTCTTTAGGAGAAATTTACTGTGTAGTTCAAGCGAGTTTAGCTATAGGGTACAATTTGCCCGGGAAATTATTACCCTCTTTCGTGAGAAGTCATTTTTTTCCTGGTCAATTATTACCCTCTTTAGGAGAAATTTACTGTGTATTTCAAGCGAGTTTATCTATAGGGTACAATTTGCCCGGGATATTATTACCCTCTTTCGTGAGAAGTCATTTTTTCCTGGTCAATTATTACCCTTTTTAGGAGAAATGTATACTGTAATTCTGTAGAGTTTAGCAAGAGGGTACTATTTGCCCGGGATATTATTACCCTCTTTCGTGAGAAGTCATTTTTTCCTGGTCAATTATTACCCTTTTTAGGAGAAATGTATACTGTAATTCTGTAGAGTTTAGCAAGAGGGTACTATTTGCCCGGGATATTATTACCCTCTTTCGTGAGAAGTCATTTTTTCCTGGTCAATTATTACCCTCTTTAGGAGAAATTTACTGTGTAGTTCAAGCGAGTTTAGCTATAGGGTACAATTTGCCCGGGAAATTATTACCCTCTTTCGTGAGAAGTCATTTTTTCCTGGTCAATTATTACCCTCTTTAGGAGAAATTTACTGTGTAGTTCAAGCGAGTTTAGCTATAGGGTACAATTTGCCCAGGAAATTATTACCCTCTTTCGTGAGAAGTCATTTTTTCCTGGTCAATTATTACCCTCTTTAGGAGAAATTTACTGTGTATTTCAAGCGAGTTTATCTATAGGGTACAATTTGCCCGGGATATTGTTACCCTCTTTCGTGAGAACTCATTTTTTCCTGGTCAATTATTACCCTTTTTAGGAGAAATGTGTACTGTAATTCTTTAGAGTTTAGCAAGAGGGTACTATTTGCCCGGGAAATTATTACCCTCTTTCGTGAGAAGTCATTTTTTCCTGGTCAATTATTACCCTCTTTAGGAGAAATTTACTGTGTAGTTCAAGCGAGTTTAGCTATAGGGTACAATTTGCCCGGGAAATTATTACCCTCTTTCGTGAGAAGTCATTTTTTCCTGGTCAATTATTACCCTCTTTAGGAGAAATTTACTGTGTATTTCAAGCGAGTTTATCTATAGGGTACAATTTGCCCGGGATATTATTACCCTCTTTCGTGAGAAGTCATTTTTTCCTGGTCAATTATTACCCTTTTTAGGAGAAGTGTATACTGTAATTCTTTAGAGTTTAGCAAGAGGGTACTATTTGCCCGGGATATTATTACCCTCTTTCGTGAGAAGTCATTTTTTCCTGGTCAATTATTACCCTTTTTAGGAGAAATGTATACTGTAATTCTGTAGAGTTTAGCAAGAGGGTACTATTTGCCCGGGATATTATTACCCTCTTTCGTGAGAAGTCATTTTTTCCTGGTCAATTATTACCCTTTTTAGGAGAAATGTATACTGTAATTCTTTAGAGTTTAGCTATAGGGTACAATTTGCCCGGGAAATTATTACCCTCTTTCGTGAGAAGTCATTTTTTCCTGATCAATTATTACCCTCTTTAGGAGAAATTTACTGTGTATTTCAAGCGAGTTTAGCTATAGTGTACAATTTGCCCGGGAAATTATTACCCTCTTTCGTGAGAAGTCATTTTTTCCTGGTCAATTATTACCCTCTTTAGGAGAAATTTACTGTGTATTTCATGCGAGTTTATCTATAGGGTACAATTTGCCCGGGAAATTATTACCCTCTTTCGTGAGAAGTCATTTTTTCCTGGTCAATTATTACCCTTTTTAGGAGAAATGTATACTGTAATTCTTTAGAGTTTAGCTATAGGGTACAATTTGCCCGGGAAATTATTACCCTCTTTCGTGAGAAGTCATTTTTTCCTGGTCAATTATTACCCTCTTTAGGAGAAATTTACTGTGTATTTCAAGCGAGTTTAGCTATAGTGTACAATTTGCCCGGGAAATTATTACCCTCTTTCGTGACAAGTCATTTTTTCCTGGTCAATTATTACCCTCTTTAGGAGAAATTTACTGTGTATTTCAAGCGAGTTTATCTATAGGGTACAATTTGCCCGGGATATTATTACCCTCTTTCGTGAGAAGTCATTTTTTCCTGGTCAATTATTACCCTTTTTAGGAGAAGTGTATACTGTAATTCTTTAGAGTTTAGCTATAGGGTACAATTTGCCCGGGAAATTATTACCCTCTTTCGTGAGAAGTCATTTTTTCCTGGTCAATTATTACCCTCTTTAGGAGAAATTTACTGTGTATTTCAAGCGAGTTTAGCTATAGTGTACAATTTGCCCGGGAAATTATTACCCTCTTTCGTGAGAAGTCATTTTTTCCTGGTCAATTATTACCCTCTTTAGGAGAAATTTACTGTGTATTTCAAGCGAGTTTATCTATAGGGTACAATTTGCCCGGGATATTGTTACCCTCTTTCGTGAGAAGTCATTTTTTCCTGGTCAATTATTACCCTTTTTAGGAGAAATGTATACTGTAATTCTTTAGAGTTTAGCAAGAGGGTACTATTTGCCCGGGAAATTATTACCCTCTTTCGTGAGAAGTCATTTTTTCCTGGTCAATTATTACCCTCTTTAGGAGAAATTTACTGTGTAGTTCAAGCGAGTTTAGCTATAGGGTACAATTTGCCCGGGATATTATTACCCTCTTTCGTGAGAAGTCATTTTTTCCTGGTCAATTATTACCCTCTTTAGGAGAAATTTACTGTGTAGTTCAAGCGAGTTTTGCTATAGGGTACAATTTGCCCGGGAAATTATTACCCTCTTTCGTGAGAAGTCATTTTTTCCTGGTCAATTATTACCCTCTTTAGGAGAAATTTACTGTGTAGTTCAAGCGAGTTTTGCTATAGGGTACAATTTGCCCGGGATATTATTACCCTCTAACGTGAGAAGTCATTTTTTCCCGGTCAATTTTTACCCTCCTTTCAACAATATATTTGATTGACATGTAGGGTAATATTTTCACGATAATATTTGTACCCCTATTGTTGACGTCAAATTTTCCCGGGCAAATTTTACCCTCTAGGGTAATAATTTGCTAGGGTAAAAATTGCCCGTTACACCACGACTAGTTCCGACCTGCGAATTGCGAAAACCGACGAAAAGATGCGAATGCGAACGATCCCAACATGCTGGGATTGTTCGTCCGAACTCGTGCGAACGGAGGGTCGTCTGGAGGGAAATTGAGCGCTACGTGAGAGAAGAAAGTTTGTTTTGTGTGAAAGCAGACGACGTTGCGAGGTGCGGAGATAAAAATAAAAATAAAAATGGAAATAGATATTGATGCTTTAATAAATTGTGTATTTGATAAAGTTCCATTGTGAACCAAGCTCATACAGATTACCACAAACGACAAATCGTGAACAAATTATGGGCAGATGTAAGTAAAGAACTTGGTTTGGAAGGTATATATATGATGGTTTGGAAGGTAAATATATATAAAATTTTCTTTGTTTTCTCTTTAAAATATGAAGATTTAATTAATACACGAACCGCAACTTTTTATTCTATTTATATTTCCTCTTCGTTTCTCAAATAATGATTTTACGAATACATGTAATTATTCACTAATATGTTGAAACAGCAAAAATGGTTTTTTTAGTCCTGGAGAAAATTTTCTTAGAAAGTTGGTTAATTTTGCAATCTCTAATTTTATTTAATTAATTTATTTTAAAGTGAAAATAGCGGTTACCAGAGAAGCATAATAATAACAGGAGCGACATTCACTCTATTTTGCACACAAAGGAAATTTATAATAATAATAATAATAATAATATTATTATTATTATTATTATTATTATTACTATTATTATTATTATTATTATTATTATTATTATTATTATTATTATTATTGCTCTGAAAACTTTAAGATATAAATTTTAAAGCAAAAATATATCATATTGAATGTTTGAAAGAAACATTGCAACTTGATTCGCATTCACAAATCTTCGGATGTAGTAGAGGCACATGAATTCGCTGTTCGCATTCGCATTCGCGTTCGCAGTCGCATTCGGATGCAATGGAGGCGCGGCCTAAGAGCGCAGACCTACATTGATGTTTTAAGCATTTTCTTATTTCCCACTGTTGAAGATCAATTCGGGGATGGGGATTTCATCTTTCAACACGACCGACCACTTGTTCATACTGCACTGCCTGTTGCGGAGTGGTTACACGACCATAACATAACTGTAATTGACTGGCCTGCACAGAGTCCTGACTTGAATCCTATAGATTACCTTTGGGATGTTTTGGAACGTCTACTTCATGCCAGGCCTCACCGACCTACATCGATACCCTTTCTCAGTTCAGCACTCCGTGAAGAATGGGCTGCCATTCCCCAAGAAACCTTCTAGCACTGATTGAAAGTATGCCTGCGAGAGTGGAAGCTGTCATCAAGGCTAAGGGTGGGCCAACACCATGTTGAATTCCAGCAGTACCGATGGATGGCGCCACGAACTTGTAAGTCATTTTCAGCCAGGTGTCTGGATACTTTTGATCACATTGTGTGTATATATAGTGGGGATCCAGAATATGATGAAAGGAGGGGCTAAACCAAATAGTTTGCGGCTTTATCCCGTGTAAAGCAGAATTGAAGCCCATTTTATTATTCTGTAGGTAGTACAGAATATTCTATGACGATTATTCTGTAATCACTGTCCCTCTTTTCCTTCTCACTTCCTTTTCATTTTTTTTTTTTTTTTTAATATGAAATATTGAACAACACTGAAACAACACTTTAAATGAGAAGTCTATACACCAAATTTCGTGTCACGAACCTTAAGACATTCCATGATACAGATATCTCATTATAATAACTGTAATCTGCTACCCTTAACTAGCAGGCTCAATATTCTAATTAGAAAGAAGTTGGTCAAGTGCTATTTATGGAGCATTAGACTGTATGGTTCAGAGACTTGGATATTAAGGGAGTTAGAGAAGAAATATTGAGGGAGCTTCGAAATGTGTTGTTGGAGGAAAATGGAGAAGATTAAATGGACAGAAATAACAACAAACAAAGATGTTTAAAACGGATAGATGAGAAGAGTATACTTCTAGTCAGCATCTTTCGTATGAAGGCCAATTGAATTATGCACATCTTGCGAAGAAATTGTCTTCTTCACACCGCCATAGAAGAAAAGATGGAAGGGAAGCGAGGAATAGGAAGAAGAAGAACACAAGTGATCGATGATTTGAAAAATAGAACATATTTGGAGATAAAAGAGGAAGCTGAAGATCGAGAAAGTGGAAGAAACATTTTCAGGCCCAAATCTAAAATTAAAAAGATAAAAAGTCATTAGTCCCAGGACTTGCCCGAAGGCAGGATACTTAATAATAATAATAATAATAATAATAATAATAATAATGATAACTTTATTAGGCAAATATAATTGTAAAACTTAACATTATAAAGTAAAGTCATTTTTAAAGACGTCTATCTGTATGTTGTCCAAACACTGTGCCTCGTTCGATATTAAACCACTTTTTGACACTATTGAACTACCTTACACGTGTGTCATTGTCAACGCTCGAAGCACCGGTAAATAAACAGATGGCAGCTTAAACAGACGAGACTGCTCAAACGTTTCAAATCTGGTAGTGCCAGATACGAAAGATAGACTGCCTTATCTTTTCAGACGGAAATAATTTTTCTTAATAAAAGTAGTGACATAATTTAGAGGTACGTATGAAGAGATAAGGAACTGGATATCATATAAACAGTTCAAACAGTTTATAGTGTAAGTAGTTTTGTATAAATAGTTTAAGCCTATATCATTAAATCATACTCACATCGATACTGTAATCAATCTCACCAGCTGTGGATGTACCATACGTCTGAAAGCTGTCTTTTGTACGTTTACCTTCTTATTCCTCATCCGGAGTACTCTGTCGCTCCTTCTCAAGAGAACGTTGACGTCCTACTGTAAAGGCAACGGGAGCTATTCAATCTAGACTACTATCCAAACGGGTAGTCTAACCTTTGTACATGTTATCATCTTATCATCAAACAGTTAGGCTCACACTGCTTTGTTCACGGCCTTCGGGCCAAAGATCGGTGTCATGTCCCTTGATACTTCACGGGACCTAGGGCATCATCAAGGCCTACCTATGGTTGTAGCTGCTCCTTCTGCTACTGCTTCAGGAGCAAAGCGAAAATGTGCCACCAATCTGAGTACGAGTCTTGAAACCAGTCCTGCTAGGTCGTTAATCGGGAAACCCTATACTGATCATCATAAGTCACCGCAATCAAAGAAAATTCATCAAGGCGACTTGTCAGACACAGCCAGTGAATCAGGTCTTGTAATGGACCTCGAGAATTTTCCCGAATTAACAGAGACCACTCGTCCACAAACGTAACAGCTTCTGCTTACTAACTTTGATCCAAAGTACTCGCAGACACACCATCTATACAAGCAACTAGTTAAATACGTGCCACGAGCTAACATAACTCAAATCATACCTACACGTAACGGCACTATCTTACGGACTCCCGATCCCAACTTTCGAACTACCCTGCTGAACAAACATGGATTCGAAATTTTTGGGAAATGAACCACACTCACTAGGCTCGCAGAAAAACCGCTAAAACAACGGCCCCCACCACTTAAAGACCCTTTGCTGTCAGTTGTAATTCGAGGCGTAGACACTGATATTACTGACCAAGAAGTCACTGATGAACTTACTCTAGAAGGCTATACCATATCCAAATGCATTCGCATTCGTAACAATAACGGCATAACATACATTGTGAGAGTGCTTACACACTCTCAAGAGACTATCGACGATCTTCTATCAAATGGGGCATATATATATATCGTAAACGCCATAGAGTCTAGCCTTCTAGATCTCAGCCACCAATACCCTTATGCTGTGAAAGATGTCAACGATATAATGCTCACTCTACTGATAAATGTCCGAACCAGACAATCTGTGGGTACTGCTCTGGACCACACAATACGAGACAATGTCACAACCTCCAACCTGTTCAACCTGCCATGAGCAACATCCAGCATTCAGTTACAAGTGCAAGCAGCAACCTCCTCCGGAACCAACCAAACCGGAAATGACTGTTCCTTTGCAGCATCACACCAAGTCCATTCCATACCTACCATACCAAGTCTACCTACCTTCCATTCCATATCAAGTCTTCTTCCATACCTACTGACAAACACCAGGCCGTCACTATTGAACAACTCCTTGCTTTCATCACACTCACACTTCAAAATATTCATCCTTTTCACCGCCCTCACATCCTACAACAACTCCAATACTCAACACGTGCAAACTTTCATATGAACTTCCATGCTACCTTCGGCGGGCACAAAGTATACTTTCATGTCAGTCTACTTGAAACCGCAGTCTAATTCCACCTTCCTTTTCTTCCGAACCATCATGGCATAATCCTTTATATTTGTCAACATCAGTTCTCTCATCCAGCACAAACCACTCTTCGCACATCTACTGCAAGAACACCGCACTTCAGGTTTTCTTCTCAATGAGACTCGCCTTACACCTCGAAGCTCCTGCAAAATATCTGGATATTCCGTCACAAGAAAAGACAGTAGTATGCCAGCTAGACGTGCTAACGGCGGAGTTGCAATAGGTTTTCCCCCTTCTATACCGTGTCGTCATTACGACCTTCCACAGCACAATTTTCCAGAGTACCTAATAACAACTCTCTACTTCAAAACCTTGTATATCACGCTTGCTACAATTTACTTCGACCTGGTCATATTATTCTTATAGATTTCTTCCAGTATGTTTCAAATAACTTCCATATTATATCATAATGGCCGACATCAATATCCATAGCAGAACACCTCAACAGCGACAGAGTTTTCTCACCTTCCTCACAACTCTCACCACTGGTACTTTTCATCAGCTACCTAAGCACACCCGACCATCATCTCAAACCACACCTGATGTTGTAATTACTTCTACAAACTTACTATCTTCCTGTACCGTAGAAGTGCTGGATCCAATAGGTAGTGATCACTTGCCAATCAAGCTTACCATCAACCGCTCGCATCCTAATACCTCCAACCACAAAAGTTTAACACGCAAATCTCTCAATTATAACAAAGCAGACTGGATCGGATATCGAAATTTCTTAACTGCAAAACTTTCTAACATTCCCGAACCTACATCAGAAGACGACATGTATAACTCTCTTAATCTCCTAACCAGTACAATCAATCAGGCCTCCAATAACTTCATTCCTACATCCAGTTCAAATCCATACAGTCCAAAATTACCTCCGCACTACCTTCCGCTCATACGTAGATCTCGTCAGTTCTATCGAGACTACAAGCGTACGGGAAACCGAGAATCAATAGTTCACCACCGATACATGCAACGCATCGTCAGCAATTACATCACAACATATAAACATCGGCAGTGGGTTAAAACTTGAAATACGCTAGCTTATACTTCCCATCCAACGCAATACTGGAAAAGGTTCAATCAACTCAGCGGCAAACGTAGTATCACCACATATCCTATTCTTCTTCATAATGAACCATTTCAAACTGATACTGGCAAGGCAAATGCTTTCGCTACTTATCTGCAGGATATATTCACACCGCCTTTAACAGATCCTTATACTCGACATCCCGTCGATCGAATTCATTTTCAATCTCCACATCTCCAGCTCGCACTCAGTCACACATTAGTTCATAATCAAGAACTTACATCACCGATCACAGCCGATAGCATTCTAACTGTCGCCAAACGAAAGCGCAACAGTGCACCTGGCATGGACAATATCTCTTACCGGCATATTAAAGAGGACACTTACTGCGTCCTTCATTTCCTGGCTATACTGTTCACATTCATACTCCACACAGGTTTCTTTCCTATCACATGGAAAATGTCCAAAACTTTAATGTTTCCGAAACCGCACAAACCTACCAATCTCGTTTCTTCCTACCGCCCCATTCAGTTAACCAATACACTCAGCAAAATCTTCGAACGAATTCTCGTTATTCGCCTCCACGCTTACTGCACCGATCGCCTGTTACCTCTTTATTAAGCCGGATTTCGCCCTCAATTCAGTATAAATGATCAGCTACTTCGCCTTGTCAACCATATTTACAATCGATTTCTCTCCACGAAACCTTCTTGTCTGGTTCTTTTCGACTTAAAGAAAGCTTTTGATATTGTTTGGCACCACGGCCTGGTATACAAACTTACTAAATTTAATCTGCCTCTTACCTACATACGACTTATATTTAATTTTGTCACTGGACGCATAGCCTACATCTCCATTAACAATGCATTATCTCATCCAGTCCTTTTGCATTCAGGCGTTCCACAGGGATCTGCTTTATCTCCGCTTCTTTACCTTCTCTATGTGGCGGATATTCCACTTCTTCCAGCAACTATCAGCACTTTTCAATACGCGGACGACACTGCATTTCTGGCACTTGGCAAAACCATAGAGCACATCAACAAACATCTTCAGGAAGCTATCGATCTATTCACATCCTGATGTTCAAAATGGCGACTTAAGATCAACGCCGACAAAACTCAAGCAATTGTTTTTGTGCCTCCTGGCAAACGCACTAGGGTCCACCGCAACCAAACACTGCTGAATGTTTACGTTCACGGAATAAGAATTCACACTTCCACCACAGCCAAATATCTAGGACTTCTCTTGGACAAACATCTCACCTGGAGACCTCACTTAAAATCTATTTTGTCCAAAGCCTATAACATTAGTTAACAAAGGTTTTGTTACATAAAAGGTAATACCTGTTCTTAAAGGAACGTTTTGCGCTGAATTCGAATATGCACTCGATTTTTCTCCATCACGTACGATTTTCCCGTAACAAAGGGATTTTCGGGAAAATCCCTCAAAAATTTCCCTTTTCGTTTATTTTACACCCCAAGATCTTGTCCCCTTGCATGTACTAACATAGAAATTATACCTAAGTATACTTTGATTCATATTTAACAAACCCTCCAAGTTTCGTAATAATCGCTTTATTCTTTCTAGAGAAATAAATATGTTTGTATGTATACTGTGTGTACTGTTTATTGCACCTTATAGTAATGCTTTCAGATCTCTTAAGTTGAGGTAAAACGTTTTGCTTTATTACCACAAACACATATATAAAATGTAATACAATATAATTTACAAGTGTGACAATTTACAATAAACAATAATACAAATGTACCAAAAGGTCATGAAAAGACAATCAAAACTATCACAATATATGAAACTTCCATTGGGTTACAAAAACGTACACTACTTCCTTCTTTTGTAAGAAATGTTGCATTCTCTAACAAGACCCCAACAATAGTCCCCCATCATTGAAGGATCCCATCGTCCCTGGTACCTTTTCTCCATTGCCATTATATCTTGGTGGAATCTTTCCCCCTGTTCGTCGCTGAGAGCACCTAGGTTAGCAGGAAAGAAGCTGAGGTGGGAGTGCAAACTTATCTCGCAAATACTTGAAACCTTCACCACATGTGTCCATGGTTTTGACAAAGTTTTTCATAAGTCCTAACTTGATATGAAGTGGCGGTAGTAATATCTTATTAGGATCTACCAAAGGAGCGTATTTGACGTTGCATTCTCCAGGTACGTAATTCACTCTAGGTTCCCATTCCTTCACTTCATAATGTTTGTCATCAGCTCGGCTATCCCATAAACATAAAAAACATTGGTACTTCGTGTAACCGCACTGCAGTCCTAATAAAATACCAACTACCTTGAGATCACAACATATTTGCCAACAATGGTCCTTGTAATTTATAAGATTTAGCAAAGTTGACATGGTGTCATAGGATTCCTTAATCTTCACTGAGTGAGCAAGTGGTATAGAAGGCTTTTTATTTCCATTATTTAAAAGGACAGCTTTAAGGCTGACCTTTGACGCGTCGATAAATAACCTCCATTCTTCTGGAACGTAAGGAATTCCTAGCTCCGCCATCAACCCATTTATATCCGTACATACGCACACATTATCTTGCATTGAGAAATAGCTTGAAAATTGAACATGCCTTTTCCTGTACACTGATATGTTCGTTTCTGCATCCAATAAGTTCCACTGCTGGAGCCTTGATCCCAGAAGTTCCGCCTCTTGTTTTGTCAGGTGCAAATCACGGACTAGGTCATTAAGTTCACATTGCCGGATGAAATATGGCTCGCGAACACAGTCAGGGATGAACGTTGGATCCTTGGATGTACATGTTGATGTCGATGGTTCATCAAGGTCATGATTATCATTAGAGTCTTTTGGCCATATCTCTTCCCAGTTGGTAGGGGGCTCGGGAAGTGGAAGTTCATCCCCGTGCGGAATAGGTCTAATTGCGGATTCTACCCACTGAAACAAAGCTACTACTTGTAAAATCTCTAATATTTCCTCACCTTGAATATTGTGATGTAGCTCTATCAGACTTAAATGAAGAATTAGCGTATCGTTTGCAACGTATCCAAAATGCCTGTATACGGTTTGCTTATAATCTCAAACGATCAAATCATTTAACTCCATATTACAGAAAGCTGGGCCTTTTGAAACTTGCCGATAGGCGTTATTTGCATCGACTCACACTTCTCTTTAAGGTTTTGCGGTTTGAACAACCTTCCTACTTATTTCAACGCTTACAACCACTAAATGCTTACCACGATCACAATACAAGATCAGGTGTAAATAAACTCCTTTCCCTTCCACTACATTCATCAAAATTCTACTCAAATGCGTTCTTTGCATCTACTATCCGTGCGTGGAATGACCTCCCATCCAACACTTGGCAATCTCGGACAATCAATCTATTTAAGAAGTCGATTGAGCAGATCCTCCTATCAAGGCTTACTAATATCTGAATAAATGCTGATTTTTATTTGTTCTTTTTTGTTCACTAAATAAATGTGACTATATTATGTAGTTATTTGTTATAATCCATGTGCGCAGGTGATATGTTGCATGTGTGTATGTGTGTGTGTGTGTGTGTGTGTGATTGGGAGTGTTTTATATATTTTATACATATTTTATTATTATTATTGTATAACTAATCATAATCATTGCATGGTCAAGTGGGAGACAAGGCATGATTAGCCTTAACTTCGCCATGTAAAATAAGACTAAATAAATAAATAAATAAATAAAATAAATAAAACCAACTTCGTCGCTTGACTGGTCTGAAAGCCTCTACAGTTCTCACTATGTATAAAGTCTTTCTCCGACCAATACTGACTTACGGATTCACAGCCTGGATACCTGCAGCACCCTTCTTTTATTAAAAAAAGCTACAAATATTAGAACGTCATGCCTTCAGAATCGCTTACCGTATATCCTTACCTAGCCCCACTGCCGATCTTTATAGTCGCATTACTTTTCCCACACTTCTTTCCCACATAGAACATCTTCGCTTAAAATATATATCACTGATCGACTGACAATAAACCACCCTCTACTCATGGACACAGTATATACTACAGCCGACTTCGTTACTCTCCCACCATTACGCCCAGCCCTCTATCTCTGCTTTTTACCCTTTACCGATACACTGTCCCTCCGAATCATCCCTACATTCCTCTCCTCGATGCATTTCATCTCGATATTCATTCACATTTCATCTTTCCATCATATCATCCACAGTAATCCAACTGTACTAACAGGGCACCAACTGTCTTACGTCAATGGCCCGCGTTGCCCCGGGGCGAGTAGATAACTTCACTTACTCTTCTAACCTCACCTATGTGTTGTGATGTGTATTGCACGTACTCATTACTTTCATACCACATAATCATTCCATATCTACCTATGCTAATGTTTATGATCACAAGATAATAAAATCCAAGGACAATTAAATGTTAATAAATAAATAAATAAATAAACCAATATCACTTATCCCAACAAAAGTAGTCCATATTCCATTTTCCTGATTACCTCTTCCCGAGTCGAGGGCGTAACCCTTGGGTGGGGCTAGCTTTGGGCTAGCAAAAAAAAAATCATTAAATAATGTAATGACATATGACATGGCTAGATTACAGCTTCTATTCCTGCAGAAACTGGAGACTGTGGCGCCGCCACTCAAGGAAGTCAGGTACTTCGAACTACTAAAAGCAAGAACGAATCAAATCATGAGTCTGATAGAATTAGTTAATGATACACTTAGCTACTGCCAGTAGCAGACGAAGCACTTAGTTACAACTCTAGCTGGTAGTGTCGCAGAGTCGCTTTCGTTGCATTGTGGGAACGATTTGGTTTTCCAATAGGAATATAGGGAGTGGTTCATAGGGTAATCAGTGCTTGGAACCTTCATTATTTCTTATCTGTCATCATGTACTTACTATTTACTGTGTACAATGTATATGTTTGAATATTAATGTGTAATAATTTGAGTAAATTAGATCGCCATTTTAGTAGCTATTAGGAATATCCCTAGAAATGCTAAAAACGAAGTTTATTAAAAATAAAAATTGACATATCTTCTTTTGCAAGGACAATCTGACATCATAAACCTGTAAAATTGTAATTCAGAAGATATATTCCAAGTTCGTCTTTGAACACTTGAGAATTCTGTTGCTATTTCTAATTTTAAAAAATTAATGTATCTGGAAGGATACAGAAGGGTTCTTAAGGGCGCAAAGAAATTATCTAGCTAAATACTGAAATAAAATCTTACATTGATAAGGTTAATTTTTATACACAGACATATATATATATGAAGATTAGCCTTTGGCTAGCTGGGGGCTCCGCCCCCAGACCTCCCAATTTGCTCGGCCTACGGCCTTGCATTTCTTATCTATCGGGCTTTGCATCGACAGTGAATTTCGTGAACTTGCTCTTCATATTTCCTGAATTTGCCCATCCGGAGGCTTCGCCCTCACACATTGTCTTTGTTCGACATACGGCCTAACACGCTCGCATCTCTTGAACCCTCAACTCTATCGTTTCTTTTCCTATTTCAACTATCTAAAAGATAACATTATGTATCCCAAGAAAACGCAAAATTTCATCATTCCAATCCTGCCGGAAGTGCCTAAACATTTGGGGTGTAGAAGATGTCCCATATAAATAACATGGGAAAGATTTTTCAGTTCCCCATACCACTCTACGGTTGGAAATTTTTGTTCTGATGATTCACTTAAGTAACGCTAACGAAAACGTAAAAGCATACCGAATTTCAAGTTTTCATTCCAATTCTAAGTGCCTAAAACATGAGATTATATGTCGAAAAAAAGGCCCATTTAAATAATATGGGGGAATTCTTCATCTCCTCTTTAGACCCCCTTCACCTTTGACAATTTTCCTGTGGGTTTGTCCCGAAAAGCTACAATCATGCCAAATTTAATCATTGTAGCCCTACAGGAAGTGCTCAATAATTTATGGCAGGTCATGTAGTTTTATATATAGTTAGGATTTTAAAAAGTAGATGAAAAATAGGCAATGAATATCTTATGACAGGCTGATTTGAATTAATTCACTATTTTCTTAATAGCTGTCGCTACAATCGATTTTCAATATTTATGCAATTATCAAATTTTCGGTTGTGCTTAGGTGTTTACATGTATAGTTTAAGAAATACGAAATCATTATTTTCTGTACATGATATGATATTAAATACTCGCCCGCACCGATGAACTACTCGCCCCGGGCGAGTGGTTATGTGCATCCCTTGACTAGAACAAAACTAGCCACTACTCATGTTGGTTGCCATTGCCATACTTTCAAACTCCCAACTTCTGCCAGTAAAGTATTTTGAACTGTAATATTAACTTTTAAACGCCTATTGACGCACATCTGCGTCATAGCTTTAAACCTTCATAGCTCAGCCCCTAATTAAAGCACAAAGATAATTTTCTTATCAATGTGTTTATGAAAGACGAGGCTTTCCAATGACATGCATTTTTTCTTTATGGAGAGTGCATGGTAGAGGAAGGGAAGGGTAAAATTCGTGTCCTTTTTTGCTTTTTCATCAGTTTTTTGTGGGGCATCCTCCCTCCTCTTGAGGGTAAAGTCATAAAAATTGGTATGCGAAACAATGAAGTATTTCACTATACGCTAATACCTAGCAGAAGTACTTGTTGGTTAAGTGTGTGTAATAGGGTAGGTTCAAATTTGACCAATTTTGTATTGCCAGGGCCTTTCAAATTCTATTTTTTCACATTTTGTCCGGATTTTTTCTCTTTCTTCTTCATCTTATTCTTCTACTGGAATTGCACACGTGTTATCTTGTTGGGATTTGTAATCCATAAGCTTTCCAATGATGTATGAATCATGACTCTGTGATAATTACAGGGGTCACTAGGGTCCCTAATGTAAGAATCTACGATTTCGTTCAAATCCCTGGCTGGCATTTTAAAGGTTAAAACTTCCAAGATGTTATATTAAGGTTTACTTTAACTTTGAATAATCCTCTAGGCTAAAATAAAGGTTCAGCTTACATTATTGCTCAAGATTTGCTAATAAGCAATCTGGTAAAACAAGTTATGTCAATGAAGAACTCAGAAGTACTTTTTAACAAGATATTTATCAAGTTGTTTTATTTTCCACAAATTCAGGTAAATATTTCTTTTTGGAGCTTAAATAATTGCACTTCATTTGTCAAACTTACTTTACTTCGAATAAAATAAGTAAAACTTCTACATACGAGTACTGTATATTTCGGAACGAACATAACTGGCTTCCATTTGCAATTACCATCAACTACTTAATCTTAAGCTCAAACGTTCCTCAAATCAGGGATTCACAAATCTGTTTTCGTGGAAACATTACAGTAAATCATATGGAAATGTATATATACAAGATTATGAACACAATTCCTTACTCTTAATAATCATCGGATTTACTGACTGAATAATTTTGAAAATGTTTATCCCAATTAATAAATTGAATATCTGGAATACAGCAATACTAAAATGATACAAATTTACATAATTTAGACGAATTGTCCAAAATATATGTATTTCAATGATTAAAAAAGTTGATCATTAGTGTCACTACACCAACATATATATTAGTCAAATCACGATATAACAAACTAATTGACGTAAACAAAAACTTGGAAAGATTTATTAAATATTTTTAATATACAAAATTTGCAGCAAATTGTGTGCTAATATTATAAAAAAATGAACACTGCAGGAAAAATTAAAAATAGGATTTCTACAAATTACATATTCAGTATACACTGTATTCAGATAGTGTTAAAATATATGCTATGGAAAATAAGCTCAATTACACTGTAGTAAATTGCATGATCTATATTTAAACTATTTTAATTATAATTGCAGTATATTGTGTAATGACTTCCGTATCTTTAAACGTAGATAAATGTTCTTAATTGTGTTAGTGCAATCACTTAAAGAATTTATAATTTTTATAGTATAAATCATACAACACTAAATCAGTGTTTGAAGTCCAAGACTTGGGTCAACTACTGTTGTTCATCTGATCCGTGAAATTTCTTGTCCTGTATCGAGAAAAAGACAAGAATTGTCATGTTTCTCGCCTCGTCCGAATTTTTAAAAAAATATACTATTGTTTCGAGTATCGTCTCGTTTTCTAGAAGAAATTCTCGTCTCTCCGGCAACACTAGTACGCTGCCTTTTTTCAGCAGATTGAACGTAAGTTGATTTATTAATTAATATTAATTGGTATAAACTGATAGTATCTGAACTTTCATTATGTCATTCAACTATCCCTTAACTAGAACCTTTAATTCATTTATGTAAAGGAACAACATATATGAAGTTCATAGTGCATGGAGGTCTTCTTAACTTCTTTTACTACGGAGAAATGAACAACCTATTTATCTCTCTCAAAAATATTTTTTTCATATTTTGAATATTAACATGGTAATGGTAATATAGCAATTATCAATTCTCAATCATCATTTTATTAGAAGAAAACTAAATATTTTTAGTTACGAAACACTTGGTTCTGACTCTGGCTTAACTACTGACTCTGAAGCCATCGATGGTCTTAATTGTGGACTTTCGTTCCTTTATGCTGATTCACTTTAGGAGGACTTCAGTGTACGTATGCGATAAGAATTATTTTGCAAAAGACACGAACAAACTTGTGTCATAATATTCACGTATTCACAATAAAAATAAGTAACTCTATGTTTTAAATTTAGTGGCAACACTTCTCTTTGAAGATTGTGGATAGATTATTAGAACAAATATCTGAATCTATTATTCAGAATATTATCCAATATAACTTAAGTATAACGCTAATGTAAGTTCAATATACATTGTGAGAATAGTAAATTACTTGGCATATTCGGATTATCCTTCGTTTAGTCTATTATTTGTTTGATATAGCCTATGTTGTAATAATTATTTTTCTCACTTTAAAAGTATACATGATTAATATATATCCTCCGATAGCAAAAACATGGTATGTAATATGTATTATCTACATAACAAATTCCTTTGACATATTAATTTTGGTCTAATAAACACAGTTGATTTAATATACTATTTGTGGAGTAATAATACTGTAAAGTAATCCTTTTCATATGTTATTACTTGATCATAAACTTATATTTAGATAGAATTATAATAGGCATTAAGAATATGTTATATATATAAATTTATGGTAAATCGAACTCCATACATCCAAATGTTGTTACATCTCAGTAATGTAATATTATATACTTGTCAATTGTTTATAAATCCGTAACTCATCTCTAATGTTACATTAATGGAATACCTGTTTCATATATAATGTAATTATTTACTCTTCATTCACTTTTATTAACTCTAAACCACTATTTCAACAAAAGTATCAGAGTGATCGAAAGAATGTTGTCTACATACGTATATCTTGTAACTTCCAAGTTGTTTGATTTATATTAATGTATGCAACAGTTCAAGAAGTTAATCTCAGTTTCGAGAAATATATTTTGTATAAATAACAATTGTACAAAATATCATTGCCGTACAAACATAATCTGTGTATACATACATAGGTTGGATGAAAATTAGTCGAAACTAAGATTTTGGTTTTTCGGTTTTCGATTTCTCTAAAAACCGGTTCCAGGCTTTTATCAAAAACCAGTTTTAGCCGCCTTTAATACAAAGCTAACTTCATTAATATTATTTAGTTAATATGTGATGAATTATTTATATTCCCTAATTTATGACTTCATTAATTAAGAACTAAGTAGTGGAAACATTGGTCTCACGTCATTTGAGGGCTGTGTCTGAACACTACGGGAGTTCTATGGCTGATAAAGGAATGTGAGGCTATCAAGTATGGTGAATGATAACAATTGTGTATTATTTAGTCAAAAGCAACAGTGTCGTAAAATCGAGGAGCAAAGTTTGAACATCATAACAATATGTTTCGGAAAGACGAACAAAGTGTGTGAATTAAGATTGAAATAGCACGTGGGTGCGGAGACAACAAAGTTTTCAGGGACTTCGTAACACCCTTTTTGTCAAATTGACGGTACCACTTAGCAGGAAGCATTATGACACAAAAGAAGCCATCATCCATGCCATATGGTGGTTCCACCGGAATATCGACAAAGATTGGCCCACCGATATTGTGCGACGCTTTTTACACGTGTGGCAGAAGGCGATAGAGGTGGGAGGTGATTACATTTAAAGAATGTAATATAAGTTTCTTCTGCATACAGCCAAGTATGAATTATAATAACGTTGTAATTACTTTCTATCCAGCTTTTGCACCATTCTCTGTTTCGCCTCTTACTTTTAGTTAGGTGTATGACAGATACACACAACGTTGCCATTAATTTTATCCAGATATTGTACCGGTACTATTTTCTGTTTCTTCTAGTTAGGTGTATGACAGATACACACAACGTTCTCACGTTTCTTAAGAAATGCTATTCTCAATGCTAATCAAAGCTTGCTTCAAAATTTTGGGTTTCATTCCAACGATAGCCCATATAGCACCATAAAGAGTACCAAATGAGTTTGAAGAATATGACAGTCTTACAATAAATAAAAGTCAAGGAAACAAAATTATATGTTCGTTACAGTAGTTAACTTTATCTACTTTTTCAAAGCAAGTTTAAAATATATTTTTAAGTATATAATAACAAAGTATTGTCATGAACATTACTTCACTTTAAATTAATTACACTTAGTACATAAATAACAAAAGCATTACAGAATACAATTATTTTAATCAAGAAGAGGTTTGATAGAGAGATACGGTGTAGAAGTCCACTTACGCACGTTACCCTCTACAAAACCACTTTTTGTAACATATTGTTGAATGTGAATTACCCTTGATTTCGTAGAGTTACAGGTAAGAGTATAGATGCTTACTGTAATGTATGGGTTGTAATACTAAATGAGACTGATAATATGCATTGTTGTGATAATGTGCCATGCAGCTTTTATATAAATCAGGAGGTACTGGGTTATAGTTAACCTCTGAAATTCTAGTTGGAGAATGATGTATAATAGGTCTTTGTAAGCCGAGGAATCCCCCTGTTATTAAATTGACGATTAGTTGATGGAAAAATTCGTACGTTGTAACAGCTACTTGTGTTTGGATGAAACCTATGATATCTGCTAAGGATGGGAAGAATTGCTGTCTCTGATTACCATGATACAGGTACCCACTACCAGAGGGCAGTACTTGAATCACAGCTCCAGATGGTAGTACAATAAGACGAAGATGAGGAATCACACATATTGAGGATGCAGGAGGTTTCCATGATCCCACTCTGTAAAACAAAAATACCAAAATTAAATTCCCAGTTGAACTGAGTGAAAGCAACATACCTAGGTAATATAATACAAAAAACATGCTCTTATGGTAATATAATACCACAAGTTGCAAATTACTGTAGCGTATTTGGATTATCTTTTGTTTACGGTTTATTTTTTTGAAACGGTTAGAGGATAAAAATGTTATGTAACAAATTGTACATTTCGAGAAAATTATTTTCACAATTATACTGTATATGTTAATGTACACCCTTCATCGTCTCCAAATCTCTTCGCTGGGACGAGAACTCATTAAATGATGTGATACGTAGCATGATTAACATATAAGGCGTGCATGAACCACCAGAATTCAACTTTCGAAAAACATAACAAAACATCTTTATCCTCTAAGCGCTTCATTTGTTTGATATAGCATATGTTGTAGTAATTATTTTTCGTACTTTATAATATACATGATTAATATATCTACTTCGGTAGCAAAGACATTATATATATATATATATATATATATATATATATATATATATATATATATATATATATAATAAATTCTTTGGACATATTAATTTTGGTCTCACAGTCACAGTTGATTTAATATATTATTTTTGAGAAGAAATAATACCATAAAGTAGTCCTTTTCGTATGTTAGTTGATCATATAGTAATAATTTAGTTAATCTTCTAATAGACATTTATAACATATTAGACCTATACATATAATTTTATGGAAAATCGAAGGCCATACATCAAAATATTGTCACATTTCAGTAATATAATATTATATGCTTGTCAATTAATGATATTGTTTACAGATCCGTAACTCACTTTACAAAGCTTTCTTTCCAATGTTAGATTAATGGAACACCTGTTGTGTGTATAGAATAATTACTAACTCTTCAGTCACTATTTGACTCTTCAGTCATTGTTATTCTCAATGCTAATCATAGCTTCCTTCAAGATTTTGCGTTTCATTCCTTCATTCCTTCAAGATTTTGCGTTTAGATTAATGGAACACCTGTTGTGTGTATAGAATAATTACTAACTCTTCAGTCACTATTTGACTCTTCAGTCATTGTTATTCTCAATGCTAATCATAGCTTCCTTCAAGATTTTGCGTTTCATTCCAACGATAATCTATATAGCACCATAGAGAGTAGCAGATGGCAAAGTCTTACAATAAATAAAAAATCAAGGAAACAACATTACATGTTCCTTACTGTGGCTAACTTTCTTTACTTTTCAAAGCAAGTATAAGATAATTTCAAGTATATCGTCGTCGTTTCCACGAACTGGCGAATTAGTTGTTCCAAGGTATCACAAACTGGCGAATATACAAAAATATGGTTTTGAGAAAATTGAAGTTAAGTAATGGATGATTTCATTCACTAGCGAATCTATCTAAAATTTACATAAATAAAAAATATTAATAGAGGTTATGAACGATATCTTAGAATACAGTTCATGATACATTTGCCTTACAATTGACATTGTAACCTGAGGTTTACTGCTTTTAATCCACTCGTCGGTTCGTGAGAGTCTTTTTCACAAATTCGCTAGTTCATCGCTCGTTTGAATAACACGGTTATTATAATCGACAATAGCGAATTCATACTCTACGCAAGTTCGGAGACACTAGTGAAATAAATTTCGAACAACTCAACAACTTCAATTACTTCAATTTGAGTGCCTACGAGTAGTAATGGCGGTACTTCAGGAAACTTTTTGGCCCCTGGGTCCGTGCCTCAGGACCCATGGTCCCTGGCCGGGGTCAATGACCTAGGGGTACCTAGGACCACCCCCTAAAATTTGGCAGGGGTACATAGGACCACCCCCCAGGACCCATGGTCCCTGGCCCGTGTCAATGACCTAGGGGTACTTAGGACCACCCCTCTAGATTTTGGCAGGGGTACATAGGAACACCCCTTAAATTTTGGAAATTGCCAAATCTAAAAATTGGGTGTGGTAGCCTAGGACCACAGTATGTACCTCTATCAGTATTGGGTGTCTATGTCGTTCCCTTTTATGGGTAAAAAATTGCCAAAAATTCAAATTTCGGGGTTTTTTGACCTAATTTATCCCCTTTGATGAGGTATTATTATCCTATATGGTTATATGTGCATATACAGGGATTCATTACCTTTCATAAGACATGGGTATATTAATGCACCCCTTTAAATTTTTGGGAGGTGTACCTTGGCCCACCCCTTCAATTTTGGAAATTGCCCAATTTCAACATTGGGTATTATAGTATAGAACCCTAGTATGTATTACTATAAATTTGGGTGGTCCACTTCGTTCCCTTTTAGGGGTACAAAATTGCCAAAATTTTAGTACAACCACATGTTTGGTTTTTTTTTTTGGTTCATTTTTATTCCCTTGGATGAGGTCCTATTACCTTATATGGGTGTATACAGGTGTTTATTTCCTATTGTAAGACATAGGTACATTTGTGCACCCCTTTAAATTTGGCAGGAGTGCCTTGGCCCACCCCTTCAATTTTGGAAATTGCCCAATTTAAACATTTTGGTACAATAGTATAGAACCCTAGTATGTATTACTATAAATTTGGGTGGTCCACTTCGTTTCCTTTTAGGGGTACAAAATTGCCAAATTTTTAGTACAACCACATGTTTGGTTTTTTGGCTCATTTTATTCCCTTGGATGAGGTCCTATTACCTTATATGGGTGTATACAGGTGTTTATTTCCTATTGTAAGACATAGGTACATTTGTGCATCCCTTTAAAAATTTGGCAGGAGTGCCTTGGCCCACCCCTTAAATTTTGGAAATTGCCCAATTTAAACATTTGGTATAATAGTATAGAACCCTAATATAGATCACTATAAATTTCGGTGGTCTATCTCGTTCCCTTTTAGGGGTACAAAATTGCCAAAATATAAACGTAAGCATTACGTTGTACCACGTGTTTGGTTTTTGACCTAATTCATTTCCTTGGATGAGATCCTATTACCTTATATGGTTATATGGCCATGTATAGGAGTCCATTCCCTATTATGAAACATAAGTACATATGTGCACCCCCGGGAATGGTACCTTGGCCTGCCCCTTAAGTTTTAGAAATTGCCAAATTTAAACATTTGGTATCATAGTACTGGACCCTAATATATATTACTACAAAATTTGGGTGGTCCACCTCGTTCCCTTTTAGGGGGGCATTTTGTTCCGCTTTAGGAGTGAACCTTGCAATCGTCCCGAGTTTGATTCTTGGAAATGTTGAATTTAACGTCCCCGCGAAAACGGTGAGAGATGATAGGACGAAACATGAACTTACTTGACTGAGGATTGAAGCAGGGACCTCATACAGTAGAGAGACAAGCGTTGAGCCATCGTACACGTGTGTTGATTACTATGCAATGGTCCCGAGTTTGATTCTTGGTGCTAGTTTCAGGAAATGTTAAATTCCCCTTGAAACGATGATGAGAAATGAGAAAACATCATAAAACTTACTTGCTTGCGGATTGAAGCAGAGATCTCACACATCAGAAATAAGAGCTGAGTCACCATGGCCCATTGAGAAGTTCAGTTTGTTGATTACTATGTCATGGTCCCGAGTTCGATTTTTTTTGTGTTAGTTTAAGAAATGTTGAGTTTAACGTCCCCTTGAAACGATGATGAAAAATGATAGGAGGAAACATGAACTTACTTCGTTGTGGATTGAAGCGCTGAGCCGCCGTACTCCATTCAGTGCGAACAGTTTCGCGTATGAAAAGAAGACGAGCAGATTATGTTACATTACACATTTCAGTGCGAGCAGTTTATACTAGGTTTATGTTTCATATAGAAAGATAGAAGATCTGCGTTGTCATCTTTTTTACTTCGTGTGCAACTTTGACCTTGAAGAAAACCTTGTTGACTCAGTGCAAAGCATTGACGTATACACATAATCTTATTGTTTAGTTGGCTGTATTTAGAGATGAATCAGACATGTAAGGTTGCTGGTTCGAATCTAGTTGTGTTCGCTGTAACTCAGGGTCTGAGCGATACTTACCGAAATTTTTCCAGTGTTGCCAACACTATCAGAATGAATCGATTCATTTAGTCGGAGCAGTTTCGTGACGAAAACTGATTTTTGTTTTGCACACAAAAATTTTTCTGAAACAGAATTTTGTTTGTACATAAAAATTTTTCTGAAACAGAATTTTGTTTGTACATAAAAATTTTTCTGAAACAGTTTTTGTTTTGTACACACAAAAAAATTTCTGAAACAGAATTTTGTTTTCGTACACAAAAAAATTTTTCTGAAAACATTTTTTTTTCGTACACAAAAATTTTCTGAATCAGTTTTTTTTTTCGTACACAAAAAATTTTCTGAAACAAAAATTTAGTTTGATTTTTTTTCCCGCAAAACATTGATTTATTTTATCGGTAAACTGATTCAGAAAAAAGAAATTGAAATCGCAGTACAGGAAAAAGAATTTGATTTTAGGATGTGAAATAAAAACACAGAATCATGTTTTTGTACATTTATTTTTAGCATGTGAAATAGAATACAGAATTTCTTTTTCTTCAAAGGAAGACGTGTCCGTGACGGGTACAAATTCTGTAAAGAGAAAATAAAACATATGAATACACATGGTAATATTTATTTTGTTTCCTGTGAAAGAAGAAAAACAGATTATTAACATCGAACTAACTGATCAAGAGAGAGTGAGGTGAGAAAAGAAACGCAAATGTGACGTACCTGAATTCCTTTTTTTTTTTCTCCACGGGTTTCTGCAAGGTGATGTCATCTGAGTTTTTGTCTTCGCTGTGGCCTCGTTGAAGCATGTCCCGTGTTGCGTTGATTCTTTGCCCCGTCTTTGGGAGGCGTTGATTCTTTGCCCCGTCTTTGGGAGGTGATGTTGGTGGGATTAGGGGAAATTATGGCTGTTATTCTGTTCTGGCTTTTTTATACCCATAGGGCAATGTCTCGTATGTGTTTGGTATTAATCGGCGTTTTTTATAGTTGAAACTGTACTTCTTTTCTTCAGGTTTTGTGACAAGATGATGATCGTGGGTTCTGTAAATTTTGTGCGGCGTGCTAATGGAGATTTTTTCATTCGATTGATTTATGATCATTTGCTCCAGACTGTTAAAATTTAGCTTTTGACTTGCAGTATAATTGAGTGTGAATCCACGAATTTTGCATACATAACTGGTTGATTTCGTGTCGGGGTTGTAGATTTCCAAGGCGTACTGTTTTGGGCCACCAGACACGAATTTTTTAATGTATGTTTTTGGTCCAATTGATTCCAGTTCATTTGACATTGAACCAAGATATACTTCTGGTTCTATTGTGGGCTGTGATGGTCGCTGCGTGAATATTACGGAATCTGTATCGAAATATAGTACTCTTTCTTGCAGCAGTTCTAAATATTTGTAGAGTTCCAGACGAGCTTGACACGTTGTAAATGCTCCAAGGACAACATTAGCATTGTGATTTTGTACTGGAACATCATCTTCATACTGCCAATAAAGGTATAACATCGAATCGTTAACAGGTAAAATTTGGTTGACTTTTATATCTGGAGCAGTTAATTTCTGATACAGTTCTTTGGGGTCGTTAATGATGGTCGTTTGGCTGAAATTGTCTCTTATAGCGAGTCATCCCCAGAAGGCATTCAAACAGAGTTTTGCAAGACTACGACGTGCTGAATTTGTCATTATATTTGCTGCATCTAAAGTTATGCCTTCCCGTTGTTGTACCACTTGAATATACTGCTGCTTTTCTTCTTCGGTGACGCAATTGGCAGGCCATCCAGAAGCTTCCAGCTTAGATTTCAAAAATGTGTTAATGTATTCGCTGAATAATCCGCCAGTCTTGGTTTCTGGATCATATACGGTGATGTCGTAATCCCAAATTTCGTAAATTTCAATGACTTGATACCCAAGTTCAATGGCTTTTTGAATTTCATAGGACACCCATGTTCCTGTTAGGCTTCGTTCACTGTCCGAATGTGTACATTCAGAATCTTGATTTAATGCTGTGGCACAGGCAGCACAAAGTGGAAACAACAACTTCTTATTTGAGCGAAATGGCAGCACTGGATGAAACACATTTCTGCTAGGCAAAATCTTCAACTTGACCAATCCGTTGACATCTTGAATGTCGGGCATTTCTGGATCTCCCTGTAGATATATTCGTGGATGCCCTATTGGATACCGTCCACATTTATTCACATAAGGATACAGGGAAACGATATCCAAGAATTTTATTTCTTCGCCTTCATTTTCATTTGCGACGTGATACAATTTAATGGCATTAACACGGCCACCATAGAATTTAATGGTGTCTTATTAGTATAAGGATGTGTGCTTAAAGAAGAGGCCAATGCTGGATTGGATTTTAACACTTGACGAAATTCACATTCCCACATTTCATGTATTTTATATCCCATGGATCGTAATAATTTCATTTTACGCTGTGTTCTCTCGTAGCGATAGTTCATCGTTTCTTCGGAGTTCTCATAAATGGGTTGATCACGGCCTGTAGGGACACATAGAGGACATCCATGGAATCTGCACCCTTCAAATTCATACACGTGTTCCTCTTTAGTGTCGGGATCTTTGTAGTAGCCGTCCAGATGAAAACCAGCAACATAAACTTCTTTGCCTTTGGCCGCATGTAGAATTGAATGACCCTCTTTTTCTTCCATGTAGGCAAGCCACTGCAAAGCAATCCGTGACTGATTGTTTCTGTGACGGTATCCTCGTGCAGGAAGAATGCTAATAGTATTAGGTTTTAAGAAATTTCGTCGAAATACTAAATTGCATGCACTCGCCAAAGTGATAGCCTCCAGGAAAGGATTAACGTGAGTTTCTTGTTCAAAAGTGGTCATGAAAGATATACAAGCCATTCGAAGTACGTTGACGTCCTGGACACAATAGTTTACCAATTCTTTTTGGAAAATAAACGTATCGTTCTGGTGTTCGTTGTACCATGTCATGAATTTTTCTCGTTCATCCACTTTCATTTCATCTGCACCATAATAATGGATGTCCGGTAATTTTCCCACATACGTTTGATTTGCAGCAGTATTAAAAAAGTGTGGAAAATATCCTTTGGTCGCTGGTAAATGAAATGCCTTGGATAATTTACTTAAAGCCATTGGCATGAAATTTAAGGAGTCAATAAACGATAAGTGATTCACTTTCATGCTTAAAATTTTTGCTCCGTTCAAGATCAAAGTAGGTTTCAATTCATGTTCTTCCACTAAAGATTTAAGAATAAAATGACCATCATATCCCTTACAGTTATGTGCCAAAGATACAATAAGTTTGATGTTGGGTCGTGGTTGACGTAAATACGCAAGAAAAGCATTGATCGGATCATCTTGAAAAATATGTTCTCGCTGTCCACAAACTTCACACGGATGATGTATATCCTCATCTTGAACACAGTTGTAACATACTTGTTGGGCCACCAGTAAATTGGGCTTATGAATGAATGTGTCTTCATCAAAGAAAGTATCCTGTGTGGCTTCGATATCATAGAAGACAATCATAGCCTTCTTGGCATGTAACACTGATGGAACTCCAGGCTTTAATTGAGTCGTATCAGGCTTCATGTAGCATTGGTGGGTAGACGTAACGTGTTTATGGCACACATTACAAAAATAATCAGTACAATCATGTTTTCTTTCCCCTGTATGGACAAACGAATAAATGCGTAGACATTTGGCACACTGTTTCACCATCTTGCATATTGGTTGGCCCTTATGATATGGTAGAGTCAGATGATTTGTATAACATGTTTCACCATAAAATTCACGATTGCACTCTGGGCACTGCTTCTCCGTATTGGTCTTACTGCATGGTGGTTTCTGCAAACATTTTTCACACATGGCCGAACAGTTCTTGACGTGTCTATTAAGATGATCATATTTTTTGTGGCATGCAACACAGTAATAGCTGGTAGAGAAAACGGCTGTTAATGACGTGATGATGTCATAATGTGAATTGATGCACATTAAATTGATTGGAATCTTGTCTTCGCCACCAGGCCCTTCATACAGAATATCTTCTCCGGAAAAACTGGTGTATACGGTAAGTTTATAATCGGTTAAGTAGCGTTGCAATTGTCGTAATTCTTCCACAGATCCCCCATGGTCTAAATTCACTGATGATCTGGACAAAAGTTCATGTACGTCAGGGAGAACGACACACTTGCTCTGTTTGCGATATTGATCGTAAACTTTTTTATTTGTATCCTTATATTTCTTTAGGCCAATAGCAATCACAATTGCATACGCTAAACATTTCTTGTCGGTGTTTTTTACACGTAAAATGCCTTTCTTGCACTTTAATAATTCGTCGTTTGATAAAAGACCTCGACGCACCAATCCAAATCCACGGGGCACATCCACATGATGAAAATGGACAATGAACGGTTCGTTCATGAGAAAACTATCGTTACTTTGAAGGATGCGATCAAAGGAAGCCCATAAAGTCTCCAGTGTCAAATTACTTGCATGCCGGAAAGATAAATAAAATGGCTTGTTCTTTTCATCGTGGGATAAAATCGACAATCCAACCATCGATAATTCGTCGACGTTTTCCAATAAATAATCCAACATCTGTTGAAAGGAGGCCTGAACCCACTCCACAATATCGGTGCCACTGGCCGGAGCATTAATTTGAATTTCCAGCATTCGTCCTTCAAGATTAAAACGCCGATAATGTCTATTGATTTCTCGCAAGACAGTAAAGCCAGAAGTAGCCATATTCAAATAGGAAAAAAGGTAAGGTAAGCAAAAAGGAATAGGCAAAGAAAAACAAATATCTAAAACGAGAAAAAAGCACGAATTAAAATTGAATTCAGAGATCACTACATTATCAAAATGACTACACGATCAATCCTAAAAGAATGATCATATCTCAAATAGTTCTACTACTGAAACGTTTTATTGTCGTCATACTGGAAATCAAACCCGGACCAACATGTAAATGACCTAAGTCTCTGTAGTGATAAAAAGAATGAATGAAATTGTTTTTCTAACTGTGCTGAAAGAATCATTGTAGTAGTAAGCATTTTTCCTCTGACACTGAACTTTAAAACGTATGACGAACATGAAACGAAAACAAAATCTCATGCGCTTGCTTTTCTCGAGCTAAGGCAAGAAAGACTCGAATTCGTTTCTCGGCGGGAGATCAGATCCCACATTAAACTGTAGGTCCACGTCTCACGTTGTAGGGAACAAAATCGTGCGTAGTTTCTTTGTTTACTTTCAGAAACTGAGCTAAGTGGTTAGCGTTACGTTCCTCTGGCACGGGTTCAACACCCAGTATGCGATCAGATTCAACATTAAGCTGTATTCCTAGCCCCACTACTGAAGGGACGCTAAAACCAAAATCAACAATTTTCTCGTGCCTACTTCTAATGTGTGGGATGTGGCCCGGGTTCAACACCCAGTATGCGCTCAAATTCAACATTAAGCTGTATTCCTAGCACCCCACTACTGAAGGGACGCTAAACCAAAATCAACAATTTTCTCGTGCTTACTTCTAATGTGTGGGATTCCTAATTCGATCCCCGGTCAAGTAAGTGAGGGTTATTCTTCCATTTGCTAAATATTTCGTGTTAAAATAAAACAATGATAATAATGTTATCCTCATGCAAAAGCACTCCATTGATGTTAAGAAAACGCAGTCGATACTTACCTCAAATTCAAGGAACGGAGTAAAGTCACGCTGTCACTAGAGGTACATCTACGTTCATTCAAGATCTTCGTGGAAGTAGGATTTGAAAATGAAATTAAGAAATTTATTTAGGTCTGAAACGGTTCAACTATAAAGTGACAACACTATCAGCCAATCAGAAACGAGGAAAATGAATCAATGACATCACGGAGAACCAATGAAAACACAGCTTTCATCATGTATCATGAGCCGAAACGTGATGTAAGAAGCAATCTGATTGGTTGTGACATTATTCACGTTTTTTCTCCTTACACATCAATCGTTACGACATCTAGTATCGCAATTTTGATAATGACATCATACCGTTGACTCGTTAGTTTCTTACGACATTCAAATTACCACATCTAAAATGTGATTCATTTTTCTTAAACTTGATTGAAAAAATGTAACACTCATCGATATGTTACGAAACTGTCTTTGACATAAATGTAAAGTTGAGCTTTAAAAGTCCGTCAGCTGAGAAAAAAATGCTGATGTAGTATAAGCAGATTCTGCAATTTCACAATAACAAGCTTCTATGCGTAACAACGAGCAGAAATGTGTAGTAATGTAACATAATCTGTTCATGTTCTTTTTTCATACGCAAAAATTGCTTGCACTGAAGTTGGCATGGTGCCTCAGCGTTTTTTTTTCTGATGTGTGAGGTCTCTGCTTCAATCCGCAAGCAAGTAAGTTTATGATGTTTTCTCATTTCTCATCATCGTTTCAAGGGGAATTTAACATTTCCTGAAACTAGCACCAAGAATCAAACTCGGGACCATTGCATAGTAATCAACACACGTGTACGATGGCTCAACGCTTGTCTCTCTACTGTATGAGGTCCCTGCTTCAATCCTCAGTCAAGTAAGTTCATGTTTCGTCCTATCATCTCTCACCGTTTTCGCGGGGACGTTAAATTCAACATTTCCAAGAATCAAACTCGGGACGATTGCAAGGTTCACTCCTAAAGCGGAACAAAATGCCCCCCTAAAAGGGAACGAGGTGGACCACCCAAATTTTGTAGTAATATATATTAGGGTCCAGTACTATGATACCAAATGTTTAAATTTGGCAATTTCTAAAACTTAAGGGGCGGGCCAAGGTACCATTCCCGGGGGTGCACATATGTACTTATGTTTCATAATAGGGAATGGACTCCTATACATGGCCATATAACCATATAAGGTAATAGGATCTCATCCAAGGAAATGAATTAGGTCAAAAACCAAACACGTGGTACAACGTAATGCTTACGTTTATATTTTGGCAATTTTGTACCCCTAAAAGGGAACGAGATAGACCACCGAAATTTTGTAGTAATATATATTAGGGTTCTATACTATTATACCAAATGTTTAAATTGGGCAATTTCCAAAATTTAAGGGGTGGGCCAAGGCACTCCTGCCGGGGTGCACAAATGTACCTATGTCTTACAATAGGAAATAAACACCTGTATACACCCATATAAGGTAATAGGACCTCATCCAAGGGAATAAAATGAGCCAAAAAAACCCAAACATGTGGTTGTACTAAAAATTTGGCAATTTTGTACCCCTAAAAGGAAACGAAGTGGACCACCCAAATTTATAGTAATACATACTAGGGTTCTATACTATTGTACCAAAATGTTTAAATTGGGCAATTTCCAAAATTGAAGGGGTGGGCCAAGGCACTCCTGCCAAATTTAAAGGGGTGCACAAATGTACCTATGTCTTACAATAGGAAATAAACACCTGTATACACCCATATAAGGTAATAGGACCTCATCCAAGGGAATAAAA
Source organism: Thermobia domestica (assembly GCF_964235325.1). Taxonomy (NCBI): domain Eukaryota; kingdom Metazoa; phylum Arthropoda; class Insecta; order Zygentoma; family Lepismatidae; genus Thermobia; species Thermobia domestica. The sequence goes on from NC_137458.1 coordinate 256,134,366, forward strand.
ATGAACCAAAAAAAAACATGTGGTTGTACTAAAATTTTGGCAATTTTGTACCCCTAAAAGGGAACGAAGTGGACCACCCAAATTTATAGTAATACATACTAGGGTTCTATACTATAATACCCAATGTTGAAATTGGGCAATTTCCAAAATTGAATGGGGTGGGCCAAGGTACACCTCCCAAAAATTTAAAGGGGTGCATTAATATACCCATGTCTTATGAAAGGTAATGAATCCCTGTATATGCACATATAACCATATAGGATAATAGTACCTCATCAAAGGGGATAAATTAGATCAAAAAACCCCGAAATTTGAATTTTTGGCAATTTTTTACCCATAAAAGGGAACGACATAGACACCCAATACTGATAGAGGTACATACTGTGGTCCTAGGCTACCACACCCAATTTTTAAATTTGGCAATTTCCAAAATTTAAGGGGTGTTCCTATGTACCCCTGCCAAAATCTAGAGGGGTGGTCCTAAGTACCCCTAGGTCATTGACACGGGCCAGGGACCATGGGTCCTGGGGGGTGGTCCTATGTACCCCTGCCAAATTTTAGGGGGTGGTCCTAGGTACCCCTAGGTCATTGACCCCGGCCAGGGACCTTGGGTCCTGAGGCAGGGACCCAGGGGCCAAAAAGTTTCCTGAAGTACAGCCCATACTACTCTACGCTACTACTGAACAGAGTGATCACAGTTCCGTTATCCCCCTATCCCGTGTCCACATATTCATAGATGGTCACATTGTATTACTATTGGATCATGGCAGAGGACAACTTTGAGGTAGTGTGACTATTTTTTACTATTTACTCCAGAGGGTCTGTGTGTACACCATCGTTTCTATAACAGAATATGATTCTTCTCCATGTACGATGTGAAATTCCTGGCAACATTGCTAGCGTGATGGCAGTAAATTCACAGCATCTTAATTTCATCGACTGTCGAAAAACCGTAAAAGCTTTTCCACGTCAGCCATCCTGAGCGAGATTTGCCTCATTCACACCAGGAAAATGCTGAAATGGTACCTCGCATATAGGTCCTAGGCCGCTTCGTTCCTTTCCCAATTCTTTCTTTCTTACCTTTTCTCGGATAGCACGGATAGCGAGCGAGGGACGTCATCTCTCATAACTGGTGGGTTAACATGGGCTTAAATGCTGAAAGCTCAGAAATCTAATCCCTAACCTAATCTAAAACATCGAAGTTAGTGTTGATTTCATTAGAGTCTCCTTTTGCTAATTCTTCGTGCCAAACATAACCGTGTCAGTTCTTACTAACAAGTTCATAGAGTGTGAAATTGTAGGTTGATTGCTTTCGTTTACAATATCATTCCTTATGCTTGGTACAGAGTAACTGCATTACCTTATCCATATCAAAGCAAGTAGCCACAATCTTTCGATCATTTAAGGCGCGTTGTTCTTTAAAACGTTTAAGTTCTCTTCCTCTCGCCTTTTGTTGAATGTATCTATGAAACTTATCCGTCAGTAGCTGTATTTCGTTTACGTCTCCTTTGGGAATTGTTTCACACATGGTACATAAGTTCTTTCTTGGCTAAATTTCAGTTTCATAGACGCAAACACTGATCTGCGCAAAGAGTACGATGTACGATTATTAGAAAACTGATTTCAAACACCGTACATCTTAGCAATTTATAATGTATTTGACAAGTATTGGATTTACTTCCATGAGATGAAAAATTAATTTACTTACAATACACTGCATTTCGTCACCGAAATACTGATGATAAACAACATGACAGAATATAATGCTAGAAGCATTTTCATTTTGTAACAATTCTTGGTGTAAAAATGAAACATAAACATTTAATTACAAATTACAAATAGGAAAATAAAGTAAAAAAGAAGAAAATATTACTTTTGCTGCAGTTTGCTTCATTTACTTTAGTAAATATAACCTTGACATCTACTGCCCATAAAACTAAAGAATGTGAAAATGTGAAAATTCTCTCTTTACACGCTTTACGAAGAGGCTAATTTATATTTGCCAGTTTGTGAAACTGTGGCTCACATTTTCTCAGTATTCGCCAGTATAATATTGCCACTATCTCGCAAAATAAGCAGACTTCGAACCTAACTTTTCTTTCACATATATCTAACAGTTTTCGTAATATGAACTAAAAAAGTGTATTTTTCATATTCGCCGGTTCGTGATATCTTAGAACAACTAAATTCGCCACTTCGTGAAAACAACTACGATATAATAACAAATATGGTTATGAACATTAATTTACTTTAAATTATATACACTTAGTACACATATATAATAAAAACTTTATAGTATGAAATTATTTTAATCATGAAGAGGTTTGATAGAGAGGGCATGGTGCAAAAGTCTACCTAAACACATTACCCTCTGCATAACCATATTTTGTAACTTATAATTGTATGTGGCTTACCTTTGGCTTTGTAGAGTTACAGGCAAGAGCATAGGATTCGTACTGTAATGTATGGGTTGTAATAATAAATGAGGCTCATAATATGCATTGTTGTGATAATGTTCCATGCATCTCTTATATAAAGCAGGGGGCACTGGATTATAGTTAACCTCTGAAATTCTAGGTGGAGAGTGATGTACAATAGGTCCTTGTAAGCCGAGGAATGATCCTGTTATTAAATTGATGATTAATTCATGGAAAAACTCGTACGTTGTGACGGCTACTTGTGTCTGGATGAAGCCTATGATATCTGCTAAGGATGGGAAGAATTGCTGTCTCTGATTACCATGATACAGGTACCCACTACCAGAGGGCAGTACTTGAATCACAGCTCCAGATGGTAGTACAATAAGGCGAAGATGAGGAATCACACATATTGAGGATGCAGGAGGTTTCCATGTTTTCACTCTGTAAAATAAAAATAGCAAAATAAGATTCCAAGTCGAAATGAGTTACGATAATATATATATATATATATATATATATATATATATATATATATATATATATATATATATATATATATATATATATATATATATATATATATATATATATATATATATATGTATGTATTATCGTATACCTAAGTAGTATGTATAATACAGGTTGTGCCAAAAACATGCGCTCGTATTTACTTTTTATGACACTGTAACAGTGTGATTGTTAGATTGTTCTCTTTTCTGGTGATAGCCAGATATTGTTGGAGTGTCAAAAGTAACTCCAAGTTTGGGTTCTTACAGGATTTGGGAAAAGTTTGGAGAGAAACCTTGTGTTATTCACAAAGGCGCTAATTTTTATTTTAGAACAGCTAGCTGAGATTCCAGTACCGTATTTAGCATATATTTATATATATGGAAGTTATTTGAACCCATTCCTCCCTCCGGATTTCAGTGAAAGTGTAATGATATAATATACGAAATACATGTTAGCGCATGTTTGGGCAAAAAAAGTTGAACATTCCTACCCCCTTATAATACGAACTTCGATCAAACTGATACGATAAATCCTAGCTTGAGGTAGATGATGAGTATATTACCAAATTCAAGATGTCCAGTCGTTTTCCCATGATCCGATTACAAATAACACATAATATCGAATTCAAAATGTAAAAAATATATAAAGATGACTCTTCCTTCTTCTTAAATACTGAATTTTTCAGAAGCAACACACACGAATCCATTGATTTTTAATAAGGAGTTTATATACCAAGTTTCATATTCATAAATTTATAAGCTTGTGAGATACTGAATTTTTTGGGTAAATTTTGTCCGTCCCCTTTGTAATACATGTTTTAATCGCAGTGACATTATGAAAAAGAAAAAAATATTTAAGGTAGGTGATAAGTGTATTCTACAATTCATTTAAGCCATTTTCCTGTGATGCAATCCTATACAAGATCGGCTTCATGTTGTATATTAGATTACAATTCAAATGCAACTTTACTGTAAGCGTACAATGATAAAATAATTATAAATATGCGTGCCTTGGTTGTGATAAATGCTTTTTATATATTAAGAATTCGCATTTCATATATAACCTTGTACTCATTATCCTAGATCTACTTCAGAGAAGTGTACATGTGATTTTCTTGGGATATGTTTATTTTTTAGATTACGTTACCAGTGGCGTAACGATTTTCTCCTTAGGTGAAACTGTTATTTTTTATTGCATTATTCTCTTACATTATTTTGAATGATTATTGTATCTCGTACAATATACTATTTAAACAGAGAAGCAGCACTTCTACAGCCTCATCATCTACGCCCCTGCAGGCTACCTAAATTATAGTTATTTTGGCTTATATTAGTTAAGTTTACTTTAGGCCAGCTTAGCTTTGATGAGTGTGAAGTTATCTTCAATTAAATAACATGAAGCGACGATGATTAAAGTTTTAGAAGAATATGTACTATTTATTTGATGAAACATTATCAAAAGTTGAAAATTTACTGGTGTTCAGAAGTGAGGTTCCAAACTAAATCTTAAAATTATTTTCCTTTATCAGCCCAAGCAACTTAAACTGGCTTCAATTCTTAAGCGTTTTTGTTACAGTCTTCCTTGAAAAAGGAAAACTTCAGTAACAGGTGAAGTGCTACCTATATCCCAACAAAAACATTCTCTAGCACCAAAATGTATTTTCTTCATTTCTGGTTTCTGTGTGTCCTTCTAAGTAGTAATTCTGTAGTATTGGTACTATTTTAACATTGTTACTTTCTTGTGCTGATACGTTACACAAGAAAATATCTCAAGTTGCTCCAGATAGACAGGCGCCCGGAATAGGTTTAGTGGCCGCTTGAGAGCAACATATTACCACGAAAATTTTAGCAGATTGTGTTCAGATTTTTTCCAGAAAATGTAAACGCATAAGTTAGTGTCGAGTTTAGTATAGTGGCAACTTGTGCACGCTTTGTTGTACTTTCACTCGTCGTGATCGTTGTCTCACCTCAGTAGAGTGACTTAAATAATATATTAGACTTTTGTATAATGTTAAAAGTACGATCTATTTTTGCCACTTTTACTAGGGTCAAGTGAGATCACGTTGGACTCACAATTCCACAGGCCAAGGCTGTTTCTCGTACTACCAGAGCAACTACTATACACTGCAATACGTTTTGTGTAAAAAGTGAGATCAGTGAGTCACCACAGGCCATAAGCTAAGAACAGGTTATGCGAGAGCAACCTGGCAAAACGTAACCGTAAGGAAATATTTTATGTGAGACCAACGTGGTTTCACGCGGCACTTAAACTGTTAGAGAGGATTAGAAACTTCAAAAATTTAGAAATTGAATCACAAGTTTCTGTAAAATACTATTAAACAAACTAATAGTTCCTTTTAAGATCTTCTGTATAATGGAGAAATTTAAGCACTGTACAATTATAACGTAATAAATTTCACACTTAGAGCTTTGCCTGTAGGAAATGTGGAACAGTCATTAGAGGAACTTTTTAACATACCATTCTGAACATACTCTCAATATCTGGAAGGAACATTTTGATGTTCATAATTGTCTTTAAATACTTCACTAAAAGTAAAAGAGATGGAAAAAGCTTCCTGAAGGTTCTTATATTTTGTGTTGCTCTCACGTTTCAATCAAACTAACATGTAAAGCAATATTTGAGCCATATAAGAAAAACATTAATGTAATACTGATTAGAAATTTATTAAAATATATGTGAAATTGCGTGTACTCCCAATAATATTTTTCACTTGTATCCTTTCTGTATTACATATTTTAAAAAAACTATATAACTTTTGAAGTACTAAATAAAAAAAATGCTGAAATTTTGTATATTGTGAGAATCAATAGAAGAAAATTGTTTGATATATTCTGAAGCACAACCAGTTAAATAGTGATGCCAATCTTTAAACAATGATTTTCATGTCTCCGTTTCGGTTTAAAACATCAAATTGTTATAGACAAGTTTATAATTTTCTTCGTCTGTTGGAACTAACATAAGGACTCAGATGTGGTGTATGTAAATACTTTTTCGAAATAGACTTTCAGAAAACGACCCAGTTCCTTCAATTTTATTCCTGTTTATTTGAAATCCAATACACTATAATCATAGTATTAAACGGTATTGGTATAGTTCTTCGGATATTAACTATCTTGTTCGTTTTAGTTGCATTTTACTGTTGTAGAGGTCTCTAAAATTTGGATCTTTATGGATGTAATACTGTAGCATCCTTGGTTTCTAACATTAACTATTAAATGTGGTATCACAATTTTTTGTTTAATGTGTAAACTTGAAGTATGCAATAGCAATAATATGATGTAATGTTAAAGATAATAAACTTTAAATCGGGTTGACAACACCGTTAAACTAGTGGTGTTGCAAAGTGTGAAAAAATATTTCCTTTGTCGATACTTGCATCATACAAAATTTCATCTTTTTTATGTGTTAATTTAAAGTTACAATGTTAAAAGTTATGTGTGTTTACTGTATATGAAGAATTTACACATTGAGTCCTTTATTTTTTAAAGACTTTTTTACACTGCTGCTTCCTAAATCCAAAATTCAATTTTTTCAACGGAAGTAATACTTAAAAGTAGACAAAAAACTTTCTCTATTCAAACCATGAATAAGGTATCTCCTTTGTCGTTAAGAATACCACTACTTTCTACACGATAATACTTGTAGAGTGGAATTTAATTCTATATATACCTGCTTAAAAATACCTGGTATATACCTGCTTAAAAATTGTGATTCCCATGGGGAAGCATATTGCTTATGGTTGATAGCATATGCGGGTTGTATTACAGGTCGCAGTTCATTCTGAATATAGGATGACTGGTCTGGATATGCAGAAAGAGCAGGTTCCACAATACTTAGAATCACGACCAACACGTAGATTATGATCTGTAAGTGAAAAATCATATATATCAAAAATAAGAAAAGTTGAGCAATTTATAATATAAACATAATCAGTCGTACTCAGAGACATATCCACATGTGATTAGCTACATACTAAGAATATGAGTAACGTGAAATGCTAACTTCTGTATTAGAAACTCATTGGTTATTTTACTAATGTGAAATGCCAACTTCCGTATTAGAAACACATTGATTATTTTACTAACGTGGAATGCTAACTTCCGTATTAGACAACTCATTGGTTATTTTTCTAACGTGAAATGCTAACTTCCCTATTAGAAACATATTGGTTATTTTACTATTAAGTACTAACTTCCGTATTAGAAACATATTGGTTATATTATTAACGTGAAATGCTAACTTCCCTATTAGAAACATATTGGTTATTTTACTAACGTGAAATGCTAACTTCCGCATTAGAAACTCATTGGTTATTTTATTAACGTGAAATGCTATCTTCCGTATTAGAAACATATTGGTTATTTTACTAACGTGAAATACTAACTTCCGCATTAGAAACACATTGGTTATTTTACTAACGTGAAATGCTAACTTTCCTATTAAAAAAAACATATTGGTTATTTTACTAACGTGGAATGCTAGCTTCCGGATTAGAAACACATTGGTTATATTATCCACCATTAATATCGAATAATTATCTGTTACCTTGATTTCTCCTTATGTGTATGGACAATCCTGAGAAAAAGCCGCTACTGGACTTTTTCGATATAAATCGTGGATAACCTAACCAACATTTTTGAAACACGGAAATTAGTATTACACCCTAATCGAGCTCTTAGTATGATGCTAATAAGCGTAACACGAGAAAACGTCCCTAAATACAGCTTAATATGTTTTATGTGTAATATTAGCATGTTTTTATGCAATCAGTTGATAACATCAAGCTTCAGGCTGTGATATCTAAAGAAGTGAGTCCTATGAACAAATTTCGAATTCCCTTGGGCAGCGGTAGTAACTGTATTCGGCAAATGTTCTTTTGTTATATTATAAGGTCTAACTTCCCCATTGAATTTTTAAACGGCCGCGGTATTTTGATCGTGCAAAGATAGCATAATAATTATTCTATAGTCACATAATCATAAGCGTATGCAGTAATAGTAGCATAATCACAAGCAGTTAATTGTGGGCTTGTATGAAAGGTCAAACGAGTGGGAAACTCTCTTTACATGTAGTATCAAATTTTACTTTTCAGTGAAAATGCTTAAAAGTTTTAAAAGGACGATAAGACCCTGTAGATATTTATATTTAAGTAGTAATTTGATTAGAAATCATTATGTTTAGAATTTAATTATTACGTTGGGGCGACGAGAAAGATAAGTACACTCCTTTTTATATTACTTTTTGGTATTTTTTGATGCTTTAATAATGATTATTGAACTAAATTACTTCAGGAATAGCAGGGTAAGTTTTTAAGAGTTAATATCGACAAGAGAGATTACAACCTGGTTTTATTTAAATGTAGAATCTTAATATATAAGTTTGTTCACCGTAACAACCGTAACAACAAGAGCCATTTTTAAAGTAAATATGAACAGCGATAATTGTTTTCTCTCACTAACATCATTGAGTTTTAGGTCGGCCGCATATTGAACAGAGGAAGATCAGCCAAGCTGAGAATGCGGAGAAAGAGATCTGAGTTGACTGTATGTCACGATCACAACGTTGGATAGGCCCTTATCTAGCATGTATCTGAGTAAATATACGGTGTGGGGCTTTGTTGCAACCCTCGGCCTGGCTGAGTCCTCTGATCAATGTACAGCCAGTCTTAATGTATGCTTTTCTGTGTCTGCTAGCACCAGCCCTGATTGCGCCGGTGAGATCCAGTATGACCAGCCCACTTTCCATGTTACAAAGCAGGGCAAAATGAAATTCCAGCCTAGTCCTTGCGAACTATATCTTGAATAGTGTGATATCTACCTAAGTACGTATAATCATGTCCTATATGCTGCAATATAATAGGTTTTGTATGTGCCTGGAATATTTTGTTGCTTTGGTTGTCAGTAAACACAGTTGGTATAGAGGAAATTTGTCTCTCAGTATAGTAAAAATGAAATGAAATTTTTGAGTTTTAGGTCCCACGGTTATGCCGGTTAGGCTAAAGGAGACGGTGATGGTGAGTAATGAATGAAATGGTGGAATGAAGAAAGTGGGAGGAAACGGGAGAACCCAGAGAAAACCCACGCCCACGGTGTTTGTCCACCACAAAGTTCACTTGGTGGGAGCAGGGTTTGAACCCGAGACCCCTAGCACCAGAGGTGAACGCTCTACCACTGAGCCACCGCGGCCCCCCTTCTCTCAGTATAGTGTTTGAAACTAAGTTTGTGTTTAGTTATGAAATTTTAAAGTAAGTTTGTAAGCAATTTCAATACTTAACCAGAAATACGATTTCAATTGTTTGTCTTTTATCTGCCATTGATTGATTTAATACTTTAGAAGTAGTTGATTTTTAAAAGGAATGTTTCATTGATAGATCTTCAATTAACTTCAATCAACTATAGTGATAGTCTTCAATTAATTTCGTTTAATTTTACACCTGTAAAGTGTTATTTTAAGTCATGGATAAAAATCTAAATCGACTGCACAAGTGTTTCGTACTGACTTTAAACAAAATTCTTACTTTGACTGGTATGTATGTATGTATGTATGTATGTATGTATATATGTATGTATGTATGTATGTATGTATGTATGTATGTATGTATTGTAGGTAGGTAGGTAAGTTTGTTCTCGATAGAATCGTTGGTCATATTTCGATGTGGTTTTCACTAACGGAATAAGCTATTCCCAAGAATAGTTCTAACGTTTAAAATATTTATAAAATTAATAATTAATTAAAACATCAAATAATACCTACAACACCTAAGAAATAGAACTTATCCTAAAATATGTGGCAAACAAATATTAACTAAGTTAGGTAGTTGCTTGTAACCAAGGGATTAAATATCTTTAATCTTAAAATATCTTTACAATACACATCCCGGTATTGTTCGGCGTTTGCCAAAAAATCATCCGCTTTTTCTGTGATTGGTTGCCCACCTCGAGAAGAATCTTGAACATCGAAAGTGGAAAAATTAAAAGATATTTAAAGAAAATAACCATTTTTAAATGCACTAAAAAGCAGAAAATAAATAGTTTTTAAAAATATAACCTTCAGAAACCTACTAAAAAGTAGAAAATAAAAGAAACTTTTAATAATATCAACCGACTTCAAAACAAGTATTGTAAAGCAGAAAATAATAACTAAGTGCTTAAAAACAGGAAACAATTTATTAATAGTAGCTATAATTTTCTAAAGTCATGCCAAGGAAAACATGTTAATGGCTCATAAAATCATCATCAGTATAAAATTATAGATAATAGTAATAAATTATTTACAAGTATTAGGTCTAATGCTTTCTTTCAAAGTCAGTTCATATATTTTTAAAGAATTTTTGCAACTATATTAAGTTATATTGAATTATTTTCTTATGTAATAGATATGTTCTTAGTAAACAAACTGTTTACTAATAATCTAAATCTCTCATTACTAAAATTAGTTCAACTATTATTTACATAGTCTTAAACTACATAAATAGACTCTATCCGCCATTTTCAATGAATTTTGTAAAATTCATTTCCCAATGTTAAATACAAATATATTATTTATATCTATGTTAATAGATTATTTGTTTGTTTTAGTTATATATGTAAGAAATAGATAATGTTACGATAGTTAATGAGTCTTCAACGTTTTTATTTTTTCTTAAAACCATATTTTAACGTCATATCGAAGATTCTTCTTTCATAGTTTATTGCAGAGTTGCATAGTTTATTATTTATTACGTTTTTTCTTATTTTTTTAGATGAGTCTGAAGATGAACTATAGTACGATGAATTATGAAAGAATTAGATGAACAAATATTCAAAAGATCATGGAAAATTACTATAAAATACACAACACTAAGTTCACACTTTCCTTCATTAACGATTGTTTTAACGATCAATTGATGGTCTTCCAGCATATGCATTTGTTATTACATTTTCCTTTCATTAAATTAGCAAAGTATTTAACTTCCAAAGTTTTGCAATACTGTTTAACAACTAGAATTCATATTTTTGTAGTCTTACATATAGAGATGAATGATTGTACGTTAATTTGTTTGAATGTTCGATCTCACGCTTAAATACACTCATTAAGCCATGCTCTAATAAAAATAAGGGAATGTAGTAAATGTTTTTCGCTCCCATTTATTAATTCAATCACGACAAAAAAAAAAAAAAACGTTTGTTCATGAAATATGATTATAATTATAACAGGCGCAGTGGTCCAATGATGAGTTTCCGAGTTGATTTCTTAGTAGTTTCATTGTTCTACTAACTGTGTTGAAGGACCATTCAATGGTAGCTATTAACATAGCCACAATTAATAAATTCAATCCTTCACTTTTTACTGTGTTGTAACTAGACTTCGGATCGATATGCACTAAAAAATGCATGCATGAAAATATGCGCTAAAAATCACGAAAATATGCATGAAAATATGCGAATTTACACTAAAATGGTAAATATGCACCAATCAAAAGCTAAAGTTAAATGGGAAATTTTATTACATCTTTAGGGGGGAAAAAGTTGTGTTACTTGAACTACGTATACTTGGTGTATAACTATGATACATTTGTTACATCCACAAGTATGTAGTGTTCGGTATTTTCTAGAAAAACCTTCTGCGTTTGTCAGTCAAAACCGTTCTGCACATCGAAAATGTTCCAAACGTGTCACCTCTCGTTAAGATATAGCATTTCAAAGAAGTAATGTTACTTGGCGATAAATCTGGAAATTCTTGAGTCGTTGTTTCCAGCAACATTTTATTTACATGAGACAAGAATTTTATGCCAGGGTTTTTCGCGACCGTTGATTGTGCTTTTCGAACAAATGCGTGTCCGACTGGTCGTGGTGGAGTCTGCTTCGTTATTGACTGAAACGCACGCTCAAATGCACTAAAAAGTCCTAATTTCCGCTCTTCTAATCTTGTTATAAATTTTGGAATTAAACTGAAGTGAGAATTGATAAACGCAAGTTCATTTTTAATGTTTTCAGCTCCACAAGCGTCCACGGCTTCTTGAATACATTTGATTTCTTCGGGATTCAAACAGTTCAATATTTGAAATTAAAATACATCTATCTAAGTATATCTTTGTAATCTATAAATACTATGTACAAATAAAAAAATTAGAATGCGCCAAGTATGTGTAAATACAGAATAAATATACTGAGACACGTAAATAAACATTACTGACATAAGCATACAGTAAACCTTGTCTACCGAAATTGAACAGGATTCGCAAAAATTTCCGTTCAAGGTTTCCTAATTAATGAAGGTAGATCTAGCTTAAAATAATAAATAATGTACATACATATATTGGACATAGTGAGATAAAGTAAAAATATGCTGTACATATCATATTTTATTACAGTATTTATTTCTGCTACGAATTAATACACAAGACTTATAATGAAAAAAAAAAAAAAAACTAGATATGTTTTCGAAGTCCAAGACAAAAATGATAGATCTTGTGCCTTTTCTCGCACTCCTCCCTCTATTTTCGGCTCTCTTTTGATTCATTGTGTATATTGCGTTTCTTGTTCCATGTCTAGAATAGCTAGAGAATGAGAACTATGAAATTTGCACTTCGATTCCCGATGGGTACACTCGATCGAAAAAGTGAAAAGCTTTTCCAAGTCAGCCATCCTGAATGAGGTTTCCCTGGACTTTCCTCATTCACACCAGACAAATGCCGGGATGGTACCTAACATATAAGTCCCTTCCTTCCCTTTCCTCGCATTGCCGAGAGACGTAATCCCTCATACGTGGCGGGCTAACATGGTCACAACTGCCGAAAATTCAGAAATCTAATTCTAATCCTAAAATTGCACTTCGTTCAAAAACTCGCACACTATCTAGGGCCTTACATGGCGGAACGGGCTTGGTGGACTAAAGATTAAGTGTGTGAGTAAGGCAAAAGAAAACAAAGACCTTTACAGACAACATAATTCATATACTTAACCTCTTACAAAATGTCGAAAAATTTTCTAAACGCTGCATTCCAGAACTTGAAAATTTCCGTTAAAAAGCTCATTTTAAAATCCGTTGTTTGCGACACAGATTTCGTCTAATCAAGGGAATTAAACACATGTTTTACCTCTAAATTCGTGGGACCGAGAAATATTTTCCTTTAAGATATATTTCAGTTTAATAAGGATCCCGTTGAAGGTAATTTTTACTATATATTAAAAGCCTGTATTCAAAACCTTATGTTCTTGTTTAAAAGAAAATAAAGCCACTTGAAATTCCTTTTTGTATCCAATTATGTGTAAATCCTAGAATACTTTGTTCTAGTGTAACATTGTCCGTTTCAAACAGCAATACTTTAAAATTTATAATATTGATACTTTAAATGGAATAAACTGATTTGAGTGAGACAATAACATGGATGAGAAAGTAAAGTTATCAAAAATATAACAGAAGACTTCGTAGGAAACTTATGTTTCGGGATACCGAAATGCATATCAAAGCAACACAAGCTTGGATTTAAATACTCTGATAAACTTGATTAAAGGGAAACTCAGAAACTTATCTTCTTATCTCAGAAAGTAATATTGTTATTACAAGTTTTAGATTTTGGAAAGCAAATATTTTGATTGATTGAAGAACTTATTTTCAAAAGGGTTGTTCATTTCTTCCCCAAATAATTTTCAACGGTTTCTTTGAAATGATTTCTGTCGGTGTACGAGAAAATTACACTATATTGTTTTATAGTTGTATAAATTCCTTACCAAACTTGAAATTACCATAAAAATGTAACAAACCCAGTGAAGTTTGAGGTTTTGTTGTTTTCTAACAATATGAAAATACCCTCTTCTGAAAGAAATCTTGCTTACTTTTTAAATACAAGGTCCGTTCTGAAAGTATCCGAACTATCTGAAGCGCCGTACGAGAATTTTTCGAGAGTTCGTGTAAGCTTCGCCAGATAACAGGGACCTTAATTTTCAGAACAAGGCCTAGGTCAGTTGCATGCAAGTAGTGGTTGAGGTGTTATCGCTCGTGTATGTACATTGAAACAACGTCGCGTCGAGAATTTGTATTTGGTAGATTTCTTAAAAATAGAGCTCACTTTGGAACAGCGCTACGCTGTAAAATTTTGTGTTAAATTGAAAAAGACCTTTATGGAGACTTTAACCTTACTCCAGGAGGCTTAAGGCAAGGAAGTGAGGTCCCACATGTATGTTTACACTTGGCATATGGTTCAAGAAAAGACGGGAGGTGGTCGAGGACGAACAACGCACAGAAAGGCAGTTCACATCAAAAACGGAGAAAAATGTGGCCCGTGTGAAAGGTCTTTTAGACAAAGACAGGTTTTGTCTCCAGGTGATTACAGAGAAGATAGAACTGGCGAAAACACAATTAAATAAATGTTACATAAACTTGAACATGCGAAAAATCTGTGCAAAAATGGTTTCGAGGCTTTTAACGAGCGATCAGATGCAGTGTTTCGTGTGAATTTCTCTCGAAATTGTGGAACATGTAACAGTGACAGGAACTTTTCTCGGCCGAGTGATAACCAAGGATGAAATCTGACTATTCTAGTATGAACCCGAAAGCAAGAGACAAAGTTCAGAGTGGCACACCCTGCGTTTCCTCGTCAAAAGAAGGTCCGGATGCAGAAATCAAATGTAAAAACAATGCTCATTGTCTTTTTCGAGGCGAAGGGAGTCGTACACAAAGTGTCTGTACCTTTTGGGACCACTATGAATGCAGATTACTACAAAACAGTGCTTGAGCTTCTCCGACAGAGAGTCCGTTCTGACATCGTCGACAGATGTGTGTGAGTGCTTCACCATGACAACGCTCCGGCTCACATAATGCTGTTAGAAAGTGAGTTTCTGGCCAAGGTACGCGTGGCAACGCTACCTCATCCCCCCTTTCAGCCAGCCCGGACTTGGCACTGGTCGACGTTTTGTTTCTCAAAGTAAGAGGGATGCTCAATAGGAAAGGTTTTGCGTGAATTTCAGAGATTCAAGTCGCCACGACTGCAGCATTAAAGAGGGTGTCACTCAAGGAATTCCAGAACTGCTATGAACAGTGGAAACGTCGATATACTCGCTGTATTGAAGCTCAAGGTGCCTATATTGAAGAATTTGACAGCAGTTGTAATTGTCATCAATAAATTGTTTGCAAATAAGTAAGGTCGGATATTTTCAGAACGTACCCTGTATTACTTATTTGTTTAGAACACTTTGCGAAATATGCTCCTTCAATTATTAACGTCTCATCGCCTTCAATCCATTGTTCCATGCCAATGCTGGAGTGTCTCGCATTTGCAGTGGGAGTGATAAGAACCGCCAAAAGTATAACGTCAGTGAGCGTCTTATTTCTTGAGTGAGGGTACGATCTCTGATGAATTAAGTTATGTTCAACAAATGTTAGGAGGGAGAATACCGCACAATGGTTGTGTGGTAACTCCGCGTGGTATTCTTCACAAAGGCTATCCATTTATTGTAGATAGTAGAATGTTTTAAACCAATACAATTTAACAGTGTAAAAAGAAATGGAACGTTTGTAGTAAAGAGAAATGCACAAAGCAATGTTGTAACTGCTATTTTATGAACATTTCATTTTTAAAACCAAAACAATCTATATGAAGTTTGGAGCAATTTTGAAAACAAGCAAAGCACAATTAGTAGAGTGCGTTTATTCTTATAGCTTGAAGTTAAAAGAAAACATCTTATTTCTCAGGTAAGTAGATAAAAGGCACTTAAATCTCTCTCTTTCTTTAATTTCTTTTATTTTATTTTACCTAGAGACACATTCTTTCCAAATGCAACTAATTCTGATGACATTGATTAAGAACTGTTGTATGATGATGATAAACTGAATGATGCTAATTTATTTAACTCTGGAAACTTATGTATTGTCTCTAACGATTTTGAAAGAAGTTCAGAGTTGTGTATCATTGTGTACTTTGTTAAAATTAGGCCCACGCAGAAAGCAGGGGCTGGGGCTAACCAGAAATTCAGTATGTGTGACTTCAGTATGAAATAAACTTGAATGGAGTATTGTGAATTTCTGATTATTACATGCGAACATATTTCGTTTCATGGCATTTGCATTTAATAAAATATTACTCATGTTAATCATCTTCATATACAAGTATTATTTGTATAATTAGATTTTTTTTTTAAAGTTGGGAGTTCCAAATATGTAGTCTCATTTACATAATTTAGTTTCAAGTAACTTCTAGTTGCAACGTGTTTCTATAAAATTAAATTGATGTGTTTAGAATTCTTGCAAAATGCACAGCAATACCCATCGGTGAGCGATATTACCTGCATATGCGGGTAATTCAACACAATTCAATACCCTCTGGTTTTTACATTATTATCTTTGTCCTGATATATTTAGGATTTTTTTCTCATTCTTCGTATAAACAGAAATGATCTCAAAATACGTGATGCAATTTTAAGCTTCATACGTCACAAAATATCTTTACAATTTGGTGCTATTCTTAGATATGCGCTATCCCCCTCCCTCAATTGTTTATCATGAAAAGTATTTATGGCCCACATTTAATCGAAACTTTTTACTCATACTAGTTGTATCCTTTCCTCTTTCTTCTTAAGAGAAAATTTACATAATAATATTTTCACGATGAAAAAAAAAAACGGTGTACTTTGAATGTCAAATTAAAGAAAGGAAAGAAAAGAAAATAGGGTAATATTTATTGCATCAAATGTCAATCCAAGAAAATGTATATTCGAGAACTTATATGAATGAAAATGAGTTTAAAAAAAGATTAATACTCTCAGAAACAAATGTCGTTGTAATGGAAATTCCAAGTTTACAAGAACAGAAATACCAACATTCCAACAATGTTATCTTAAAAATATACTCAAAATCAACTTGGTTTATGAAGCCTCTGTGTCGTAAATAAGTAAAACCTCTCATTGTACTAAGTTTTTTTTTTAAATGTGAATAACCTTATTATCTTCATAGACTAAACATACAACTTGAATAATTACTTTGTAGTGAGGTTTAATGTCTAACAGCCACCATTAATCAAATTTCAAGAAGAAAGTACAAGGAACCAAAGAAACTATTGTATGTTAAAAGCTAGAATGTTATTGATACAAACTGCTGTTGTTAGTATAGTTTAGTATAACCAGTTGTAAGTAGTCTTGCAACTGACTACAGATATTTATTTATCTTAACTCTCAATTAAACAATGCTACGCTATTGTTTTCAAATAAGCTGTACAGAGAACAGTACACAAATCGTGAAATGAGGAATGTTTGCGTTGTATACATTTTCACAAGACACATAATCATGCATTAATTATTTTGCGGCGATTAAAATGTATCAAAAGTTCTAAAATATCATTAGAGTACAATGGGAAAGGAATGTCCAAAGATGATTTCGTTCATTGTCAAACATCTGAGCACACTACTGATTTTTCACAATCTTCCAGACAAAATATACTGTATCCATATAAACATCTGTTTGTTGGACCTGTTTTGCAAATTAAATATCATTGTTCGCATAATGAAAGGAAAATATACTATTCTATTCCCATTGAGATAAATTTATTGAAGAAGTTTACGTTCATAGAAGTTGAAGATTCTTGTCTTTGATAAGAGCTTTACAAACCCCGAACATCTGTTCGAAACATTTATCCAGCTTCTGCGACTCCAACAGCTTTGAGAAGCCTATCAGAGATATTCAGTATTCATTGGTATGTGTTCACGGACTATCATGTGAAGTTCATTTCACAAGAGCTCAATGAATGATAAACTGTGAAAAGGTGGCGGCTATTCCATTTTTGTGATGATGAGTACCTGTTCTTTAATTTGAAGATAATTGCTGCCCAACTTAAGACAGATAATTGCTGCATAGCTTGGAAGAATATTTTGGATTATTATGCTGTTGTATACTGTTACGGCTCAGAATTTTCGTTCATAATGGAATTGAATAAATGGCAACGAGGGAACTTCTGTACAAAAAAAAAAAAAAAAAAAAGACTTCTTTACTAGATTATTAATCATTAGTATTACAAAATTGCGAATCATAAAGCGAAATCATAACAATTTGTTGTCTTTTCGTTACTGGAGTTCAAATATTGCATAACGACCATATGTAAATATCCCAAATAAAGAGTTCACGCTTTGCAGAGCTAGCATCCGTGCTAGTATTAATTAAAAAGCAAGTATATGCATTATATTGACAACCAACAAAACACAAGATTTCGATATAGACAGAAGAAACACATTTCTAACCAAAGTTTAAGCTTAATTACATAACAGTTGCAGGAACTAATTATAGTAGAACATATTAATAAAGGATTTTAGCTGTACGATCCCAATTTAGCTTACATTGTAAGAAACGGTTGAAATATTACTGTTGAAATCGGTCTATAATAAGCGGGTACAAGCAAATTTCGAAGTTTCCTTACTTAAATAGTGTCATAAAAAATAATTCACCTTGATAAGTTTCCCCAAAATTATTCTGTTTTGATGCTATATTTTCTCTGAAGCTTATGAATAATTCCCACTGCTTCGTTTTAGAGTCTGTCAAGGACGAAAGGGTGAATTTATTCCACCCTCTAAGCCAGATAATATTTCGCACTATAATTTTCGTAAAAATAAATATTTGACTTTGAAGGAATATGACACATCGTCGCTGCGCCTCGAAGAACCGCTATGTAACATTTTTGTCGAAAATTAGTTATGATGTGCAAATAAATCAGAAAACTATCAGGCAACACCCCTTATAATGTTATAAGTTAATATTCAATTGTGTCGCCACAACAGTTGAAAATTATAGATTTATGTTTTAGGCTTCTGGTCCTCATTACGTATGCATTGATTAATGTATACAAATCCTTTATGTGCTTATAAAGGCGCAAAAGGTGCTACGTAAACACAAAAATAGCAATGTAATACTTTTGAAGCAAGCTACAACAATGTCCAGTGCATAATATATGCAGAACCAATTTTGTTATATTTTTCAAGTGTTTCCATGTACTTGGCAAAATTTTAAGAGTTCGGAATATTTTTTGCTTCTCCTGAAAAGTTGTGGTTTTAACACATTGCGGTTCTTCGAGGCGCAACGACGACATCCTTCCTTTTAAGCTTCTTAATAATATTCCTTGCATGAAGTTAAAATCAGTGGACAATAAAGGGATTGATTAACCCTTCAACTAAAAAATTTGCTCTATGATTCCGTGCATTTTCACACGGTGCAATCTCGCACGGTGCTCATTATCGAGCAATTTCACACGGTCCTGGTTATCGCATTAATCAGTCAGCACGTGTGGTGCATTTTCACACGGTCCATCTGCAATCACGTGATTCACCCTGAAACTCCTTTCACTACAAGGGGAGGGAGGACAGAACAAGTATGAACTAAGTAAGAACAGAGAAAGAGCAAATACAAGTTAAATATGAACAATTGCAATTAATACTAGAGAAGCTAGAAAAAAGAAGAAATTAACAAACACACGTTATAATAAAGAAGAGGAAAATAATTACAAAAATAAAATAAAACTAATAACGAAAATAATAGCAAATTAAAGTACATGAAAATAAAAATTCAGAAAAACAAATAATCTTGCGAAAACAGACTAAAATGTGTTACTGGTTTTCACTCCAAATTGATATCGTCTCTGCAGGTCGACTTTCAAGGCATTCTGCGGCTAAGTTGATCAAGATCTCTATTTTCGCAAATAATGTATGGACAATAAAGTCATTCTCCACAGCAAAGAATAAAATAAGCACTTTGTTAATGAAGTCGGAACCCATTGTTTAAAAATAGAAAGATGAGTTAAATAAACTTTTATTTTGTGATTATTCTTTTCCTGTTACTGCTTAGTTATCTCTGCAGGTGCGTATGGCCATGGTACACCTGTGAATCATGTCATTGGAGGGTGGGGGATAAATAGGGTATAAAAGAATCGCCCTTGATGTCTAATTCCTTAATTTTAGTGTTTTCGTTGATGGGTGAACATAGTGATTCAACGTAGAAATTGAATTTATAACAACTAGCAGAGGTAATCGTCTCTTAGTTCATGCAGGGTTCCAGTACTACATGCAGAGAGAAAACAGGGATCATACAGTATGGGTAAGTATCGTATTAATAGAATTAGGATTTTCTGTAAAAATTCATGTTTCCTTTTTTTATGTTCTTAATTTCTTTTCTTATTTGGAGGGGGGCGCGAAGGCTTCATATAATATGACTAGACATCGGATTTTTATGCAAATGCATTGTTTGCTCGTATGCATCTCTGTTAAATTTGGTAGGGGTTTCTAGAAATAATAATATAGTCCGAATTTGAAGCTTTGTAGTGCATATAAATGCATATTTCAAAGGTTAGAGCATATATTAGTACTCAAGAGCATATTCAGCACATTTTATAAGTTTTTATTTCAGATGTATGCTTACAACATTGAATAAATCCAGTTTTAGTTTATATTTTCAATACATTTACATGCCTATGCAACGGAAGGGCTTTTTGCATGAGAAGATGGAAGAATTCCTAATTTATAGACGACCAATAATGTTAGAAACCGATCACCAGAGCAGAAATGCCCACAATTACCAAAACGTTAAGAGAAATCTGATAATAATAATGACATTGTAATATCGTGTCGACATCAATTCAGAAACAAGAGATACGAGTATTGCTACTCAGTGAATGCTTAGCTCTAGTTGGTGAAGTTCGACACGAGCTCCGGTCATTTTCTGGTAAATTCGGGCACTCCTTGAAAAAAAAATGACGGGTCTTATTGGGAGAAACTCCAACTAAAAATAATTGAAGCCATGGGAAAATATCTCCAAGGGTTAAATTTCAATTTGCCAGAATATATATATATATATATACTACACTTGCTCCTCTGCGTAAATATTGTATAGTAACATCTATTGATGTTAATAGTTCATTTTCTGGCTACAAATGTCATAAACGGATACCAAAAAATGAAGAGAAGCATCTTGTGATACACTGTAAGGCTAATTGCGGGAAGAGTAAACCCTTGAAAACGATTATTATTATTATTATTATTATTATTATTATTATTATTATTATTATTATTATTATTATTTGTACAATGGAAACGTGTAGACTCGTATTATTTCGTCCCAGCGGGAGCTCATGTGGTTCGGATTCCACGTTAATAAGTAGGCCCACGTCTCATATAGACTCGATGCTGAACGGAACGTTAAACTCAAAATCAACTCAACTCGTATTAATTCGTGTTAATTGAATCCACTGTAAAATACAAATGTCAAGAAAACCAGAGATCGTGTTCTCATATAACTTAATTCCATTATTTCTGTGTTTTAAAACGTTAAGAGTATGTAACCTATAACTATTATAAAAGTAAATTCTAAAAAGAAGTCCCTGAAGTTGTATGCATATTTCATAAATTTTAAGTGCATAAAAATCCGATGTCTAGACATGACATGTTCTCGTAATACATGTTAGTTTCTTTTAATGAAGTAGGTTGGCTTATATTGTGGATTTAATACATTCTTAGTTTTCTTGGTGGTTGTTTTCATAAACTGGGCACCGATCGTCTAAGGCACTCGAAAATATGCAATAATGTATGATATCTTACTTTATGATATCTTACATGTATGATGGTATTTTGAAAATTTCGTAACTTTTAATCTTTATCTGAATTACAAGAACAGTATCTGTATTACTTTTAATCTTTATCTGAGAGGACAGTATACTTGCTTCTCTAAAGCATAAATATTTTTTCACGTTGTTTTAGTACTTCTAATATAGTAAAGCCCCAATTATCCGCGGAATTTGGTAGCAAGGGCACCAGAGATGGCGAAAATCTCCGATAACCCAAAAATATTTCAGCATAAACACTGTTTTATTGTACGAACAAGACATAATAAAACTTTTAAAATATGTACAATACAGCAGAAAATTGGAAATATTGATTTTTACAATGCAATTTATTTTTATGTATTAGAACATACAGTACATATCTGCGTACGGATTGTCATCCCGCAGCGACTCGAGTACTTATGAAAAATTAATAGTAGGCGGCTGCAGCAGGGCTTAAAAAAAAGTACTCGCGGATAATCGGAGCTTTACTGTGTTTAAAAATTAACTTTCTTTCATGTGATATTTTGCCTAAACAAATATCTACACATATATAATTGCGTAAAAGGAAGTAATAACACAAATTCGCATGTTTTTATGTTTCATTTTTTAAACAAAAGATACTTATGAATAATAATTTATTTTGTACATTTGTAACCGAGCAAACGCTTTTTTATGTGTGTGTACGTATATGCGAAAACACATTTCAATTGTTTATTTCAGAAGCTGATGTTTTTTTTTATTATTATTATTTTAGCTATGCATCAACAGACAGAAGGTAAATTGCCATGGCAGGCTCAATCTGCCCCAGACAGAAGATAATATAGCAGTTGTGGAAAGAGATCATCAATGTGTACCTGATGTTGCAGTTTGCGAGATACGAAAGCGACTTTCAAATTGCAAGAAGAGAGCAAGAGACGAGATCCTTACACCAGTGTCTGTTATCTTCAAAGAAGAAATGGCTGTTCCAATTAATCAAGGTCTGGACCTAGTAACCTCCATACCATCGTATGATCAGAAGAAAGGGGGTTTAAATGGTGTTAGAAGGAAATCACTCGGCATACATCAAGGTGCACCGACTCCTAGAAATATGTGCTTTCCTGATTATATGATTCGGTTTGAAGATGGTACCTCGTTTTTACAGTACGACGCACTGGAAGGAGACGGACGAATTCTGTGTTTTGGTTACGAGGGTTTGAAACCAGCACTGAAGGAAAGCGAACAATGGGTTTTTGACGGAACGTTCAAGAGTTCCTGTAAGTATTTTTCCCAGTTATACACCATACATACAGACATAAGAAGCACACATGATAAGACACTGGTTGTACCGGTCTTGTATGCATTGTTGCCAGATAAAACAGAGCGAACATACGAACAACTGTTTACATTTCTTAAAACGTGGTCTGGCCAGAACGAACCTCGAGTGTTAAAAATAGATTTTGAACTTGCTGCAATCAATGCGTTGCGTGCAGTGTTTCCCAATTCACAGGTTTCCGGCTGCCATTACCATTTCAACCAGAGTATCTGGCGGAAGATTCAGAGTATAGGTCTCGTCGAAGAATACCTCCACAATGAAGATGTACGCCATCATGTTCGCATGTGTAGTGCATTGGCATTAATACCAACAAGCAGGATCGATGAAGGTTGGCTCACCGTCATGGAGGACTGTCCATCTGGCCAGAAAATCGAAATGTTCAACGATTATTTCATTGAACAATGGATCCAAGAGAAATATGGAACTGCAACGGTCAAAGGCACAGAACAAACAACCCAGTGGAGGGTTGGCACAATAAGTTAAATCGCACCATATCTAAGAGTACACCACATATCTTTGAGCTTGTGAGTGTATTAAAAGCAGATGCGACAGCTAGTTTTCATGCTTTCGCGAGACAGGGCTTAGACTGCAATTCGGAGAAGCGTAGAAAATTCACTTACATCCGTCTTGACGAACGATTGCAATTAGTCCTGGAGAAGCTAGAAAATGGCGCAGACCTTAAAAATTGCTTGAGAAGCTTGAGCTATCTCCAAAAGCTAAGATAATGGGCTATGAACTGTAAAAATGGGTTGACGACGTACAAAAGTGGAAGGTTCCATCTTAACGACGTGCTGTTCGCTCGGAAAATAACAAGATGACAAGGTTCTTCTTAGAACCGCCTTGGAGTATGTAGCTAATATTGTGTGTTTTACAAATCACAACGTTTTTCTATGCTCTAGGGCGGGCACATTTTTCTTCGATTGTTGAACTACCTGTCTGAATTCTCTGATGTGCTGCTTATTTTATTCTTTATTTATTTTAATATGTGATTATTCTACCTTCTGTCCCTAATTATTTTAATTTTTGATTATTCTTTATTTGTTCTTATTTTCATTTGCTGTTCTTTATGTATTAATATCAATTTCCGATAGTTTCTGTTATTTTTTTTCATTTATTTCAATTTCTTATTGTATATGCTATTTTTCTCTTCTTCTTTACTATTGTTTTTATTTGCTGATTTCTTTGTTCTATCTTGTTCTTTGTTATTTTAATTTCTGCTTACTTTCTTCATTATTCTTTTTGTGAAAGTGAAACATTTTCTAAGCTCTCCTTCTCTAATATTAATTGCAATTGTTCGTATTTAACTTGTATTTGCTCTTTCTCTGTTCTTACTTAGTTCATAGTTGTTCTGCCCCCCTCCCCTTGTAGTGAAAGAAGTTTCAGGGTGAATCACGTGATTGCAGATGGACCGTGTGAAAATGCACCACACCTGCTGACTGATTAATGCGATAACCAGGACCGTGTGAAATTGCTCAATAATGAGCACCGTGCGAGATTGCACCGTGAGAAAATGCACGTCACCTCTGAGACTTTCCAGTCATGTCCACTGCTTGGGTTTAAAGTCAGTCGTCGACAATGAGAGAGTAAAGTTTCCCCTCCCACTCCCAGAACAGAAAATATGTTCTTCGATAGCTTTCTGATATATATATATATATATATATATATATATATATATATATATATATATATATATATATATATATATATATATATATATATATATAGATAGATAGATAGATAGATAGATAGATAGATAGATATAGATATAGATATAGATATAATAATATCCGATTCCCGATTCTCATGGATAATGGTTCATGAATCTTTAGTCTAATCTCTACTTTTGGTATTAAAATTGATCAACAATGAGAGTGAAATCCTCCCTATCTCTTTCATTAAAAAATGTTCCCCAAAATCTTCAGTTAAAATTTTCGATTTGCAGAGAGACATACTCAAATTGGCAAAGCATAAGGCAACACTTTTTCAATTCATGGCATCACTAATTATAAAACAAACATCTAAATTTCATAAAGTATCATAAAAATAGCTACAGAGTTGGTCAATTCTAAAAGCATAAAAATAATGCCTTAATATTCAATTGCTTGTTCATTCTTACTGTTATAATTTGCAAGATTTGTTGGACTTCAACCAGCAAATTACTTTCCCACCTCAGCGCTGCGAAATTGTAAACTCAAACACATTTGAAAAAATCTAAATTATTTCTTATGTTTACCACACATCGTACTAATGAGAATCAATAACCTAAATTCATCATTGACAATTTCTGTCAGCTATGCTATTAATATGAAAGAATGAGAGTACCTAACATTCAGATTCCTGATCTCTCAATTTCTTCCTCACTTCGCCAAATAGCGTGTTCACCTAAGGTACATCATCCCTTACACGTGATGGACTTATGAGGCCTAAGATCCGGCAGTGCCCATTCATCTCTATATAAAAAATAAATAATATAAATTTCGTAGTGCTGATGGTTAATAATGTAGTACAGCCACTTCACCATTTTAGGCGATATGGGATTAAGTCTATCACATACGTCCTGAAATTATCTGGAATTTGAGGGCATGAATCCCCCTCGACGGAATTTTGCGTACGAAGGTAAAGCAAATATGCAGATCATGTGTTTATGGTAGGTATAAAAGTAACCAAGAAAGTTCTGTCGCTTTTTGCGGAGGTCTGTGTTCCATTGGACCTCACACCATGAGTTGAATGCGAATGGAGAAAAGGCAAAGATCAGTTCTTAATGTGGGATTATCCAACATACTAACTGGTTGTGGCAGTTCAGTTACACAGTGAACTTGCGTAAGGCCAGAGTGAACATGGGACCTCCACAGAGCGTCATTAGGGCGTCATGTATGCTGTACGAATTCAAACTGGGATCAAACGCCGCTGCAGCGGGGCGAAAGATGTACAGGCCTTTGGTGAAAGTCTCATGATTACGCAGACAGTGCGGCGGTGGTTTAATAAGTTTAAGGATGGTAACGAAACACTCGAAGACGCACCGCGTGCTGGAAGACCAACACATGTACAAAATGAAGATCTTCAGGCAGCAACTGATGTGAAAAATGGCCAGTCATGTGAGGAACTGGGGCTACAATTCTGTGTGTGGGTGAAGAAACCATTCGTTAGCACCTTCATCAACTTGGGAAGCACTACAAGTTGGATAGATGGGTCCCACATGATTTGACTCCGGGTCAGAAGACAACGTGAAAAGAAACTTGTGTTTCTGTGCTGTCCCGTCATAGGATGGATCCTTTCTGGACAGGGTATTGACATGTAATGAGAAGTGAGTCCTGTAGGAAGCTCCACGGTACCTCATCATTGGTTAGCATCCCATAAACCGGTTCCAAAACAGCCGAAACCAACACTGCACCAGACTAAGGTCCTCCTGTGTGTTTGGTAGACTGCTTGCGGTATCGTACACCGGTAACTGCTACCAGCTGGTCAGAGCATCAATGCAACTGTGTACTGTCAGCAGTTGAGTCGTGTTCAAGAAAAACTCAAAACTCTGGAGCCAGCACTTCTGGATCGCAAAGGGATCCTCCTGTTACAAGACATCGCTAGGCCCCACGTGATAGGATGACCCAAGACACCATTCTACGTCTTGGGTGGGAAACACATTTGCATACCCCCATACTCCCCGGACATTGCACAGTCCGATTATCACCTGTTCCATATTTCATTCCTTGGACAATCACCTGAGGGGACGCCAGTTCAAATCCCTAGTAAAGGTGCAAAATGCACTTGATACCTTTTTAGTTTTTCGGCCTACCAAATTCTATTACGATGGAATGCATTGCCTTCCAGAACATTGACAGAATGTCCTCGATGCCGATGGAGACTCTATTTGATCTTCCAGGTACGTCTTAGGTGACATATCGATGTTCGAAAGTGGTGGGTGAAAAAGCGACAAACCGTTCTTGGTTACCTTTATGCATTCGAAATAAAGTGTTCCAATCTACAAAAAGCAATGAACAATAAGGCGTACTTTATTTAGCTTATTTGAGGTCAGCACATCAGTTTCAGTCATAGTTATTTCTGTTCTCAAGATTATTGTTCGGTAAGACTTAATTCAAATAGCTGCCTGGTTGCTTCACCGTGAACCAAACTCGGAACGAGAAAGACACGCGTACTTTTTAAATATTATCAGCCTACACGAGAAACTTTCACAGAAAATAAGTAAAACCTAACATATCAAATTGTTATAATATCAATGGCGTAATTAAAATCTCTAAATGTCAGTATCCAATCTCTCAAATGAAAGGTTTGTGCCATTTATATTGTCTGTAGAGCACAATAGCTTCAATTTTGCTCTGCCTCTTTCCTGGTGGCGTTTTTGGAAACAAGGTATCGAGTTCGAATTCCAGTAGAAGAACAAATAAAATTGGAACGTAGTAATTCAAATTCGACCTTAAACTATAAATCCATATTTCATATAACCTTGGAACTAACACCGAAATCAACCAATCAATCACTAAATTTCAATCAATGAACCAAGAGCTTCCACTGGCCAAATTGTTAGGTTCCTGCGTTGATTCAATATCTTAGAACCAAAGAAGAATTTATCTTCCTTCTGAAAAAGGCAATTTTGATATTTAAAACAGTCCGGGTTCCTGAAAATCCACAGGAAGTTTTTTTTCTATTTTGTCTAAACATAAGTTTACTTCTTATATTAAGGTATACTGACTTTTTCAGTTGTGAATCTTAAAATGATAAATGGTTAGCCAATAGTGTCCAAGCATTGTTCACATCATAAGAGATGTTTAAACTGCAAATTCAATTCTATTTTATAACTAATGTTTGTATTCGGTACGTAATTTAAGAAACCTTTATTAAATTCATTTACAGCATAAGAATATAGGGTTACGAAGTTTCAACGCTAAAAAATTACAACAACCGTTTTTAGGTAAATACTCATGCCCACAACCAAGAAAAGAAAATACATAAGAATATAGAGTTACAGAGTTACAGGACTAAAAAAAAATCGCAACTACTCTTTTAGATAAATACTCATACGTCATACCTACAACCAAGAAAAAAAATAGAAATCTACTAGAGGAACACGAATAGAGCAAGAGAGAAAGTAACAAAGAAAAGTGGAAATAAAATAAAACTACAAAGACATTCGCACCTGGTGTACTTGCGTTTCAACTTTGCGGTGCATGGTCCTCTAACGAAAAATCCCTTTGTGAGAGGTAGAGTAAGCAAAAGGCACTGGTTAAAAACACAAATCCAAATGAAAACTCGATCTTCTACCTTCATGAGCATTAGACTCTAGTGATCGAAGATTCATGAGAGGAAACATAAACAAATTCTGCAAGAGAAGAATACCTGGAAAGGAACCAAGTTCACTGAGTACAGTGGTCAAAGATGTCTTTTTTAAGAACTTTTCATCATCCAATACACGAACACAGGAAACATATAAATAAGAAGGAAAACTAATAACGACAAGTGTAGGGAATGAGAAAAAAACATTATTTTTATTATCTTCCCATGCAAAATTAAAAGAAATAAAAAGAGTTAAAAATCTGTATTTAACGATTCAAAAATTTCAAAGACCAGATTCTCCAGTTCTACTTCTATTATGACGGTACGACAAAGTCTGTCTACGAGAAGGAATCATTCAAAAAGAGTAGTTGCTCGTATTTCATGTTTATGGGCAACTTTTTTTTCTTTCTGTCAGTTTGTTAATTATCTGTACTGCATGAGAATATCAAGTACATTTGCAAGATTCTTCTTATAGGATGGGAAATCCATAAGTAGGCAATATAAACAAAATACTGATTAAGTCATCAACATTCCATCACAAAAGGAAGTACATTTTGTCAAAATATAATTATTTACATCTCTTATTGGGAATTCAAAAAAACTGCGTAACTACATGTTGGGAATTCAATCACTTTTCTTTTAAATGCTTAGCTAGAGCGAAGTACAAAATCCTTCCTTTTTCGCTTGTATCACAAATCCACTAGTTATGTTTATTTTAAAATAGTACAAAGAAAACACCCTTTTATTCTGATAAAACATGTCAATCAAAGAGGAATAATCTGTTAATTCAGCATTTAAGAATAGTACCAAACCCTTTTTTAATGTATAACTGCTTATTTAAATGAGTAGTATCAGTTATATTATTTGCATGTTTTCCTGTGTTTTGGGTGAAGAAAAAAATCTTACATGCTTTTATATTAGTTGTATTAAAAATTCATTATTCCCAAAGCCGATTTTAGTCCCTATATATTTGTGTTAATAATGCTAATAATACGTCGAACGAATATATGCACGTGTATGGGGACTGTGAGGACTCAATGGTAGAGTGTTTACTTCTTATGCGTGGGGTCCTTGGCTCGATACTAGTTCGCGCCATTTGTGGTGAACAAAAACCGTGTGCCGTAGGAAATCGATGGTTGAGAGCTAAAGGGGTGTAACTGCTGTTTAGTGCTTTTGAGAAAATCAAGTTTTAAAATGTGATAAGTTTTAGTTTCCACAATATCTTTTCAGTGTACATATTGTCCTCGAAAAACGATATTTACTGTAAGTTACACTTCAAGTTTAGTTCTGTCACAACCAAATTCAATCCATGATACATGTCCTCATAGCATTAAACTCAGAATATCAAAATTCGGCAGTAACCCCCTTTTGGCTCTCAACCATCGAAATACATCTGAAAGTTTCTTTTTTATCTGGGAAGTAAAACTCAAATAAGTAAGTCAAAAGTGAGATTATAAAACAGAATTTTAAAATAAAGCCATGGAGAAGAATTTTAAGAATTAACTGGGTGGAGGAAAGAGCACTATTAGAGATTGAAATTTGCTTAGTACATATTTTAAAAACAAATTTTATTCTGAAAATCGTGATAAAAAATATGTTGAGTATATCTAGAGGGAGAAAGAAAAATAACACAATTTAATGGACAATTACTATAAGACGAGAAGGCTAGCAGCGGATTATAACACATAGAAACTTCTAAACTTCCAAAACATAATCTGCTAGCTATAGCATAAAACGATTATAATAACTATCATGATAATTATTAATTTCAAGGAATTTAATTGGGCACTGTGTTATGTATAAACATTTCACGCCTGACGCTTGGTAGATATCCAGAAGTCAAAATTCAGATGCTACTGATGCTGGTGTTTATTACTTAGGACTTTACACCAGATGTTATATATGACAAAATGACGGTTTCCTGGCAAGCGAGACAAATACAATACATATACCAGACGATACATACAAAAGTAGTGCCTTGGTTATTATTCGATTGATACATTGCGGATAATGCCCAGGCAAAATTCCCAATGAAAAATCCCGGCACTAGAGCAAAATACTTGGCAACAATTCACCTCATATTGCGTGTCAAATTGGCGTCGTACTTATACCTCACATCAAACTGTGTCATTTTGTTCATGCCAGGAGAGTAACGTAAGGCATAATATCGAAACCCCATCACTGCGATGATGCCGGCCACCAATCCGGGAAAGGTTGATGACTAACCCTTTAACCGCCTTGAGGCATCAACATTATGCCTCACTGTTTTTATAAATTTGTTCCTCGTGGCACTTATGGATGTCTTACACTTTTTTGTTTTCGAAGATTGTACACATGCAGTACCCAGAATCAGTCTAAATAAAATGAGAAAAATTAGAATTACGTTTTGGCCCCAGGATGTAGTTTTTGCTAATACATTGTGGCAGTTAAAGGGCTAAGTACCAAGGCTTATCACGAACTACTACCAATTGGCTAGACAATAAATATAACTGAGTACTCACAACATGAAAAATTGAAAATCGCGGAACTAGTACATGTTGATCGTATATGTGTTATTCTGCTTCTATTCAACGCGAAACCTCATGTTGCTAAGGATGCTCGTGACCCCATTATCCAACAAAACGCTAATGCTTTGCTCATTCAATCCGAACATTGCAGTATTTACTCCATTCGTTAGTCAGTCATCTTCAGTGAGGACTGTTCAAATTCTCAGCTGGGTTTGTCTTACATTGAACAATTTGTTTGGTTCACATTCCGCGGAGTTCTCCTTCAGCAGAACCCATAGTTCTTCGAGATATTTCTTCCTGCCGATAGAGATTGCTTCCCATTTTCCAAACAGGTCTTGTCTTGTATATTCACCTTTCTCTTTCTAGGTCAGAAATCAGAAACTTTTTGATCATCGAATGTTGTGTAAAACTCTACCAATAAAGAAGCGTACCATAAAATGAAAAAAAAACTCCTTACATTTAAATTTATATTAACTACATACTCACAAGAAAAACTTTGCAAGAATTTATTTGAGTTCGTAAGTAACTCAATGAACCGTTTGTTTACTCTGCTGATGTGTTACTTCAAAATATCTATGAATATGAATTATCTAATTTGTTCCTTCTGTGAAAGGTCTATATTAGGTTATAGTCTCTGGCCATGAATTAAAAAACTGCCAACTGAACCAAACCAGAAGCGTATTTTTAGAGTTTGGTTGGAACGCAGTTAATTTCTAAAGAAGCACAAATGATAGAAATTTATGGCTAAGTGAATATTTTAAATATTACATTAAGATCTAAAACTCTGCTCTCATATCTTTTGCATTTATTATAATTTAAACAAAATTCCCGTAAGAGCAATTTTTTAATATACGAAAGATATATTGTAGCTCACTTTTCATATATTTAAAATGCCGTGTTATAATCCAAACTATTTTAAAAGGAGCCAGTGCTTTGGATTAGTAAGTAGTTATAGATTCATGCATCTCATTCCTTTCTAATCAAACAAATTATGAAATATAAGATATTGAGAAATTCTTAAATATTTTACATGTCACACTATAAAAATGTGTTGTCAGTTTATAATAATGTTCGACATGATAAAAGACAGGATTATACATATATTTTTCTATACTATCAAATCTAGGAATACTAGTGTTATAAACGTGAAACAGAACAAAAACCAAGATGATGCTCTTGGATATTTAACCTTCAACTTAACATGTACACAGTATACAATAGTGTTCATTAAGGATATCGATTTTCCAATAAGACGTAATGGACCCAAATGCTCCGTTTACATTTGTTTCTTGATTGGTTTGATGTGCCGTGTGTTTTCTGTACATTTGTTTATTGTTCCTGTTCCATATTCCTTATGTCTACTGTTTTATTCCTTTTGATGCATTGTCTTAATAGCATTGTGTCTTTGTTTTTTTTAATATTTATATTTGCATGAATAGAATAAATATCTAGCAATTACCTTATCATAATTTATGTGTTTGAGCATTTTAAATTATGTATTTCAGACTGACCTACATGTGGACTCGTCGCATTTTCTTGTAGTCTTGTGCTATGTAGTCATCCATCTTCTTCCGAATCTTCAGTTTATTGTTGACACCAAGAAAAAATGAGCTTGATCTTAAGGTTTTCCGCAAATCCTTTAGGTATAAACAAAACATGAAATCTACAAAAAGTATCTTCAAAATAAGTTTTGTTTTAAATATTCCTTTAGATGAGGTAAATTCAACCTAAGCAAGACTTAGGATACACTATAAACTTGTTTCTTTTTAAATAGTGGAATACTGAGTAGAGTGCAATCTGAAATGAATTGCTAAATTTTGATTATCGTCCCACCGATTTCATTTACATGTTTCCACTTTATGTTGTTTAATATTTATGCTATGTAAAGCTAACCTACGAGTATTAAAAACTAATACGAAACTAATATTTTGATATTATGTAATGTAGAGATGATGCTTCTGATGTACAACTTAAGGCGCTGAATGATTCGTTATAAGATGATATTCTAGGAACTGTATTCTATGTAAATACGAGTTTAATTCAGGAACTAATCTCGTGATGGAAACTACTTTGTAAATCAACTAGAGTGAGGAAAACAAAACTAATTATCAAAAGCAAAACCATGGTAATTGTTTTATGATAAATGACCGAACAATTTGAGGTACACGCTGATGATTAATGAATTAATGATATTTAAGTAAAAAGAGGCAAAATATGAAGAAAAAAATAAGAAAACGTTTATATTATAAGATGATATATATAAGAATAAGAAAAAATAAGAAAACGTTTATAAGATGATATTCTAGGAACTGTATTCTATGGAAATACGAGTTTAATTTAGGAACTAATCTCGTGATGGAAACTACTTTGTAAATCAACTAGAGTGAGGAAAACAAAACTAATTATCAAAAGCAAAACCATGGTAATTGTTTTATGATAAATGACTGAACAATTTGAGGTACACGCTGATGATTAATGAATTAATGATATTTAAGTAAAAAGAGGCAAAATATGAAGAAAAAATAAGAAAACGTTTATATTATAAGATGATATATATAAGAATAAGAAAAAATAAGAAAACGTTTATAAGATGATATTCTAGGAACTGTATTCTATGGAAATACGAGTTTAATTTAGGAACTAATCTCGAGATGGAAACTACTTTGTAAATCAACTAGAGTGAGGAAAACAAAACTAATTATCAAAAGCAAAACCATGGTAATTGTTTTATGATAAATGACCGAACAATTTGAGGTACACGCTGATGATTAATGAATTAATGATATTTAAGTAAAAAGAGGCAAAATATGAAGAAAAAATAAGAAAACGTTTATATTATAAGATGATATATATAAGAATAAGAAAAAATAAGAAAACGTTTATAAGATGATATTCTAGGAACTGTATTCTATGGAAATACGAGTTTAATTTAGGAACTAATCTCGTGATGGAAACTACTTTGTAAATCAACTAGAGAGAGGAAAACAAAACTAATTATCAAAAGCAAAACCATGGTAATTGTTTTATGATAAATGACCGAACAATTTGAGGTACACGCTGATGATTAATGAATTAATGATATTTAAGTAAAAAGAGGCAAAATATGAAGAAAAAATAAGAAAACGTTTATATTATAAGATGATATATATAAGAATAAGAAAAAATAAGAAAACGTTTATAAGATGATATTCTAGGAACTGTATTCTATGGAAATACGAGTTTAATTTAGGAACTAATCTCGTGATGGAAACTACTTTGTAAATCAACTAGAGTGAGGAAAACAAAACTAATTATCAAAAGCAAAACCATGGTAATTGTTTTATGATAAATGACCGAACAATTTGAGGTACACGCTGATGATTAATGAATTAATGATATTTAAGTAAAAAGAGGCAAAATATGAAGAAAAAACAAGAAAACGTTTATATTATAAGATGATATATATAAGAATAAGAAAAAATAAGAAAACGTTTATAAGATGATATTCTAGGAACTGTATTCTATGGAAATACGAGTTTAATTTAGGAACTAATCTCGTGATGGAAACTACTTTGTAAATCAACTAGAGTGAGGAAAACAAAACTAATTATCAAAAGCAAAACCATGGTAATTGTTTTATGATAAATGACCGAACAATTTGAGGTACACGCTGATGATTAATGAATTAATGATATTTAAGTAAAAAGAGGCAAAATATGAAGAAAAAATAAGAAAACGTTTATATTATAAGATGATATATATAAGAATAAGAAAAAATAAGAAAACGTTTATAAGATGATATTCTAGGAACTGTATTCTATGGAAATACGAGTTTAATTTAGGAACTAATCTCGTGATGGAAACTACTTTGTAAATCAACTAGAGTGAGGAAAACAAAACTAATTATCAAAAGCAAAACCATGGTAATTGTTTTATGATAAATGACCGAACAATTTGAGGTACACGCTGATGATTAATGAATTAATGATATTTAAGTAAAAAGAGGCAAAATATGAAGAAAAAATAAGAAAACGTTTATATTATAAGATGATATATATAAGAATAAGAAAAAATAAGAAAACGTTTATAAGATGATATTCTAGGAACTGTATTCTATGGAAATACGAGTTTAATTTAGGAACTAATCTCGTGATGGAAACTACTTTGTAAATCAACTAGAGTCAGGAAAACAAAACTAATTATCAAAAGCAAAACCATGGTAATTGTTTTATGATAAATGACCGAACAATTTGAGGTACACGCTGATGATTAATGAATTAATGATATTTAAGTAAAAAGAGGCAAAATATGAAGAAAAAATAAGAAAACGTTTATATTATAAGATGATATATATAAGAATAAGAAAAAATAAGAAAACGTTTATAAGATGATATTCTAGGAACTGTATTCTATGGAAATACGAGTTTAATTTAGGAACTAATCTCGTGATGGAAACTACTTTGTAAATCAACTAGAGTGAGGAAAACAAAACTAATTATCAAAAGCAAAACCATGGTAATTGTTTTATGATAAATGACCGAACAATTTGAGGTACACGCTGATGATTAATGAATTAATGATATTTAAGTAAAAAGAGGCAAAATATGAAGAAAAAATAAGAAAACGTTTAACAAGAAAAGTCTAGAATATGAAATTTTAATAGTATACAGTTATTTCTAAAATATTAGCTATGTATGTATGTATCACTTTACATTTCTGCAACTATTCATTAACCCATTTGAAACATGTCATGCATAGGTTTGCACCATAATTCAATAACAAAAGCTACCCATTAACGATTGGCGGTGTTAATATATACTACACTATATACATTAAAGAATATAGTAGCATACAATTAGGATAAAACAAAGGAATATAAGACTGGGAATGCTCAACTGTCATGATTTCGAGGCCCTAGCAAGGGAGGAGAGACTTGTTGCATGTTCCAAATGGGCCAATAACATGAGCCATTGGGTTTGGGCGTATGCAAGATAAATCATCAATTTAAATTGAAGCAGGCAGAAATTGGTTGGCCTCTGCTGGCCATATCGGGGGAGAAAGAACATGTTCCATCTCTCAAAGAAGCGACTAACAGGCAGCATTGGGACCGCAAGTGTGCGTGATACCTCAGCATATAAAGTTGAGGTAGGTAGGGGTTCCCAGAAATGGGTTGGACTTTCCTGGGCTATAGCCATACCTAACAGTGAGATTTGGAACTTTGAAGCGCTTCGTCACAAAAAAAGGAAGTTAGCTTGTCTTAAGGCTGAGGCACAGATACTGGAGATGCCAGTAGACTCCCATAAGCAAGAGTAACTTGGAGATTGACTTTAGTTTATCGCGCTAATGAGCGTATTCCATTACTCTTCCTCGGAAGGGTTTTAGGTGCGGAGCAGGTACTTTTAAATGCACGATTACTACATACTTACGAATCTACAGATCTTCTATAGGATCTTCTTTAAGAAGAGCAACTGTGAATCCACCATGGAGTATGGCAAATACTTTTTCAATTTGTCACTATCTCAGTTTCCTTAATTTTACACTTATGTCACAAGG
Source organism: Thermobia domestica (assembly GCF_964235325.1). Lineage (NCBI taxonomy): Eukaryota > Metazoa > Arthropoda > Insecta > Zygentoma > Lepismatidae > Thermobia > Thermobia domestica. The sequence goes on from NC_137458.1 coordinate 256,170,504, forward strand.
TGGAGTATTTTTTAATGTTCGATAGGGGTTTAGCATCCCTTTCAGTACCGAGGCTATATAAAAATCGGATCTATATCGAAAACCTACGCTGGCATCGCCTTTCTTTCTCATAAAATTGAGGTGAACCAAGTATTTAAAGTCGGGAGAGGAGAGACGTGTCTCACTTCAAATGGGACGATTGAGCGAGTAATTGGTTCTGATAATGCACCTGGTACTGCCCTAATCTGAGGTAGGCAGGGCTTTGGTTGTAGTGCCCTTCTAGTTTTATTGAGTCTCCCAGTTCAGAGGTTGGAGTTCGCGGATTGTGACTCTACTATGGGATTCGATATCTTGTGTTGCCAAGATGTCTTCTAACTTCAAAAAGGGTGTAAGCTTACCTCATAAAATACCAGCGTCGCACTAGAGATGCTGGTAGAGTCCCATTTGCTATGGCATTTCCATCCATTAGTAGGTATAACTGAGAGTTGCTTCGGTCCGTCGCTGTTGATATAATATGAAACGAATCTCCCCTTTCATATGGCACTGATCTGGCAACACTGGAGAAACTATATGAACGCTTGGTTTCATTGTGTTCCTTATCTCAGTAGTGTTCTGCTATTGTTAGAAAAGACAGGTTTAGTGCAGTTATCAGCGTTTTGGGTGTGACGTTTGTGTAGTGCAGGACATAAAAATACAACTACAAGTACGCAAAAATACTGGTATTTCGAATGTATATTTTTAAATAGTTGTCGGAACTATTTCAAGTGACATTTTGAGAATTTCAATAAACAAAAATGCCGCGAAATTGTGTAAACAGTGCGGATAGCTTCTGCTACGTGTGTGGGGAAGTGACATTTTCCTCACAAAAGCAGACTATAACGCCACTAATAAGAAAAGCCTATCAATATTACTTTGGTTGTAAAATTGGAGACCAAGATAAATCTTGGGCACCCCACATTGTGTGTAACACTTGTGCCAGCAATCTAAGAAATTGGATTAATGAGAAGGGGCGCTCAATGCCTTTTACAGTGCCCATGATTTGGAGGGAGCCAAGCGACCACATCAGAGACTGTTATTTTTGTATGGTTCCTTCCGTCAAGAAGGGAATTACCACGAAGAAGAAGCGGGCCTTGATCTATCCTAACATTCCTTCTGCAATGCGCCCTGTTCCACATGGAGAAGGACTACCTGTTCCTGACCCACGCAGAGAATACGATCTTTTTTCTGATGATGATCAAAAAGTTGAAGCTCCTGAATCAAGTACTTCGAAGGACCCTTCGTTTGTTGTAGAAGAACCTCCATGTGAACCACATAGACTTACTCAAGAGGAACTAAGTGATCTAATCAGAGACTTGGACCTCTCGAAAAGCAACGCTGAAATTTTAGCGTCACGCTTAAAGCAATGGAATTTATTGCAGGAAAAAGTAAATATTTCAGTGTATCGGAATAGGGAGAAGATGTTCACTTCATTTTTTACTATGGAAGACACACTTGTGGCATGTACAGATGTAAATGGTCTCATGAGGGCACTTAAAATTAATTACGAACCTACGGAGTGGAGGCTCTTTATAGATTCGTCCAAGGTGAGTTTAAAGGCAGTGCTTTTACATATTGGAAATGAACTTCCTTCAATCCCTGTAGGTTACGCAGTTCATATGAAGGAATCTTATGAAAACTTGAAACGTTTACTTCAAGCCATTAAATATTACGATTTTCAGTGGCTCATTTGTGGTGACCTTAAAGTAATAGCACTGTTGCTAGGTATGCAGTTAGGGTATACAAAGTATTGTTGCTTTATATGTGAATGGGACAGTAGAGATCGTGGATCTCATTACCGCAAAAGTGATTGGAGTACCAGAGAAACTCTTCAGCCAGGAGTGAAAAATGTGCAGCATGAACCACTGGTAGATCGTAACCGAATTTTGCTTCCCCCTCTACATATTAAATTAGGTCTTATGAAAAGTTTTGTTAAGAGCATGAACCAAGAAGATGAGGTCTATAAGTACCTAAGAGGACAATTCCCTCGATTAAGTGATGCCAAAGTTAAAGAGGGTGTTTTCATAGGGTCACAGATTAGGCAACTATTCAAAGATCACAAGTTCGACGAAATTCTCCAAGGTGAGGAGAAAGCTGCGTGGGAAAGCTTGAAGAGTGTTTGTTCAAAGTTCTTGGGAAGACACCGAGCAACACATTACAAACAACTGGTAGCAAAGTTGTTATTGTGCTACGAAAATCTTGGTTGCAATATGTCTCAATATGTCTCTGAAACTCCACTTTCTTCATTCACATCTAGACTTCTTTCCCGAAGATTGTGGAGCAGTAAGTGAGGAACATGGTGAGCGTTTCCATCAAGATATTGCAGCCATGGAGAAGAGATATGAGAGAAAGTGGAGTTCTAACATATTGGCCGACTACTGTTGGACTATTGCAAGGGATACTCCAGATGTAACCTACAAAAGGCAAGCCAAGCAAAGACGCTCAAAATAAAATAAACATAATCCTGTACAAGGGATCACTTGAAACTTTTGTCTAAATTGCAGTGTAGTTCTTGCACAAAAAGGTATTTGTACATATTTTTCATGTTTTGATGTTAATACTGATTTTTATTACGGAATTGTTAATGTTTAACTTGACCACCGTTAATTTATTTTCTGTATCGCTGTGAAACTGGTATTTGCGCAATTTTGAAAAAGGAAGTACAAGGGTATAGAAAGCTATAAGTTAGGGTACTTCTTAACTCCCCAGCTTATCACATCACAGTGAAAAGATAAAAAAAGTGAAATGTAGGTTTTTACAAGGATTTTGCTTAAATTTGTTATAAATATTAATACATTTGTATATATACAGCTACTGTTGTACAAGAGCGTTTTTTTCACAGCCTGAGCTAAGAAAATTTTTCTATTATCATTTCCTTTCATATTATGCTTAAATGAATGTAAAAATCGCAATTTCAAAGAATTTACATACTTTCGATCAAAATTTGTTGAACAGTGTAATTTGTTAAAGTGTATTCCTTTAATATACTTGTATCATACATTTTATAGAAATAAAAAGGATGTAGTTAAGAAGTAAATAATTAATGTAAATACTGTTCATTCTAGCTTTGAAATCATGTATGACTTAAAAAAATAAACTCTGAACAAAATAAATATTTATTGTTAATAATCTGTGTTACAGTTTTGGCGTTGTCTTCATGAGATGCATTATCAATAGGCAAATAATGTGCTACATCGTCTACTCATCAGACATATGATCAAATTATCATTATCAATAGAAGAATAATGTGTTACATTTTCGGCAATATATCATTGTCTTCATGAGACACATTATCAATAGACAGACACATTAACATTATCAATAATAGAATAATATGTTACAGTTTCACCAATATAGCACTATCTTCATCAGACATATCTTAATAGATTTGTCAAATTATCATTATTAATAGAATTATAATGTGTTACAGTTTCGGCAATATATCATTGTCTTCATCAGACTCATTATTAATAGACAGATGGACATATTATCATTATTAATAGACGAATAATGTGTTACAGTATATTGTGTATTGTATACCATCATATTCTACACGTCAAATTGTGGATAGCTCCACTAGAAGTTCTAGTATTCTATTTCATACCAGAAAAAAATGTATTTTTAAAACAGGTCTGTGGTTTACCATATTAGTACTTAGCAATAGCTACTTGAGTTCATTAATACAATTATTTAGTAACTAAGGATTATTAATTTTCCAATATATACCTGATTAGAAAATTTTTGCTTAGTTTTAGAGTCTCTCACTTTCTATCATTAATCATTGATTCCAGTATGTTAGTATCATAAAGTTCATAAATACAAGGTTAAAAACTATATTGTAGTTTCTTAAGTAATTGACTTGAGCCCCAATTGTTTCAATGTTACTATTTTGTTATAGCTCATTAATTTGGTTTACATAATTTTCGTGTTAAGTGATCATAGTTTATCCCTAATTCAGATTAGAAACAGTATTTTGAATTTTAGTATTTTAGCATTTTATTATTAATAATAAAGAGAGTTAACTTCATTAACATATATTTTAATGGTGAATTTTTATATTTCTTTACTTACGACCAGGGTCACATTTAACAGTTTTACCGTTCCGGGCCATTAAAAGTTTACCAACCCTTTGTTATTAATAAAGATCGGTGTAGAAAGTTTTTAGAGAGTAAGTGAATAATCAAATTTAAGTGTAAATGGAAAAAATAAAAATATAGACAATAAATAAAGGAATAAATAGATAATACAATATACCATATAATAATATAACATAGCAATAGAAAAAATATTTTTCTCGGGTCGTATTTGATCTAGGAAAATTTGCAGCCCCATTCCATTACTCATCTTGACCCATATGTAAATACGGCCCTGTTTACCACCAATTTCTTTTATTATTTTAAGGCCTAGTGGAAAGCATATGGTTACCATTACTATTTAATATGTCATTAATCTCAAAACTCCATACAGGATGGCCCAAAAGTAGGTATACACCCCTGCATTGATCTGGTATAACATTCTAGTTAATGGGTTTATTTGTTTCGTCTGTTCCGAACTTAAGGTATAAGTAAAAGGACATTAAGAACAAATAATAAAGAAACTAAGTCTACCTGATGGATAACAATAAGAAATAATATAAAATGCAATGAATTGATCAGTACGGTACTGTATACCTACTTTTAGGCCACCCTATATGTTGTAAACGTTGGTATTTAGTGAAGTAACTTACATCATTAACAATTTTAGTTTCGAAAGGTACTCTCAGAATATTTTATTTTACAATTCACTTGAATATGTATCTTTTAGTGAAGTGATATTTGCTGATAAGTTTATTTCATAATCGAACATTTATTGCATTATGACTTGAAGATAACTATTATCATAATTGTATTAGTTATAAGTGTAATTTTATTTCGCATATGATTAAGGTAATTATTTTAGAGTGTTATGAACATATATAAGATTCATTGAATAGAAGATGTTTTAGCATATATAGAAACTAATTTAACTACTTATGTTATGTATCCCTATGTGGGAAACTCATAATACATTATTTTAGTCTTATTGATATGTTTATTTTAGTATATTATACTTTCATACTTCATTCACTTAGTTTTCATACTTTATTCACTTTCCAGGTTTACATATATTTTTTGTATATTGACTCACAAAAAAATAATCTATATATATAAAAGAGAACGCACAAATCCTTTGTTACCTCATCACGCTAATACGGCTGAACCAATTTCTTTTATTTTTGGGGGGTTATTAGGATTTGGACCCTAGATGGTTTTTATCATATCACTTTAATTTTTAATTACCAGTGTCTTGAGATAATTGACCATTCAAGTGTCCATAACGTACAAATCCTTTGTTAGCTCATCATAGCTAAATCTAACCGTATTTATATGCATCCCACATGACCGTGTCACTCGGCGGATCAACATAAATGACAGGCGATATAATGTTAACATTCTTCTATGGTTTTTATCATATCACTTGAAAGCGAAAAAGTAAAAATTATCTAAGTAACAAAGTTTATTGCGTTCCAGGGTGACCGCAGCGAAGCGGGGTGAACGCTGCTAGTTAATAATAATATATTTTACTTGTTGATTTTAGTAACGATGTTTTCCATTAAATATAAATACAGAATTTTAGAACGGATGCTATACTATATTAATCTGAACATTATTCATTGTACTACATACATAATGTAAATGTTAGTTGAATGAACACTGACGAAATTTCAAATTGATGTCGTATAATTGGCTTATATTTTGTTTAAAATCTATCACCTTAAAAATATAAATGATTACTAGACAGTGGTAGTAAGAAAGTAGTGCATTATTAGTATCACACAATAAATTATTCGAACATAGTAAGTTTAACAATAATTATTATTTCATATATGAAGTTAATTTAATATACTAAATGGGTATATATAACTACGGTACAAATATAATTATTTTCATATGTTAACATTTGATTATAAATGATTCATTAATATTTAGACGTTTTAATATAAAGTTTACGTTTCAATGTTAAAACTATGTAATATCAGTTTGCTATATATTATTAATATTTCACCCTCTTTTTGAACATTATTATCTCACATCGAACTTCAAACCTTGTCTAGTGAGTATTAACAAAATAAAATGATATGAAAGTATCCATAATATATATGAGTTTACTAAGTTATCTGTGTAATTACTAATATATTACATTCGGGTGACATCAAAATAACATAATTTTTTTTTTGCATATTCAAATTTTTCTCCATGCTACTTATACATGGTCATACACACGGGAACAACAAATTCAGTTTCATGAGGCGTAATTGGAAACGAAAACAGAAACTGACCGCAATGAATATCATAGTGCTGTAACCATACTCTCTATATGCTATTCTTTGATTTTCTACTTGTTGCTTTTGGATTGTTACATAACAGATACACTAAATCATTTACGTAAGTTAGCCACTTTAAAGGGACGTACTTTTCTCGATGTTAACCATTGCCTTTTTAAAAATATTAGAAACATAATTTCATTATAATCTATAGATAGTAGCACATGAGATTTGTTAATATGACTCTGACTCCGCTCAATAAATACAATTATATAGAAAAAGCTTACAGGATATTTTGTAAATATAGTATTTAAAATTTGAAGTAGAAATAGTGCATTTATCACTTCCTGTGTCAATAGACTATTAGTATTGGAGCTGGAAACTACTCTTGGAACACTGAGTCTACACCAAAACAATTTCTTGCTATATTTTAGGTTTTTGCTCCATGATAATCAATATTGAAACCAGGAGTAGTATAGTTGATTTAGTAGAAAGGTTTAAATATAGAGATAAGAGTGTAAATGGGACCGGTATTGAAACGCTAAATCCATATTAAGGAACCTACTTCTCAAAGTTAAAATCTATTATCGTGTATTACTATTCTCATCTATTACCATTTTTTTGACCTATGATGATCAATGTTGGAACCGGAATTGAGAGACTTCCTCTTCGGGTTTGAATAGTCAGTTAAAGGAGGAGATGGAACCTATTCTTGGAACATTGAGTCTATACCAAAAACACCTTCTCTCTATCCATTACCGTTTTTTTACTATAAGGTGACTAATGTTGAAACCTCAAATGCTATGTAGCTACAATTTTCAGTTTGAATGGACGGTTAAGGTAAGAGGTGGATCCTATTTTCGGGACATGAATCCAAACGAAACAATAGTTTTTTTTTTCGTTATCTTCTACAGATTTTGCTCTGGTAACTGTCAATAGAAGACGAACGGATGGGCATAATAATTCAAGTAACATATGCACTTCACAATTTGTTAAGTTTAAAAAAACGTAAGGACAAAATTAAATCCGTGACCAACCTTTTCTACTTTCAAAAACAGGTTTAAATCTTAAATATACACGTAAGAACGTAATATTACTATAACATTATTTCACTTTCAATTAATTACACTATAAATAACAAGAACATTACAAATTTTATGTACTTTAATTAAGAAGAGGCTTAATAGAGAATTTTGATGTAATAGTCCATACAAATACCTTATACTCTACAAAACTATGCTTTGTAATTTATTATTGTATGCAACTAACCCTTGATTTTGTGCAGTTATGGGTAAAAGCATTGGATTTGCACTGTAATACACGGGTTGTGATACTAACTGTTGCTCGTTATGTACATTGTTTTGAAAGTGTTCCATGTATATCTTATACAAAGCAGGAGGTACTGGTTTGTAGTTAGTCTCTGAAATTTTAGTTGGAGAATGCTGTGGTGCATCTCCTTGTAAGCCGAAAGCTGCTCCTGTTATGAAATTGATGATTAGTTCATGGAAAAACTCGTACGTTGTAACAGCCACTTGTGTCTGGATGAAGCCTAGGATATCAGATAAAGATGGAAAATATTGCTGCCTTTGATTTCCATGGTACAGATAGCCACTACCATTTTGTAGTACTTGAATCACAGCACCAGATGGTAATATGATGAGGCGAAGATGAGGAATAAAACGTATTGAGGACGCAGGGGGTTTCCGAGTCTCCACTCTGTAAAACAGAACAGAAAGCACAATTAAATTCTCACTTCAATTTAGTCAAAGCCAAATATAATATAATGCAAGCTACAAAGAAACACGATCTGGAAGGTATTTCCTGGCAATGTAGTAATACCTTTGTTAGACTCAAGCAAGAACCTAGAAATTTTTGTTGCAAAGGGACCTAATACTACAAGAAATTTAGGGGATCTAATACTACAATACATTATGTTTATGAAGTATTGAACCTGTGTTATTCTACACTCGAAAAGATTATAAACAATTGTTAAGTTATTTTACCTATATTCTCAAAAAATGATAGATCTAGATTGTTTCTATAAGAAAAAAAAACTATAGATGAAGTGTATTTTAAATCTTCATGCTACATCAATCATTTCTCTGCTAAACAAATATAGTTCTATTAAGAAAACGTACAATAAAAGAGCTCAATTCCAAAAGTGCCTAAGTCAAAAAAGTAAGTTTTTCAGGAGACGATGCTTTTGTGTGTGTTTCCATCATTCTATTTCTATGAAAGAAAAGTAATCTACATAAAAGAAAATTGTAATTGCCTACTTTTCGTAAGATAACGATGAAATGATCATCTATAGCAAGAGTTCTATAAGTGTTTTTAGGCATGAGTTAAAAAAATAACTTTAGAGAATATTGTTGATTAAGGACATTTTGGAAGACAACGCTGTTTTCTTTTACCTACAACTAATTTGATTTATGGAGTTTTGGCATGAAACCCAGTTCAACATACGTAAATGCTAAAATTTACCTTAATAGAACCAACATCTCAAAATTGACAAAAAAAATAACTTAGGCTCTTTTGGAATCCACCCCTTCAATTATATGTCAAGCTACGAAGTTCTAGGGAGGGCCCTTACTCAATGGACCCCTGCGTGGATGCGCCCCTGGCTAGACTACTCTCCCTTCTCTTGACTGCCTGAAGAAGATGTTGCTGCGGTGTCAGGGTTAGTCCCACGATTTGAGAAGATGGACAAAAAAAAAAAATTATTATTTTGAATATGTAACTGCTTACTATGGTCACGCAAATAGGACTTATAATATTGTAATGTTATCACAGTACATCCGTTACTCAGTATAATAACTCTTAAACGGAATCAAATTTTTGAATTATGTTTTCTTGCAATAGATAGGTAGAGTGATTATCTAGGCCGGGTTTGTTAACGGGATCTAACCGTTAACATCTTAACGGATAACAGCGACTTATAGTCGCAGCCACCGATAAGCGACCCTTACCCATACCCTTCGTAAGAAACAGCCCCTTCCGCAAGCATGGCCACAAGTGACCAGAAAAGTGTTTTCTGCACGTGCTGAGGGACAAGGTTGTCACATTTTTTCTTGAAAATGTCTGGACACCATATATTCTTTCTTCTAGAGAAAGCCACTGAGAAAACCGTAGTAGAAACGTATTGACTCGTGAATTGTGTAATAAAAAGTGATCTAAGAAAAATGTTAAGTAATCGAGTGCCAACAACATAATTCAAATAGGGCAAAAATACCAAAACTGAACACGAATTATTCATGAGTTTTTAAAAAGATATATACACTACTATGTTTACTACACTACTCTATTATCTACACTATTATATATAAAAAGGATTAAAGTGGCTTACTCATCAATAACTAAGACAAACTATTATAGATAGAAACATGAATTTGTAAGAATGCTCCTTTGTCACAAAATCAAAAGCTAAGAAAAGATTTGTTTGAAATGAGTCCTATAGGGAAGTAAAAGAGGATTCAAATAGTTCTTTGCTAAGAATAAAGTAGGGATCTCACGAATCCTTGAAGATTTTTTTTTTTAAATTCTGTTGCTGAGAAGGGGAAATAGGGTCATTTTCTATAATATTTTACGTATAATTTTAGTTTTATTAAAGAAAAAGTCTCAGGTAATTAAAAACAAATGTTAGTGCAAAATATCAGAAAGTTGCATATTTGATTAGCAGTTGGTTGATAAAGGTGTCAGTAAACCGAACCTAAAATTTAAAACGGGCTATTGTGAAAATGATGTATGTAAATACTCTACTATTGTATTGAAATTAATATAATTCAATGGCTATCAAATGTCTTACATGAAAACGTATCCTAAGGTTAGTGGCTTGGACTAGATTTATGGTTTTCATCACTAAAGCCAATAAATGGGCGATATTAAAGAAATGTTGTTTAGACTTATTGTGTATTATTCTGATATGTGGTCTCTTTTCACTTAAGGCTACTGGTTTGGGAGGTCCGAAAACGAGTTAACTCAGTGTTGCTCACGAGAAGAGACGTCTTGTTAAGTTTGAAGAAGTATCGTCTCGATTCTCAAAGAATTCTTTTCCACCTCGTCTCGAAAAAAATTCAACTTGTTCAGTAATTTTATATTCTTTTAAAAGTAATTTTGGTGAAATTTTGGATTTAGCGATAAGAAATTTAAATGCTTTACTGGGATAGGTATTAAATAATTAGCATTAATTAAAAAAGATACATATCGCCCAGGTGTTTTAACCAATGTTCATATCGAAACCAGGTCTGTAGCTAGGATGGCCAGAGAGATTTCCTCCTCTTCGACTACCTTCAGTCCTCCTGAAACTTTCACGTATTTGTTGATGTGTATATCAAATAACTTCGGCCTTCGAGTAATGAATCATAAAAGATATAAGAAATATACTGAACTACCAGTGGTAATAAAATAAAACTGCCAGTATTACTCTAACTCAAGGTTTCTCAACCTCGGGGTCGTGACCCCCCAGGGTTTCATATGGGTCGCTAAGATAAGCGGAAGAGATAAATATGATTAAAATCTAATATCGGAAAATATTTTTAAATGTTATTTTGAATTTTTTCTGATAGGCATATTTTTTTATTTTTATCCTTACTGTTAACAACACTAACAAATAGGTCTACTAAATATTTTCAACAGTTGCAGAGTTGTTTAAAAATCAATTTAAATGAAAGAAGTATGATATGAAACTAATGAGAACTGCATATTGAAACACCAAAAAAATCAAGTCATTTAAAATACTTAATAACTTGTTTTAACAAGTGTTGAGGCTTTTTCCACGAAAATTATAAATTACTCTTTTTTTTTTTAATCATACATCCAAAATTAAGGGAGTTATAAAGTTTTAAAATTTTTAAAAGGTCTCCATTCTGAAACAGTATAACGGGTCGGATTCGATATTCGTAATATGAATGAACTGACCAAATTCGGTTTTAATCTATTCGCTTTTAGGAAAGTTACTGTATCCACTATATACAAGAAATGGATTCCACTATTATAGAAAGAGATGGATGTCGTGAGATCTTCGAAATAGGTATACTAAAAATCCCATACAAGCTTATTACAAACCAGAAATTATCAAGAGGTCGTTGGTAAGAGGATGTGATAAAATGGGGGTCGTAATAGAAATTAGGTTGAGAACCCTGTTCTAACTGTATATGAATTCTTCTACAAGAGAGAGTGTTATCAAAGATATTACAAAATAAAAACTTGCAATAAAATACATCATTTGGTACCTCAGAACTACTTATCCACGGCAGAAAGAAATTGGACATTTTCATTCAGCGAGAAAATACTAAGACACCAGCACACTACAATCACTTTGAACAAAGTGTCGAGGGAAACTAGAGAACTCAAATTTACCAACTGACAACTATTGACAATTGGCCATAAACAATAAATTGAAGCGTTCTATAAGAAACTAAGTTTATAGAGAAAGCATTCTAAGCTAAGATTTTCCCTTCCTTCTTTTTGTTTCTTTGAGTTTCAAAACAGTAGAAAAAACTTTTTAACGTTTTTTATATGCTACTGCTCATCCATGGATGAAGAAAACCTAAGTCAAAATTGTCTTTCTTTTTTTCTTTCCTTTATAAACTTCAAAAAATTCATGTTTAAATTTACAAGGATGTGATTCATTTTATTATGATTTGCAAAATCCGGAAAACTATAAAACTCAAGAGGAAAAAAAAAAGTGAAAATAACCCTACTGTTGTAAAATATAGCACCAAAAGTAAAGTTTCTTGCAGGAATTGAGAATAAATATTTACCCTTTTAAAGACATTTACACACTTCGCTTTGCCTTTTTTTTTAAAGTCATTCTGAAGGAAAGAGGGTCCTTTTAAAAAGTAAGGCCTTCGTTAGTTCATTTTTCCATATAGATCTTTTATGGGCAATACATAAATATGTCACTTCACCTAAAACTCTCGAACAAAAACATTATGCAAGTTGGTGTGTAGGGTAAGCTGAAATATCAGTTCGTACTTTTGCTGTCCTTACATGACAATCTGGACTGAAAACCTTAAAACAGAGAGAAACAAGTTCATTCAGTTTAGAAATCTGGCAGCATTGACTCCTTCGCGACCTCCAGTGCAGTTTGCGGTTGCTAAGCCACGGGGGGTACAGGAAAGTCTTTCCTCTTCCAGGAAAAATAGTCGCTTATCCATGGCCCCGACTTTACATCCACCCGTTACTACACTGATAACTCTTGATTGAAAACGAATTACTGAATTGTTTTTTTTTTTGTTTTTTTTTGCAATAGCTAGAGTGATTATCTCGGCCGAGTTCGTTAATGTAGTCTATCCGTTAACATCTTAACGGATAACGGTGATTTATATCCGTTTGTTACTCCGTGTGATAACTCTTGAGCGAAAGCGATTTTTTATTTATTTATTTATTTATTTATTTATTTATTTATTTATTTATTTTTTGCAATAGGTTAATAGAGCAATTATCTAGGAAGGGTTCGCTTGTGGGGTCAATTTGGGGTCTTGACGGTTAACAGTACTTTCCATTATTCCCTTATATGAATCTTTGAATTGTTTTTCCATTATACAGCTAGTGCAGGTAACTTGGCCGGGTTCGTTAATATTGTAAATTTGTTAAGGTGGATTATCACCCGAAAGTCAGTACATATTTGAGCTCATTCCCTTAACTACTGCGCAATGAAACGTTACATATTATAAATTTTGTACTATAAGATAAAGTTATGTTTCAGCTACAACACAAGACACTGATTTATTTGGTTGTATCTTCTGATATCGAAAAAGGGAACAAATAAAAGAAAATATTTGATTCATTTTACAATGAGCACACAAGAAACTTACTAGAAGTGCTGGTAGACCTTACTAGAAGTGCTCAATTTTATGAAATATTTATTTATATGTGTAAAGCAGGGATGCAAATAACCACTCGCTCACTCGCCCGGGGTGAGTGGTTCATCGTTGCGGGCGAGTACTTAATATTTTACCGAAGGTAAGTAAATTATTTCTATTGTGGGATGTGGGCTAGTAGTCTTTTTCTTGGGGCGAGTAAAATTTTGTTGCTTATTTGCATCCCTGGTGTAAAGTATTTTAAAGCAAGGATCTTATTCCGAAATAGATATGTTGTTTGACCGTTTATCATGTCATGTTTCACATTTTATTTAAATATTAATATACATTTAAGGAAATATATTTTGAGAGGGAACTTGCGCAGAACGCCATAATGCGTTGTTGCCAAGTTTGTACGTTTAATTCCTGAATTTTAGCGTTGCAGTTCGAGAAGCGGAACTTAGCTGTGAATTGCGATAAGGGTCGAAAACTAATTTCCAGTAAGTATTCAAACATAATTCCATGATTACTTCTTTTATTATCTGGCACTAGTAAGCACTCGACACTACATGGTAACTCAGCACTATTCAAGCAGCGTTTAGCATAGCACGGAGAACACCTAGTGATCCACCTGGAGACTCACATTCATTCGTTACTCCACACGATACCTCCTGAACGAAAATAAATTTTTGAATTCTAATTTTCTTTGCGATAAACAATTCCGATTAGCTAGGGTAAGTTCGTTAATAGAGTTAATCGGTTAACATCTTCACAGGCAACGGTGAATTAACGGTATCTATCCATATTCCATTTTCTACAATTATAACAAAGATAGTACAAGTTAAACAGCTCGCCGTTAAGCAACAGTAAGCATTCTACAGTGACTGACACCGACCGGACGAAATTGAAACTTCTAGTGCGTGATCCTTTTTTTACTGTCTACTGCAGTTTATATGAAATTTCAACTATTTCAATGCATGTTTACTGATGATTTGCAACCAGAAAATTATGTTACGTGTGGTCTTTCTGGTTGTGCTAAATGCTGCTTATGCCTTAAGAATTAGAATTTGGTAAGCACACATTTCATTCATTAATTTTGGTTTACTTTCGGGATACATAAAGAAAGCGACCATAAATGTTAAATTTTTTGGGGTATATTTGTTCCTTAAAGAAAATTATCAGTAGTGTAGGATGTTTTGCTTCGATGAAGCTGTTGTTTTTAATCTATCGTTCCTAAATCATTATTGAATTATTTAAATCACTTTTTTAAAAATATTAATGCAATTACCTATTTTTAATATTAATACATTACTCTGTTTACTCAGGGGAATTAGCGCTTCCCCAACTTTCATGACCAATATGGCCCTGATGGTTACGTAAATTAGGTTTATGTTAGCTTAGATTGTTAAGTTTACTGTAGGACAGCTTAGCAGTGAAGGCTTTCGTTTTGAGGGGAGGGGGCGAGCAGAAAAGTTTAAGTGAGGGCAGCTATTATTTTGTGTACCGAAAAGGATAATTTTATATTACTTGACTTACATTAAAAACACATAATGTCCCGGAGGTTGGATAGGCAGAGTTAGCCTCCGGGACCATGTCCCCCTCCCCTTCTCTGATGTCGTCACTGCAGTTTAGCTTTGGTGACTGTAGCTCAGGTTCCATTAGACAGAATGACATTAAAATAATTTATCTTAGGCTTTCTTCAGTTAGTTCAAATCATGAGTAAGGTACTTGTACTCTACTTTTATGAATACTAACACTTTCTCCACGATAACACTTCTATAGTAGAATCTAATTATTCAACATCAATACTAGATACCTGTTTAAAGACGGCAATCCCCACAGAGTAGCAAATTGATTATGGTTGATAACATATGCAGGTTGTATTACAAGCTGCTGTTCATTCTGGATATTGGAGGAAAGACTTGCCGATGCAGTTGGAGCAGATTCTACAATACTTAGAATCAGGACCAAAACAATGGCTATGACCTGTAAATCAAATAAAATTATCAAAAAATAGAAACGTGAAGCAATATAAAGTTATATTGTGTTACATTTACATATTTTGTTTGTTTTGTCTATGCGTCCTACTGACAACATTAAACTTTCGTTGATATCTGTGAAATATCAACAAAATCGACTGCGTCATTCTTGAGAAAACAATCCGGTGAGAACCCCTTCTCCTAAAACTGAACTATCCTTTCTGGATTTTTTTTTTCAGAGAAATAATGTCTTATATCATATTAAAGGGTAGTTAATGAAATATTTGTTTATGAAAAATAAGTAAAATCGTTTGAATCGTTCAACAGTGTTTTGATTTTCTTGATCGACACTAACTGAACTCTTTTAGGTGTATAGACATTCTGATACTCACCATCAATGGAAAATATTCTACAAGGAAAATGGCAAACTACTTTCCAAGAAGTATATGTAATTTCACTTACTTGTCAATCTCAAGTTCAAAATAAATAAATAAATAAATAAATAAAAATAAAAGTTTAACTTAGAAATGCAGATATTAGGATATTTTTTTTAATTTTCTAACTATTAATAGAGTGAAAAACATGGTCTATTCCATTAAATTTGCTAGTCCTATTTTCTTTTAATTGAGTTAATCATGCAACATTGTAAAGTTATTGAAATTTCTTAACAAAATGTTTACATCATTACAATGGTTTACGAGAAAATCATTCCAAATTAACGATTTAAACATGTAATGTTCTTGGCTTGAAATATGTATCTATGAAATATTGACATCACTTAAGACCTTTACTAGAAAATCATTGTAAAACTTACCGTACTAGTAAATCACCCTTAGTAAATGCTAGTAGAGGAAACTATGCATACTGTAGGATTGTAGATGAAATTATTTATTTATTAAATAACTGTAATCGTTACGTTCGTTTTCGACAGAAAATTGTTTTAAAAAAACTCTCGACGCGAATAAATTACATTTATATAGCTTCTGAAGGAAATTATTTTGTTATGTAGCCTAATGCTGTAAGCTTTATTTCCTTCTGGAGCTCCTCCGTGGCTAAACAGTTAGCGTACGCGCCTTTGATGTGGGTGACCCGGGTTCGATTCCCGGCGGGAGCTCATGTGGTCCGAATTCCACGTTAATCATTACGTCCCGTCTCATATAGGCTCGCTGCTGAAAGGGACGTTAAACTCAAAAAATCAATCAATTTATTGTTTCCTTTCGAAAGATGCACAATATCGATCTAGCAATTTCTGATCAAAATGTCCAAGAAAATAAGAAATTTATTTACATGCATTCTCCGAAAGGAATGAATTATGCCATTGATAGTTAATGAAGTATTTATACTCATATATGATATATGAATAAAATCGTTAGAGGTGTTTTCTAAAGAAATAAGCAACTAAGAATACTCATTCCCATCATTAAATCAATTCTGAAAAATTCCAAGAGATTGATATATAAAAGGTTGTTAGTGTCTTTTCTTTAAAGGCACAAGACTGTTCCTTTTCGAGAATCTCAACCGATAATTATTTTTAGGTATTTTATTTTTAACCGACTTCTTGAATATACCAAGAAAACATAAAACACAATTTTGGGAATTCTTCTGACAATCATCAAGTTAAAATTTTGTATCGATATGCTGAAAGATGTATCCTGTACTTTCGCCCCAATCTACATCCAAAACTTAATTTGCCTTCAAACAGGAATTATGAAACGTGTAAATCAGTTTAAATTTCGAATACAATTATACATTTAAAAATGATTTTAGGTACGCTGACTTCCTGTCTTTGAAGCAAAATCATCTATTAATATTCTTGACCATAGTTTAGAAGTTAGAAGCGGCCCTTATATTGGGGCGTTCAAGAGCACAAGGCAATCAAGTCCATGTGTCAAAGCTTTGATAATGAGAGATATAAAGAATGTATTGTATGTTACGTTTAAGTACATGAAAAAGTTAACATTTTTTTAATATTATTAGAGTTTTTACAATATGCGGCTGGACATTAGTCTTTTAAGCTCCGTAAGGATTTTCAGATAGATATCTTGAAGATGTGATACATCCAAAATGACAAAAAATGGACTTGATTTTCTTGAGCACTAAATGTGCCATATCCTTAATCAAGGCACACGGCCTTAATTACACGAAGCAACTCAGGCATTTTTCGAACATCCCTAACTTTCCTTTTCATGAAGATAGTGCGACGAAAATTAGCTCTATGGTTAACTTTTACCAGATTACCTACCTTTTACCCCTTTTCAAATTTCAATGTTTTATCTCTAACCGTTTACAAGATAGGGGGTAATTCAATCTTTTTAAAAAATATTATATTTTGGAACTTAATCTTCAAAACCTGTAACGTGGAAACTTGAAATTTGACACAAGTGTAGGATTTGTGATATAAGTAATGGGAAAAGTTCCGAAAACTGGAAATAACTTTCGCCTTAGGCCTAGTAAATGAATACTTTAGGTTTGCATATTAAATGTTTCATGAAATGAAATTCACAAATGTATTCTTAATTTCAGAAAATATAAAATTGACCAGAAACGAATGTTCAGCAACCATGGTTCTTTTATCTAATAAACATTAAGCCCATGTTCTACCTGTTGGAAGTACCATGTCCTTGGAAATTCGCCACGTGCTTCGAAGGTCATTATTTTGTTAGGCCAGCATTATTCAGAATGATGAATGCACTTTTGTGAACGAAAGAAATAAGAGGGCATTTACACTGCAACTAGGATATAAATTCTCTTTTAAAAGTCACGAAGATTGATTCATCAATCTTTGCTTTTTTTGTACACAATTTGTCACGGAATCTTCATTTAGCATCTACCAAGAGTCAAGGTAGTTTAATGCTCATTTTTGTTTTCTTTTTCAGTTTTGATAGCACGACTTTCTTGTGCATGTATATTATATTATAGAGAGAATAGACGATACAAAGAATTAGTGGAAGGTAAGAACCTTTGACGAACTGCTCTAATGTTGTTCATCGTATATTACCCGAAACTAGTTAAAGAAGTCACGCTTGTT
The DNA here is from genome assembly GCF_964235325.1 of Thermobia domestica. Classification (NCBI taxonomy): domain Eukaryota; kingdom Metazoa; phylum Arthropoda; class Insecta; order Zygentoma; family Lepismatidae; genus Thermobia; species Thermobia domestica. The sequence goes on from NC_137458.1 coordinate 256,188,669, forward strand.
TTACCACTTTCATATTTTCTTTGTTTTTCTCAATGGGATTCACCAGCCCATCTCAGATTGGATAAACATTCTGTCAACTTATCTAACATGCATATCAGATTGAAGGGTATTCTTCTTTCATACTCCATTGATGATATCATTAGAATTAAACAAAGGAAGTCGTTAAATATTTTTCTTTTAACCTCCAGCGGTTACTTACGTACAACTCATCACTTGTATTCGTTGCTCATTATCAAGGAATTTCCTGTGGATTTTTACCACGGCGATCAACGAACAACTTGTAACTGATCAAACCTGTAACGCTTTCAGCGTGTATATTGGATCCTAAAGCAAGTATCAAACATCAGTGCTTTTTCCCTCACTTGCCAGTCGGCTTCATTAACCTGATGCATATTTCAAACTAAACATCAACAATAATAATATTCACAGTGTTTAAAAGGTACACTTTTAGAATTTAAAATATTTTAATTTGTTAAATGTGATGTAAAAGAGGTGAGACTCAGTAAAAGAGCTGAGCTGATATTTATGGTTATTTGCACAAGAAAAGCAACATGATTACTTTATCCAATATAGTAACAACAGATACTCGAAAAACAAAAAAGGAAACTATAAAATGTCAATATCTGAATAATATGTGGCTGACATTTCGACCACATTTAGGCAGTGGCGGTTCGTAAAGTTTAAAAGGGGTGAAACACATCCAAAATGCCTATATTTTAGAATAATCCTTTTTCACCACTGAGACTATATGAGACAGACCCTACAATTTAAGGTGAAAACCAAATAACAATAATGGGTTCAAAATTAAATGCTCTCCCATAGGGAAACAAACCCGGGATTACGTGTACCAAGTAGACCAGCAGGGAAGGTTATTTTTTATTGTAGTAAATTCTCCTATTTGTGCTTTTTGAAATCCGGAATGGTGTATACCAGCTTCTCTATTGATAGTATTGATAATTCCTTCAGTCTCAAAAAACATAAGTAAAATATTCACAATATCTGTGATATGATTAAAAAGTTGTATTCATAACGTAATTTGGGAGTTTCGTTGTTGGGAAAATTTAGCAAAAAGAAACGAAAAACTTACAAGCTCATGAATCACAAAAAAAAAAAAAAAAACTTCATGAATAGTACTTGTGTTCTTACAAACTGACAGACTTGCTAACTTTGTTTTCACGATCGTACTGTTACCATAGTCAATACACTGTCATTTCTTCATCTAAGGAGATGCCATTTTCATTCCATTTGAGAACAGTATAACGCATAGTCGTAAGAAAAAAAAGACCCTTCATTTGATTTTTATTTTACGAATAACAGAATGATTTTTATTTTTTTTAAATTTTGTTTGGTATAAGCTGATTTTATTTTATATTTTAAGTGCAATTTCAGGTTATTTTGAACATATTTCATATTGAAGATCTCTACCTGAAACTTCACAACGTTGTCATTGAAATTCCAAATTTACTAAAACAAGAATATTGACATTCCAACAACATTCGCGATATCAATTTACTTTATATATTTTATGTTTGAAAACGAAATAAAAGCTTTCGTTGTACTAAGACATTTACGTAAATAATCTTATGCTGCAATTGTTGAACTAAACAAACAACTTAAATAATCACTTTGTAGTGAGTTTTATTTTGTAGCTGCCACTATTTATCAAATTATATGAAGAAAGTACATGGAACAAAACTATGTTAGAAGGCTACTGTTGGCACAAAAACTCAATATAAATAGTTTTGATTTGTCTTCCAATTACAAATACTTATTCATTTTCACTCATAGGCTATATAGGTATACTATTTTTTTCAAATAATCTATATAAAGAACAGTATACAAGTCGTGAAATCAATGAATTTATGCGTTGAAGAACGTCACCAACATATAATACGACGAGGAGATTAACAATGACGATTAATCGAGAAAATAAAGAAAAACGGATTTCTTGTTAATCCTAAAAATTCATGCCGATCGATAACTACGTCACCTATTAATACGAAATTGGTACTGAAATAGGTCTACATCATTATCATCATCTTTAATCACTTTATTAAGGGATTAGCAACAGGATAGTCCAAAACTTAATTATAGCGTTCTGTTTATTGATATTGTCCAAAAATAAGATTACTTGCATGAATAAATCACACCGGGCTTAACATGCTTGAATGTACTGTATATTCCAATCCGTAGTTTTCGACAGTGCTGCCAAAATGTTGACTCAAAACGTCGTTAAACGAGAGATGAAAAAGCTTCATTTTGGTGTGAAAGTCCCTTAAAAAATATTCGTGAAATCTCTAGTTTATATTCACTATTGTAAACTTTGATACGTGGTTCACATAGCTTATCATGTTTTCAACAAGGGCAAAGTCTACTATTACTAGTACTACTACCACCACACAAAACAATATATTCTATTCACCTCTTTGTTGACAGGATGCAAACAATCCTTAACTCAAGGATCACTTCCCATTATTTTCTGTACTTTTGCTTGTATATGGAGGTAGTACCGTCAGTTTAGGATTTGCTTGGATGGGCTATGAGACTTTACCTATATAAATACAGTTTCACATTTTTCATTAATATTTTATTATGCTACCACCCACTCCATTCTAACTCACACTTCCACAGCTATCGAAAATGATGTATTACTTATGCTTAGGGATGCGCACGAGACAAGATTTGTGGCTGTCTCGTCTCGAAAATGTGCTGTAAAAGTGATGTCTCGACTCGAAAAATGTATATTTTTCTATTGGAAGAGCCGTGTCTCGACTCGAATTTTGTCAGGAAAATCCTGTCTCGACTCGTCTCGTGCGCATCCCTACTTATGCTTCTCAATGGAAGTTTTGCGAACTAAACAAAAGAGAAGGTTTGAACTATTGTTCGTTAGAAGGCAAGAGTTTACAGAAAACAAAGTAGAGGGGTACTCAAGTTGTATATTTGTCCCTATCAAAGTACTTCGACATAAAAGTGCTTGATTACAAAGGACAACTTCGCAACAATAAACGTTGATAGAATTGTAAGTTGCTAAGTCGTTATTTAAAAATTACGAAAAAATCGCCAATCGGAAAATTGAATCGGAAGTCGTTGTCCTAGAAGCTAAATCCCCAATATTTAGAGACTTTTCCCCAAAATTGGCAACGCTGATTTTCCAAAACAAAGATTTTACTAGAAGTATATGTATTTCATTGTCAATGATAATTGGTATTTTTTTATTTTGCTGGAAATATTAATTATTTATTTATTTATGATGTGCGTATGTAAAAAATACGCTGTTAACTAGTATAGTGTATACATTGTTTGTTTTTTCCTAATGGTGACACGCTAACAGTGACGCAAATACTACTTATAATCTAATTGTTTCTGCATTTTTAGTGAATACAGTTGAGTTGAGTTGATTTTGAGTTTAACCTCCCTTTCAGCAGCGAGGCTATATGACTGATTAACGTGGAGTCCGAACCACATGAGCTCCCACCGAGAATCGAAGCCTGGTCTCCCACGCCAAAGGCGCGTATGTTTAGTAAATACAGTTTTATAGTCAAAGTGCTCCTACTCCGTTAATTCATTGACATGTATTTCTGTATGCTATCTACAGATTTCATCCAGATAGCTCTATGAAGTAATTAAAACTAAAAAAAAAAAAAAAAAAAGTTTTACCCAGCAAGATTCACATCAATTCACACGTTTAGATTACTGAAATAATTTTTTAAAGTATTTGCTAACGATATTATTCGCCGTTCCTTAATCTTTCTTCCTGAACCTCGATAGATAGCCTCTCACGAGTGCTAGGAGCCAAGAACTAATATATCACGCGATTCCCGCATGTTCCAAAGACAGATTGGGAACTGGAAAGTAGAAAGAGGTTTGTCTAGGATCAGGTGGTGCAGTGTTCAAAAGCGTTTTCCTGCTTCTGTTTGTTAACATTTTCTAAGTGGATTTACGCAGTGCTTTCCCATCTCGTTTCACATTATTCACATTGAAGCAGTTTTCCATTTATTGCAGCGGGAATCGAACCCGGAACCAAAACTACAAACCACATGCCTATATGAGAAACATTCGCACTAATTAAGTAAAACAATTTACCATATCTATTTCTCATAATACTTATATTTAAATTTCTAAATGTGAGATATCACAAGTTCGTGTCACTTAAATTGCCAGAAAAGGACAATTTTCTATCTGCCAAAACTCAAAAGTATCGTTTCGATTGAAAGTCTTCGAAACGAAGAACAGTTTATCTTCCTTCTGAAGAGGCATATTTGATATGTAAAAATACATCTTCCTGAAAATTTTGCCACTGCGTTCTAGATATATATGCGGATCATATCGCAGTTGAGGAATCTTAAAATTCAGGGATATAGAAGCAAAACCTGCTAAATCCATTTTTCAATTTTATCAGGGAACAAAGAAAAGGTGACGCTCTTATGTTTCAGAATTGTTGAACAACATCTTTCTTTAGTGATAGATTTCACTCATCTTCATTAAGTAGTGATTACTAAAAAAAAAAAAAAAAAAAAAAAAAAAAAAGTTCAACAATTCTGAAACATAAGAACATCACTTTTTTATTCGTTTCTTGACAAAATTGAAAACTGAATTTAGTATGTTTTGCTTCTATACACCTGAATTATAAACTATTATTCCCAATTATGACCAAGTCCTGTTTACATCATTGAAAAATATTTGAACTGTAAATGCAACTTCTGTTTTTTTTTCTTTGCTAATCTTCATATACAGTATGTAATTTAATATCCCATTATTAAATTCATCCCTAGCTAGAAAAAGAATTGATTACGGGAGAGTATCAAGCTACAGAGTAATACGACTAATAAACCGCAACCATAAACAATGTTTTAAGTAAATAATCATTACCCATCACCAAGAAAAAAAGATGCAAAAAGAACGAGAAAAGCTAGAAGAACAAGAAAGAAAAAAGAAATGGAATGAAACTGCAAACAAAACATTCACACCTGAAGTACCTGTGTTCCGAAGATGCAATGCATGGTCCACTAATAAAACGTCCCTTTTTGAGAGGTAGAGCAAGCAAAAGGCACTGGTTAAAAACAAAATTCCAAATGGAAACCCGATCTTGTACCTTCATACGAAATTGCACTCTGGTAATCGAAGATTCATGAGAAGAAAACGTAAACAAATACTTCGAAAGATGGACTCCAGCAAATGAACCAAGTTCACGCAGTACAATGACCGAAGATGTCTTTTTAAGAACTTCTCATCTTCCAATAACCTAACACAGGAAGCATACACAAATAAGAAAGAAAAAAAAAACTAATAACGTCGAGTATAGAGAATGAGAAGAAAAATAACACTCTTTTTATTATTGCTCCATGGAAAATTATAAAGAAAAGAGAAAGAGTTAAACATCTGTTTTTAACGACTTAGAAATTAAAATGACCAGATCCTCCAGTTCTGCTTCCGGTATGGCGTTACGACAAAGTCTAACTATAAGAAAAAAAAAACATTTATTTTTAAAAAAGGAAGTCGTGTATCATGATTTTTGGCATTTTTTGTGTGTTTCTGTCAGTTTCTTAATTTCTTGTATTGCATGAGAACATCAAGTACATTTGCAATACCCTTATTAAAGGATGGGCAATACACAAGTGGACAACCTAGACAAGACTATGCTAATCAGGACAGCAAAATTCCATCACGAAAGCATGTACACTTTGCCAAAATATACTTGTTTACATCTTGTTTGTGTTACGAATTCAATTCTTTTTTTCTTTTCTTGTGTAGCTAATACCGAATATTATAATTCTACTTTTCTGTTAAAGTAAATGTATCAATACCGTGCAGCAACTAGTTATATTTGTTTTAAAATACTAATAATAATAATAATCATAGGTATTCTGCCATTATTTGTAAATCACTTGCTACAACTGAGAACCTTCCATGCTCCACGGTCTTCTGCTAACCTCTTCATCGTCACATATTGTTTCTGTGTTTTGATATCATCCATTAATTGTAATCTCCTTCCCCGATCCGTCTCTTTCCTGCCACCATATTTTCTAGCAAGTCTCTCATGATACAGTTTCTTCTTACTTAATGTCAAAACCAGTTTCTCTTCTTCTTAATAATATCTAAAATTGTTCTTTTCTCCCTCACCATTTCTAACACCCACTTGTTCGTTTTCCGCTCGACCCAGCTAATTCTCTTTATTCTTCTCTACATTTACATTTCGATAGCTTTCAGTCATTTTTCATCATTTTTGCGCAGTGTCTATGTTTCTACTTCATACAGCACAAGACTCCACACGAAGCATTTTTTTAAGTCCTTTTCTCAACTCTTTATTCAAGGTCACAAAATAGTTTGTTCTTTCTCCTAAAGGCTTCTTTCACCATTCCTATCCTTGCTTTCATTTCATGTTCACACTTCATATCATCACTAATAATATTACTCAGGTATGGAAAACTAGTCACCTTTTCTATTTTCTCCCCTCCTACTTGTATATTCGACACCAACCCCTTCGTTCCAATCACCATGGCTTTTGTCTTCCTAACATTTATTTTCATCCCATATTCTTCACAGCCCTTCCTCAAGTTTTCTAACATCCTATTGATTTTCTCTTCAGGTTCTGCAACAAGCGCCATATCATGTGCAAACCGAATGCACCTAATCATTCTATCTCCTACTGAAATGCCGTCTTCATTTTGCAGGCTCTTTTTCACTATCTCTTGTAGATAGATGTTAAATAATGTAGACGAGAAACAACATCCCTATGGAACTTCCCTTCCAATTGCATTCTCTTGTCATTTGACTTTGGGGCAAAAACTCATCAAGTCCAAAAAGTGAAAGTGAAAAGGGGTACGTTCACAATGGTTTCTCTTTATCCGATTTTCTTCAAACTTGGGACATATAATCACCTATGAGGGACCACACATAATTAGAAGTACAATTCCATGTTTGATTGTATCATTACCACTAAAGCATTGAAAAAATCATAAAAGAAAGAACAGTTGATGTAGATATTAAAATAACAATAGTGCTACAATGTGTGTCCTATAGTTAATGACTTTCTCATCTGTGAAATGTTATTTCTGGTGATTTCTTCTCAGATTTGGTTGTACACTTTAAAGTTACACCCGCAACCATTTTGAACGTTAAAGAAAAAAATAAATAAATAAATAAAAATAAACACAAGATACACTACATGTTCAAATATAGACTAATGTTTTGAGGTAATACTAATGGCAGAAGAAAGCTAATCAGATTTACTGGTGATCGGTTGTTTCTCGGTTTTGCTGAGTTATTGAGATAAAATGAAGCGAAATGATATCTTTTCGTTTAACGTCCCATGATTATGCTCTTTTGGCTAAGGGAGACTATCAAAGTAAATGATCGATGATGGAAAATTAGTGGAATTTTAAAATGGGACGAAACGTGAGTACCCCCGAGAAAACGGACGGACATATGTGCCCACCACAAAGGGCCTATCAGGTTTGCCATAAGCACAAGACTGTCTTATGTGATAAGTTTAAAAGTCACGTTGCGTGCTAAATCGTGTATGGAGATCCCAAATCAAGGTGTAAGATACTTCAAGCACTAACCTCCGCGTGGGGAGCGCTGGGTAATTTGAAGAAGATGTATGTACTTATCATTATTATTGATTTTACTCAAACAACTTGGCTTTTGGCAATGTTCTATCCATATTTACTTTACGTGCATATTTATTTACATCGTTTTCAATCTTTTCATTATGTCTTTGCAATAAGCTTTCAATTAGCCGTATCCTCATTACAGTTTTTGAGATATGTGAATTACTTTATTTTTATTCACTGATTTTCCATTGACTTTCATGTTTCGTGATTTTTTTTTTACCATGTTCCATCCATTTTAGGAAAACGTCTGTTCTGAATGTAGAATCTACATTGTCTGTTCTATATTTAAGCTGATTTTCAGCCATCTCTTTCTTTAGGTCTTTGAGATAAGAGGAGGGATTATTTGTTTTTCATTGATTTTCCATTGGTATTAATGTTAATGTTTTGACTATGTCCCATCCATTTTAGGATAAGTTCTTTTCTGAATGTAGATTCTACATAGCCTTTTCTACATTTGGGCTAAATTTCAGCCATCTCCTTCTTTTGGTTTCTGAGAAACGTGGAGAAACTATTTGTTTTTCATTAATTTTCCATTGACATTATTGTTAATGTTTCGTTCTTCTTGACTATGTTTCATCCATTTTAGGACAATTTTCTTTCGGAATATAGAGTTTACATAGTCTCTTCCATATTCAAGCTGAATTTCAGAAAATCTCCCTGCTTTTGTTTTGGAGATAAGTGGAGGAATTATTTGTTTTCCATTGATTGACACTAATGTTAATGTTTCGTGCTTTTTGACTATGTTCCGTCCATTTTTAGGACAATTTGCTTTCGAAATCTACATAGACTCTTCTACGTTTGAGCTGAATTTCAGCCATCACTCTCTTTTTGTTTTTGAGGTAAGTGGAGGAATTATTTGTTTTTCATTGATTTTCTATTAACATTAATGTTGATGTTTCGTGCTTTCCTTGACATTTTAGGACAATTTGTTTTTCGAATATATAATCTACATAGTTTCTTTTACATTTAAGCTGAACTTCAGCCTCCCCCAAGGTCTGTTCACATCATTACAACCGGATCACACCTTATTTGGCTAGGGATCGAACCAGAGACCCCATACATCAGAGCTAAACGCTCTACCACTGAGCCAGCGTGCCCCCATTATTGAAATGAAGATAGCCTCTATGAGCATAGTTTCTGTTCCTAGGGAATAAGAGATGAAAGAGATGTTCGAATTGCGGGGTCTGAAACCCAATCTTAACCTTAAGATTCATGAAACAAACTCTTATGTGTTGTGCAATACAACCGATCCATGTTTGCATCATCATTTTCGTAGTTGTATCACTTACTCAAAACACTTTAGTTGGAGTTGTCTGAACAATAACACAATTATTTCTTCTCTTTCCGTTACAATGAATATCCTGTCCTTTGGGTTTTCGAGTTGTATCCTTGGTACAATGACAATCTGTAAATTGGTTTCTATTTACTGCTTGTACGTTTTTGGACCTGTCAACAATAGTTCGTTTAGACTCATGGAGATGAAATAAGCTTATAAAAAGTTGAGGAGCGAGAAGATGTTCCAGCTTCAGGATCTTGAAAGCAATTTTGTGATGCTGACAATTTTGTGTTTGATTTTGTATTTTCTGCTTCCTTGTTCGTCTCCAATGCAATATTCATTTGTCTCCTATCAACTCCTTGTGAACAAATTTCTGAAGACATGGTACTTGAAACGAAAACTGTGTCCGGAATTACTATTGTATGGTTGAATGGATATATTCCACTTTCTTTTGAAAGCAGAAATTGCAATCTGAGGTATTGCAGCCTTCATGCGAAACCTGTCTATATTTTCAAAAAAGGAAAAGTGAGTTATGCCATATTGTCAGGTTATTGATGAAATTTTTAGATGTGAATTATGAACGAAATAGCCTGGGTTAATTTTGAGAAAATCGTTCAGGAAATACATTTCCAAGAGAAACCTACTCCTTATGCTATAGTATAGGGCTGTTATTAAAAATTTGATTTATCGAACATGAACTAAATCGTTAGAGCCGTTTTCGAGAAAATCGCACTTTTTTTTACCCTTAATATTAGGAGTAAGAACAAAGTTCGAGAAAAAAAGCCTAGAAAATCACATAAAAACCTTAAGTTTAACATTTGGTCTCTTACACGTTGAACGATATGGCCTCTAGGTGAATTAATGACTTTTTTGTTTTATGGTATGTACTGGCCATGAAACGTGTAAATCCGTTGGAATCTCGAATTCGTATTTTTCACGACCGCCCTACTTTCTTCTCTCCTTGCGCCGTTCAAAAGTGATAAGAAGTAATCTTGTCATTGACTCTTTTCAAATGAAAAGTAATTTAAAATGCTGCAATAAGTTAGGTGTTGTATATAAAAAAAAAAAAAAAAAAAAAAAAAAAAAAAAAAAAAAAAAAGAACACATCAGACTGATTGAGGGGCGTTAGACAAAACATTGCCATTCTGAAAACAGTGCAAGAACATTGTATTTTCGAACTTCTTTTTAACATTTTGTTTTAACATGGATCGATGTTTGATACATACTACCAAAACTAGTAGTTGTTTTAATATTAAGGAAAATAGTATTTTTTTTTAAAAAAAATAGTCGGTTTACTCATCAGTTTATACACCAACTCAATTTTACTAATTAACTAAATATTCATATGTAAATACACTGGTGTGCAATAAAGTAACATAAAAATATTATGTAGTTGTTGGACATGTGTGAAAGCCCCGTAGTATTTTATTAGAGGTTTTCCACAGTTGCACAGGAAGCAAGACGTTGCATGTATTTGCTCCGTCAAAACGAGGAAGTTGAATAAAAGGGATTAAACAATGTATGTCAGTGAAAGAGCTGTTAAGGTGCATTATGATGGTCTTACTCACAACATAGCCCGGAGACATTTTTATGACTTCATACGGGGAAGAATCGGCGGAAAACTGGAAGAAGGACGCAGTGTGACAAGTGTCGTCCAGGAGTTTGCTATTGCCTATAGCATCGTTGCACATTAGAGTGGGTCGAAAAACACGACTTCTTTCAAATCGAATTCTAATAGTGCGGAAAAGTTGGACCATCTATCGAAACGTGTAAGTGTATTTTTTTTTTTTAAATCGCGTAATATCTTCAGTTCGCGCATCCAGATTAAAGTTTTACCAAATTGTCAAAAATCGTAATTTTTTGGAACACCCTGTACAGAACACAGGTTGCTTCTGATAGTTGTGGTAGAGCGCTAGTTCTCAAGTAGGCATATAACAATACACAGAAGAAAAGAAAATCAACATCGGATAATATCTTCAGTTCTTGCTCTAAGGTCAAAATCTCCTGAAATTGTAAAAAAAAAAAAAAAAAAAAATCGTACTTTTTGGAAGACCCTGTATAAAATAGTTTATGTTGTTATAGTTTTAATATGGCTGTTATATTTTTCCCAACCATGCGGGAATATTCAGAAAAAAGAAAATAGAAATTGGATAGTATCTTCAGTTCGTGTATTGGAACTTAAAAATCGAAAATTTTACGAAAGGAATCATTTTCTGTTTTCGATCTGAGCGTGCAGCTCTTCGCTCATTTCTGATCTTAGAAATGACCCAGAACTCACCACGAGGAGGTGGCTGCGCTTCGAGTTCCACCCAAACCCTTCCTAACCATTGTAAAAGTTTCAAATGTATTTCTTTTGTATTTTGGGCATAACTTTAAAATCAGACTTCTTACTAAAATCTGGTATTATAGAGCGTGACAAAAGTGTGGTCCGAATAAAACCATCTCTGTTTAAGGAGCCACACACTTTTGTAGCAGCCTGTGTTACAAGTTTAACACATCTTTCTACGGACTGCGTGTGACATGGAAATTTTATGTAGTCAAACTCTGGTAGTTCTTTTGTCTTTAGCATGACAAAATACTCGCTGTTGTTACATGGGCCATTATTGGTGGTGATGAAAGTTTACACGTTGACCAATTTATCAATTCGGTATAGTCAGTTGCTTCAAAATTGAGATCAGGTGGTAAAAAATTTCTCACACTTTTACCTGATGGTGATTGGTTCCTCGATTTCAACAATCTTCTGGAAGCTAATTTTCTTATGTCTTTGCGTTCATCCATCGCCATGCCCAAAATAAGGTTTTCAGGGTGCGCACAAAAAAAAAAAGCGTTTCGCTGTATTACAGGATCGATAATTTTTAATAAACTTTCCGGTAGATATCGTGATGTCTGAATCAATTTAAACACATGTTTTGCACCATCTTTTACAGACGAATTTTGTTTAATAGCAAACCAAGCTGGCGCATATGTTTTTACAATGTAAGTCGCCAATGTCTTCAGCTCAAATGAAGGATATTCCGTCGAAATATATAACCTTAAAATACGATTCGCTATAGTAAGCCACCTTGAATGACTTATTGGGCCTGGATCCTCTACTGCAATATCACTTGGACACTCGCCGCTGTTTATAGCTCTAACAACATGAAGAAGATATTTTTGGTCTTTGCTCAGGTCATTTTCTTTTACGGAGATATCTTCGGTCTGACTATTCTCATAACCAACAACAGGAAGCTGCTCACAGTGTTTCAATTGTTTGGCGATAGTTCCAGAAAATGATTTGGGGCCTGACGTGTCACCATCTAGATACTCGAAAAGATGTCTGAAAGGTAACTCATTAAAATGTAATGAACGGAAACACATAAGAGAATTAGCTTTCAGAAGATTGTGGAAATCGAGGAATCAACCACCATCAGGTAAAAGTGTGAGAAATTTTTTACCACCTGATCTCAATTTTGAAGCAACTGACTATACCGAATTGATAAATTGGTCAACGTGTAAACTTTCATCACCACCAATAATGGCCCATGTAACAACAGCGAGTATTTTGTCATTTCTAAAGATAAAAGTACTACCAGAGTTTGACTACATAAAATTTCCATGTCACACGCAGTCCGTAGAAAGATGTGTTAAACTTGTAACACAGGCTGCTACAAAAGTGTGTGGCTCCTTAAACAGAGATGGTTTTATTCGGACCACACTTTTGTCACGCTCTATAATACCAGATTTTAGTAAGAAGTCTGATTTTAAAGTTATGCCCGAAATACAAAAGAAATACATTTGAAACTTCTACAATGGTTGGGAAAGGTTTGGGTGGAACTCGAAACACAGCCACCTCCTCGTGGTGAGTTCTGGGTCATTTCTAAGATCAGAAATGAGCGAAGAGCTGCACGCTCAGATCGAAAACAGAAAATGATTCCTTTCGTAAAATTTTCGATTTTTAAGTTCCAATACACGAACTGAAGATACTATCCAATTTCTATTTTCTTTTTTCTGAATATTCCCGCATGGTTGGGAAAAATATAACAGCCATATTAAAACTATAACAACATAAACTATTTTATACAGGGTCTTCCAAAAAGTACGATTTTTTTTTTTTTTTTTTTTTTTTTTACAATTTCAGGAGATTTTGACCTTAGAGCAAGAACTGAAGATATTATCCGATGTTGATTTTCTTTTCTTCTGTGTATTGTTACATGCCTACTTGAGAATTAGCGCTCTACCACAACTATCAGAAGCAACCTGTGTTCTATACAGGGTGTTCCAAAAAAGTACGATTTTTGACAATTTGGTAAAACTTTAATCTGGATGCGCGAACTGAAGATATTACGCGATTTCAAAAAAAAATTTACACTTACACGTTTCGATAGAAGGTCCAACTTTTCCGCACTATTAGAATTCGATTTGAAAGAAATCGTTTTTTTCGACCCATCCTATTGCACATGTCTTAAGAACATTCCAAATCACAGGCTAGAAGGGACAGGCATCAAACAGCTGGTGCAATTACAAACACATTTAACAGGACTGCAAGTAGCCCAATCTCACGCACCACATTGACAGATCTACTGAATAGCGGTGGTCTCTTTGGGCAATTTGCATTACGTTGTGTTTTGTTGTCACCCGAAAATTGAAGATACTATTCGCGGTGGTACCAAGAACAACTAGACTGTGCCGACGAGGAGTTTGTTCATATTATTTTCTCAGATCAGAGCAGAATCATTCTGAGTAGTTATTCTGGACGTACACTCAGGACCGGAGGTAGTAATAAGCAATGAACCAAGAAATATTGTCAAACATGATCAATTTGGCGGTCCAGTTGTTCTTATGTGGGACGCGTGTAACGTTGTATCGGCATACTGACCTTCCAATCTTTGAACGCGTAACACTCACAGTTCGACTTTGTTGTGACAGGTACTCCTTTCTCATGTGCGTCTTTTCAGAAGCACAGTCGAACCCGACTTCATATTTTTATGGATAATAATATGCTACCTCATCGATCAGCACAGTTGGTGGAGCTCTTGGAACGAGAAATATTCGCGAGATACACTTGTTTGTCAGTTTACCCGACTTGAATCCTGTAAAGAAAATGTGGAATGCTTTGAGGATACGTTTTACAACACGTCTCGATGCACCAGGGATCATGCAAAAGTTGTCAACAGCGCAGGTGGATTAATGAAACTCCGTGCCGCAACGTATTACCAGCCTTGCGAGTAGCATGGGCACTTAACAGAGTATGCATTACTGTTTGTGGTGATTACATGACTTTCTAAAGACCATTTACTCTCTTTGTAATGTTAGGGGAGCCATCATGATTCTCAGTACCTTCAGTGTAAGTTATTTTCTCTGTATAAAAGTACAATTTTTGTTCCTCTAATCACGTGTTTCTGTAACACTAATTTCTATGTATGGTTCAAGTTTTACTGATCTATGCCACTAAAGTGACACAACGTGCGAAAGTTACTTTTGACCTTAAGTTTTGCACACCACTGTATTGCACTGGTGTCTGTACTTTTTTCGTGTAAAAATTTTAATCTGGAATGCGTGTGGACTTAGATCATCTGAAGGAAATTATTCTTTTATAAGTGCTGAAGTCGAATGTTATTACCAATGCACCATATATATATATATATATATATATATATATATATATATATATATATATATATATATATTTGATACTGTAGGATTGATGTGATTGAAATGTCAATTTTTTTAGTCTGAAATCATCTTTTGTGACACAAATAATGGACAGATCAAATTCACACATACGACGTTACAAACTCCGTACATGCTCCAAGGAAAAACTGGGGCGCGCATTCGGATGACCTTACACCATTAAGATCACGCCAATTGTAATCGGTTTTCTTTTACGAATTAAAAGTAAGATATTCTGATAATCTAGCCTTGAAAATTACCAACAGTACATTTGTGCTAGAAGTAGTGAATGAATGCATCATATTCCGATAGTTCTTGAAATTTCGTGCTAGTGACAAAAGTTTTAAACCAAGTCTCGCGGTCCCCAACTAACAATATGTTCTGATTTGCTCCTGTAGAATACTCTGGAAGGGTCCCTCTGAGAAATTTTCATGCCCTAGCCCATGAGTTAGGCTTATACCACAACATTGTTGATTGACGGCTCAGTGAAATAGCTGGACTCAAGAGTAACATATCAGTTGATAGTGACCAACAAAGTTCGCTCTAGATGTACGATGTTCTCTAACTTGCGGAATAACCGAAAAGATTCGGATTACCACTTCTGACGAAAAATGGATCTGGTACGACAATCATGAACTTTCAAGACAATGTGCAGAATGTTTCCAAACTTACCACCCAATGAAGAAGATATTGTTGCAGGTTCAGTGGCCTTTTTTTTGGGGGGGGGGGGGACGACCATCATGTTCTTCTCTGTTGAGGTGAAACCATTAATGTGGATCGTTACAGTGTGGTGTTCTCATGTCGCTTGACAGAGCATACATAAGTTACATGTCGCTCAAAGGATAGTGCAGACTCTCCATAAATTGCAGTATGGCACAATTTGGGAGCACGATGGCTCAGCTGTAGAACGCTTATCTCTTATGCGTGGGGTCCCTGGCTCGATCCCCGACTAAGTAAGTTTGTGGTGACAACATCGTGTCTATGGGTTTTCTCGGGATTTTCCCGTTTCCTCCAACATTTTCATTCCTCAATTTTTCCATCATCAATCACCTAAATCACCTGTCTCCTTTATCTTAGAGGGCATAATTATGAGACGCTAAACTAAAAGATTCTTTGTCACCTAGTGTATACTTCAGACGAATGGCCTTTGTATAATATTCAAATCTCCCTTTGTTTAATCAGAAAGTGCCGAATGTGAGGATTCAGTTAAGTTGAGGATGTGAAATTCATTTTATATGCGGGATTTTTATTAAAAATAAGGGAACAAAAAATATTTCAAGTTTAAAATATCTCACCTGAGGGAGAAAGAGGCGTCATTTCCATAATATTTATAATTAGAATATCTTTATTCAGAAAGTACTGACTATGAGAATTCATTTTAGTTAAAAGTCTGAAATTTACATGCCGATTCTTGAATAAAACAAGGTAATACGCATTTCACAGTTTTCGAAAATCCCTTTAGTGAGACTGGGGATGATTTTTAAAATATTGAAGTTTCCCTTTATTCAGACGGTGGTCATTAATGAATTCGCCCAAGTTGCAAGTGTAAAATTCAGTATGGAATCTCTAAATTAAGAAAAGAAGAATATTCCAGTTAGGAAAAACTCCTCTAAGGGAGACTGGTGCTTGTTTCTAAAAATATTGAAATTTCCTTTGTTTTTATTCAGAAAGTACCCAATGTGTGGATATGGATGTGTAAAATTTGACACAAACAACCAGCCTTGGCTAGTTGAGGACTTCGCTGACGGACACCTATATTTGCTCCGCCTACTGTCTCGCACCTCATTTTTCAACCTTTGCTTCCGTTCTTCACACGACAAGAACCTATGAAGTCCCATGTGCTGTGTTCAAGAATCCATTTCAAACGCTTCACCCGTTTTCCCCTAATGAGAGATTGACAACCTTGAAATCATTTCTATATGTATACTAGCATCGATTACAAGCTCCGCTGGATTAAAATGAACATTTAAATGCACAACTCGGTATCTCATATCGTCACATGAAAACCAGAGGAACCTAACTCCAAAAATGCGGTTTTCGTTTTCTTCATGTTTGGATACAATGAAAGCCCCACTTGGTAAATGGAAGGTAACGCCATATGTTCTCCTTGTCGTTCGTATGTTCTAATGTATCTCAATTATCATCTTATTAAAAACACATTTTTCTAAGAAAATAATATTTTTGTCCTCTCGCTTGTAAACCAACGAAAATGGGGTTACGTTCCTCTGGTTCTCATGTGACGATATGTTTGGTACCCGTCAAATATGCTGTTTACGTTTTTAGTGGCATTGATTTAGGATTCGATGGGTCGGAGGTGCATCGACTGGTTTAAAATGAATATTTAAATGCACACCTCCGTATCCCATATGTTTGGTAATCATGAAATATGCTGTTTCCGTTTTTAGTAGCATTGATTTAAACGGCATCGGAAAGATAAGTATTCATCTCGACCCCGTAAACTATGGATTCGACATTAATATCTGTCATTTTCGATAATTTATATATATTATATATATATATATATATATATATATATATATATATATATATATATATATATATATATATATATATATATATATATATATATATATATATTTTAGGGTGGTCCATAATTTTTCCTTCTCAAAAGTTGCGCGGCCAAATTTGGTTTTAAACATGTCGGAAGTGTCACTGCTCATCTCAGCGACCCCAAAAATTATGAATTAGATACTAATATCGGTCATTTTGAACATTTTTATATTATGATATCTCCCCCTCCTCTCCTCCATGTTGCTGGGCACGGCATCAGAAGTGCCACCGTTCATCTCAGCAACTCCGAAAACTATGGATTCGATACTAATATGGGTTATTTTTTAAATCAGTTTATGTATTTTCCTTTCCCTCTCCCCTAAGATATGGTGCTGAATTTGGATGTAAACGAGATCAGAAGTGTCACCGTTCATCTCAGCGAACCCGGCAACTAGGGATTCGATACTGATATTGGTCATTTTCGATCATTTTTATATATCTCCCCCTCCTCCAAGTTACAGGTCTGAATTTAATTTTGAACGGGATAGGAAGTGTGACCGTTCATCTCAGCGACCCCGAAAACTACATATTTGACACTAATATTGGTCATTTTGGATTATTCGTAAATGTTCTTCCCCCTCCTTCCTCCCCTAAATTGTACCATCAAACTGATACGAGAAAACCATCTCAAGTCTGAACCCCATCTATGATGAAAATTTCATCGAGATTGGTAGGGTGGTTGAAGAGTGATGAACTCAGAAAGACAGTTACTTTCATTTTTATATTTTGTGTATCTCTCTCCTCTTCCTCCCCTAAGTTGCACCGTCAAAGTAAAATAATAAAAATCAACACAGGCACGAAACTCATCTATGAGGAAAATTTGATTGAGATCGTGGGGTGGTTCAAGAGATTAAGAAAGAGTGACAAACATAGTCACTTTCAATTTTGTAATATAGATTGAGAGAAATAATTAGAAATTTCCTCTTTTCTCTCGTTAAAAGCGAAATTTCTTGAAACGCTGTGTCAGAATTTCTAGAAGCACTGTGGCATATTTCCATTTGTTTTTTAATGAAATATTTCAGTTTTACGTCCCTTGGTTATGCCATGTAGGCTAAAGGAGACGGTGATGATGAGAAATAAATGACAATGAAAAAACTGGGAGAACCCCAAGAAAATGCACGCGTATGGTGTATTTCTACTATAAAGCTCATATGGTGCAAGCTGAGATCGAACCAAGGGCCCCACGTATCAGACGTGTCGCCACCCACTTATTATGAATAAGGAGTCTGTATACCAAGCTTCATATCCGTAACTTGGGCCATCTTATTTTAACATTTGCAACCACACTTTTTTTCCCTTGTGGGAAAATTAAAAAAAAAAAAAAAAAAAAAACACCGAAACACACCTTTAAATAGACTTTAAATAAAAAGCAAAATACAAAATTTCATGTTTCTAACCTTAAAGGCTTTCGAGATATGGTTATCCTGTTATAACAGTTGTAACCTTATTCTTTTTTATTCACGTGTTTTTCTTCTCTTTTAGGGGGATATATATATATATAAAAAAAACGGGGAAACAAGTAAGTCCATATATACTAAATTTCATATTTGTATACTTCAGAGATTATGGGATATGGGCATGTTAATACAATAATTGCAAACCTAATTTCCCCTCTCTTCCAAGCTGAAATTCCCAAAATCCTTTCGTTACAAATTCTATGCACTCTAAAACTTTTAAGTTCGTAGCTTAAGTAATTTGGCGTTGATTAGTCTGTTAGTCACTCATTTACTCAGAACTTCTTATTTCATATACAGATTAATTAAACATTTGGGAATACATTTTTTAAGGTTTTCTAAAATTCCTCTCAAAGTTATTTCTACAATGTTGAAACTTCTCGTTATTTATTGAGTAAGTACTGAATTTGAGGTTTTACTTAAGCTCGAGGTTTGTAATTTGGTGTAAATTCTTAATTGAAAATAAGAGAATGCGTGTGTTAGTATTTACGAAAATACTGTTCCTAAGTGAGAAGGGGAACATTTTAAAATATTTAAAGCTCCCTACCTTTATACCTATAGGGAACACATGTTTCAGTGCTTTTCAAAATGCCGCTTCTCAAGGAGGAAACGGATGCAATTTTTATAATATTCAAATTTTTAAGTTTTATGATCATTACTTCTTTTTTTAACTTCTTCTAGTTTCAAATAGTCTATATGTAAAAAAATGTGACTATTTAACTTTTGAAATCGTTTGAACAGGAATCGCCTTAACTAAACTACCCATCATAAACACACTATTTCAAGAACAAGCAGAAATGAACCCAAAACAAATCCTCCAAAACTAGCTAGTATAAATTGAAACTGACTGTGGTACACAAGCGATATCTAAAACAGCTCATATTGTCTTCAGAAAATCAGACCACAACAGTTGCGTAGCCAAAAACCATATGTTAGTAAAGCAAACGCCAAGAAAGTCTGGAGTTGCAAGAGTTCATGTGGACAAGCCAACAAGCTTCTAAACTACTGTTTTGTAGTAATGAGAGCAACCTCAACCCGACGGGAGAGTTATTGTGAAGAGGAAACCAAATACGCACAGGGAACCGTAACACTTGTGTCCTAGTATAAAGCCTAGAGGTGCTGGTGTTCTCGTTCGAGGATACATCTGGAGTAGGAAATTTGCATTTATCGAAAATAATGAACCAATATGTTTATCTAAACATTCTGAAACAGAATATCGCCAACAGTGTAAAGAAACTGAATATAAGTGCCTTTTTTATACTCCAGAAAGATAAAGACCATAAACATACTGCACAAAAAGTGAAAGTGTCAGATCTAGCCGGAGGCCTAAACACCCAGTTTTTGAGTGCCAAAAATAATGTAATTGTTATTTATATATTTCTAAAAGTTTATAGTGAACTCATTAATATACCCCATAGTCTGGGTTCTGGCTGCCCCTCAGTTTTACCTTCTATATCCGTCACTGTGTATAATATGTTGAAACAGATTCATACTCTCCATAATCTCTTTACTGCAATTTCATTGAGCGTTTGTGGTATGAATTAGAAAGAAACATTAGAAAACACGTCATCAGAAACAAAAGACAGTCTGAAAAACGCACAATGTGACGAATGGAAATCGTCGTTTTCTTCCTGTGCTTTGTAAGTTATATTATAATACATAACATGAAATCTCCTGTATGGAAACTGTTTTGATCCGTTGTATGTATATTGTGTCGTCACACCTACATGGATGTAAGTAGAGATAATAGAACGAACAGAAAAACGAAGAATAGAAACCTTAGAAATGTGATGTTATAGAAGAATACTGAAAACTAGGTGAATGAACAACGTAGGAAATGGAAGAGTAATAGAAATTATAGAAGAAAAGATAAAAGATGTACTGAAGATTGTTTTGAAGAGTAGAAATAGGATGATTGGTTACATAATGAGATACAATGGAGAAATCATATTAGGAAGGTTGCAATTAAAATTAATTGACAAAAATATAAAATATATCTAGAAGAGAAAACTATATGGATTTTATTTTATTTATTCACACATATTTCTAAGCATTACCGGTATAAGCTTAAGCCCACTACGTATGATGAATGATGCCACTAGGCGAGCACACTATCTGGGGAAATGAGGAAGAAAAGAAGTGGCCTAAGTCCTGTGTGTTAAGTACCACCCCGGCATTTGACTAGTGTAAATGAAGAAAATGCAGGAAGAACTTTATTCGGGATGTTTGTCGTACAGCCATGATTATATAGAGTTCGTATGTCTTAGGTTAGGAAGAATCTAAGTGATGGTATAGTATAGATTGGTGTATATACTAACTTGTTTAGAAAACACTAACTTGTTTGAATTATTAGTGAAAATGAGCTGAAGTAACTGGTGTCGTTCCTCTTTGGTCTAAGACAAGACGTTTTACGTAGGAAACTATCATTTTATTGCCGTTGTTGTTAAATTGGCAAATTAAATACTTTTAGATAGATGTTCACGTCCTGTCAATGGAAGCAAGATTTTTCTCTAACAATATACACAATTAAACTCACATTTGATTGGAAGAAAAAATTAATGAAAAATCATTTGAATATAAAAAACACTATATATATTTACAATCTAATGATACAAAACAAATTGGAGTTGGTGGATATTATACGGTATAAACCACATAAATTAACTTCAATGTTCTTCATTTACTGGCAAATCCGATATAATTTTTAATAGAATGTTTGTTTGAATTGTATAAATAAGTCTTTTAACTTGCTTGCACTTTGATAAGACCATCACTTTAATAGTAGTAATTAGGTTCAGGTACCCGATAATATGCTGGATGGATATTGTATGGATTATAAGGTGACGGATTTGGATAAAACCTATAATCAAAATATGGTATAGATGGAGAGGGCTCTGCTTCCACAACTACCGAATCACGATCTGGATCTACGTATGGTCCATATCTTAGACCAGGATGGTATGCAAGAAATGGTTTATAAGCTTCTGGTATTCTTATAGCTTGGTCAAACGTTGGAAATTTTTGTTGATAGTGCTCTTGTTGTTTCGGAGGTTGTTTCTGTTGATAGTAGGTTGTCTTGTGGGGATTCCCTGCGCTGGGGTCGTCGTAGGGTACGTTGGTGGGTGCTGGGGCTTCTTGTGGAGGACCACTGGTGCTGCCACCTTGTTCCTCAGCTGGAGGATCTTGGTCATCTTCTTCATGTGTTTCTAGTTCTTCTACAATAGAATCTGGTCCTGTAGATGATGATGGGGGAGGTTTCTGAAGCTCTGGATATTCATTAAACGTTGAGAAATAATTCTGTATTCTTTGAACTATGGCTTCTATGAAGGGCGGGAACGGAGGTAACATAAAAATCTTAATCTGTCCATCGGGTGTAGTTGTTACAGCATACTGTGGTGGGGCGTACGGATCTGTGTAATAAGGCTGCGGAACCATAGGGCCTGGGCTCATAAATGGAGCAGCAGCAGCTAAAGCTCCATATGGTAAATGTTGTCTGTAATAGTAATACCTGCAAATATATAAAAAAAAAATCATATTAAAAAAAACATCTATGTACCTGTAGATCATCAACACACATTCAGAAGAACTCTTAAGGAATGCAGATGATATAGCCCTTGGATAAAGCGTATCTTAAAGTAAAGTATGAATTACACTAGTAATACAGAACTAGTACTGTAACATCAAATTTTACTATTCAGTGAATATTTACCCTTTATCACCACAGAGTAAGAACTTTTGGCTATTTGTGTGTTAATTCGTAACTCAAAGGACCATTTCATAAATAATCAATGCTTATTAATATTTTCCAAAAATAAGCAGGTCCTATCAAACATAACAATTAAACAAGATAATTAAATTAAAAGCCTTTGGTTTATAACTGTAATACAAAGCTACATGTGTAATAGTGTAGTTTTATTCTTTCATCGAAAGTTGTCACACTTAAACGAAAAACAACTATATATAGGAGATAGTCAAAAATATGGAAACACCTAGTATAACACCCTTTCAAACATGATTTGCGTCTGAATGGTAGGTGTCGCTGTGAAGCTGTGAACTGTAGATGTGTCAGTTACAGTTCAGCGACCGGTCTGTGCAGGTTATATTGAATCATGTCTGGGTTGAGAGAGTTTCAGAGGGTGCGCGTATGGTGGGAGCTTCCGTGACGAAAATATCGGAAATGTTTAGTGCATCAAGAGGTACAATCTCGAAGATCATGACTGTCTACGGGTGTTTCGAAAAAAAAAAAAAACACCTCAGTGAAGCACTGGCGTGGATGCAAGTGTGTGTTGCGTGTGTTGTGTGCATTAGGTAGGATTTTGACCAAACATATGATCACCAGGGCGCCAAAAGTCACAGGTGAGCTGAATACAGTGCTTACAACCCCTGTTAGCGTCGAAACAGTCAGAAGAGAACTCCACGAGCAGGGTATAATTATTCCCAATTACTCGTGACTGCTGATCATGCCGTTATACGGAGACAGTTTTGCAACGCCCATAAAAACTCGACAATGGAGTAGTGGAAGACTATCATCTGATCGGATGAATCTTCCTTTACATTGTTTCCAACTGCTAACCGAGTTTATGTGTGGAGAACGTCAATACAATCGTATGATACAGACTGTCTGTTACCGAGAGTAAAGCATGGCAGTGGTTCAGTGATGATTAGGGCAGCTATGACCTGGTATTCTGAAGAACGCATTATCACTCTGCATGGACATGTCACTGCCAAGGACTACGTAACCATTTTGAGTGACCAGCTGCAACCCATGGTGCAAACTTTGTTCCCAAATGGTAATGTCGTGTTTCAAGATAACAGGGCCCTATTCATACAACTCACATAGTCCAGAACTGCTTTGATTAGCACGAAGATAAAGTGTCACATCTGTCATGGCCTCCACAATCGCCAGATCTTAATATCATTGAGTCCTTGTGGTCAGTGTTAGAGACCAAGATGCGAGTCCGCTACCCACCACTGTCATCTCTACTACAACTTTCAGCTGCTTTGATGGGAGAATGGTACATCTCTTTGACACCATACGCGATCTGTATTTCTCCATTCCCTGTTAACTGCAGGCCGTTCTGCATGTCTTATATTGTCCTATTCACTATTAATAAAGGTAATGTGCAATTTTTCAGGTGTTTTCATATTTTCTCCATCCCCTGAACATACACACATTGCAAAGTTTTATATATTAACTAAAAAAACTCAGTGTAACGGGAAAATTGTTCTTCATTGATTTTGGGGAAATTTTGATTATAAATGCACACTCCACTTACTTTCCCTAACAGTTTGTGGTCAAGCTCAAAATTTTGTGGTCAATAAATCGGGAACCAAAGGTCTCCGCTTGATCAAATTTGAAATGCTAGCACACCTTAATAAACTTATGTGGAACCATAATACGTATGCAACATTGCTACGGTGTACAGGCCTTTGGCTCTTGAGTTATTTGCTAAAAACTTGTAATTTGAACTCAAACAAGTCGAAACCCAAACTTCGATGGGAAATAATTCGATAGCCAAAAATTTGAACTTTTATAGTATTTCATTTGTGTACTAAGCTCACAAAGGTCTTCCACTATGCCAAAAATAATACAGACCAGCTGAGTTCCATCATTGCGTGTAGTGAATATTTTCCTTGTAAAATTTGGTTACGTCCAAATTCTAACTTTGATGGCCAATAATTAGAGAACCAAAGGACACTACATGGTCATACGTATCTGATTAGCTTAATGGGCATTTTAATTATTATATTGGGCTGGATTTTGGTTCTGCGGTTATTAGCCATCAAATTAAGATTTGGACTCATAGAAAAGTAAATTCTAATCCTAATTTTGTTGGCCAATAATTCGAGAACCAAATGAACTTACATAACCATTTGTGACATGGTTGACTTCGATGACAGTGGGCATATGAATTATTCTGCTGTGCAGGATTTTGGTTCTGCAGTTTTTAGCCACCGAATTTAGAATTTGGTCTTAGAGAAAAGTAAGTCCAAACGCCAAAACTAAGTTCAAACCCTAACTTTGTTGGCCAATAACTCGAAAATCAAAGGATCCTATATAATCATTTGTCATATGGTTGACTTTGATGAGTTTAATGGGCATTTTAATTATTATGTTATGCAGGATTTTGGTTCTGCAGTTATTGGCCATCAACTTTAAGATTTGGACTTAGAGAAAATTAAGTCCAAACGCCAAAAGTATGTCCAAACATTAACTTGTAGGCCAATAACTCGAGAGCCAAAGGACCCTACATAATCATTTGTGTCATGGTTGGCTTTAACAAGCTTAATGGCCATATGAATTATTATGTTGTGCAGTATTTTGGTCCTGCAGTTATTGGTCACCAAATTTAAGATTTGGACTTACAGAAAGGTAAGTCCAAACGACAAAAAGTAAGTCCAAATCCCAATTTCGATTGTCTATAACTTGAAAATCAAATATCTACTGCCCATAATATATCGTATGCTTTCTCAGCTTATAATCTACCGCCATACCAAATTTGATCAAAATTACATAGATGAGTTTCATCAATTGCGTGAAATTTCTTGATTTTACTAAGATTAAACTCCATTTTAATGGCCAATAACTCGAAAACCAAAGGTCTACCTATACACTATAATATTTCGCATTGAGTTAGCAAATGTACCAAGATCTCGACGTCTGCCACTGTACCAAGTTTGATCAACAAAAGAGGAGTTTTACCGATCGCAGTTTATTGAATTCCCTTGATTTCTCTAAGTTCACGCCTAAATTTGATTGGCAGTTACAGAAGAAATCAAGATCTATATAACTTAAAATTTCGTTTGTGTACGTAGTTTGACAAGATCATTCACAATACCAAGTTTAGTCCAGATCGGAATAGTATCGTCAATACCATGCGATATAAACTACTTCCGGTTTGAATAGTGGGTTAGGGAAAAAGATGGTAAGTATTTTTTAGAACACAGAATTGATTTCATAAAACAGCTTCCAGAGATATTTTAGCGTTTTTTCTCTGTGTAAATCAATATTGAAAACATAAATCGTAGTGGATTTCCGGTTTAATAGAAACCTAAGAAGGGAAATGAAATGTATTGTTGAGAGGTTTAATCGATTTCAGGAAATAGTTTCTCTCTATCTATTACAGTTTTTACACTACAGCAGTCGTTAAAAGCGAAAGTGGCTGATTCCTTAGACCTACTTCAGGACGCTTAATTGATTGGAGTTAACCTCTTCTCGCCCTGTTTCCGTTTCCGTTCTACTATAACAATCAACGTAAAAACCAGAAGTGGTTAGTTTTGTCCAGTTCCGGTTTTAAGAGGGAGATTATATGGTGAAATATATTCCTACAGTACGTAACTGACTGCAGAAAACCGCTTCCCGCTACACACTTTCTCGGTTTGAATAAAAGATTACGAGGGAAAATAGTACCTATTCTTACTGTTAGAACACTGAATTGATTTCATATAACCGCTTAGTATTTTTGCTCTATGTAGATCAATATTGAAACCGGAAGTCGAAGGGATTTCAACCATTTCCAGCATAATAGAAACTTGGACCGAAATGAAAAGTATTGTTGAGATGCTGAATCGATCTCAGGAAACTGCTTCAACCTATTACCGTTTGTACTATATAGCAATCAACATTAAAACCGGAAGTACCTTGTTTCTGCCACTCTACAGCGATCACAGTCAAAAACGGAAGTGGCTTGTTTCTGCCACTACTGGTTTTAATAGAGATTAGCGTGGAGATGGAAGAATATTTTCTTGGGACACTTAATTGTTTGCAGAAAGCCGCTTTTTGCTGCCTGTTACCGTTTTAACTCTAGAAAGATTAAGTTATAATCGGAAGTGGTTGATTGTGTCACTTCCGGTTTCAGTATAGAGGATAGATTAGAAATGGGATAAGTTTACTGGAAACTTAATTGAAATCGCTTTAGCTATCTATTAAGGTTTATATTATAAGAAGAGTTGTTGATTTCTTCCACTTTCGGTGAATACAGAGTTAAGAGAGAAGATGGCACCTATCCTTAGAATGTTAAATCGATTAAAAAAAAAAAAAAAAAAAAAACAACTCTTGTCGCAATCTTTTATCGTTTTTGCTCTATGTAAATTAATATTGAAACCAGCAGTAGTAGTGATTTTCTACCGGTTCCAGTTTTAATATAAAGTTAAAGATGGAGATTTACCGTAATCTTTACATGCTTAGACAATTGAAAAAAAAAAAAACATCACTCACTCTATACATTACCATTTTTGCTCTAAAGCAGACATTATAATACCAGAAATTGTTAATTTCTATCACTTCTGTTTAGAGTATCGGCTCTGAAAAAGAAAAGAACTTTTTTCCTAACTTTCGACCCTCTACAATTTTAGCAAATTTAATAGTAATTGGTCAAGTAGTTCTTAAAATTTTGTATTTTCCGGAAGGACAGATAGGCAGATGTGGTAAATTTATAAGCAAACTGCTTATAAATTAATAAGGATAGACTAGCATATGATAATTACAAAGAAATTAACCTTAGACTTGCTGGCGACATTCCCATTCTGACGGTATTACGTGAGTGAATTTAGGAAGGGGGCGTAAGCCATGAATAACACAATGTTTGTGGAGACATTCCCATGCTAACGGTATTAGGTGAGTGAATTTATGAAGGGAGAGTGAGTAACCAGAGATTTGCTAAGGTCCGGAAGTCTAGTTTGTGTAACCACCACAGAAAACATTGCCCCTGTTCAGGTCCTGGTCATGGGAAACAGAAGGATAATTGTTGAAAATACCTGTGACCTTACAGGATTCTCTTATAGCATCATAGAAAGAATTTTGACGCACCACTACCACTTGAAGTTGTTAGTTATTCCTAGTTTCACATTGGGAACCTTGACAGCTGGAAGAAGAGAAGGTCTCTTCGATAAGATTTTTTTTTTTTAAGTATAAAAACATCTTAGAGATTTCTCATCAACCCTGCTCTCTTGAACTATCCGTAATTATCACTTCCTGCTATCTAAACTGAAGAATTCGTTGCAAGGAAGATGTTTTGAGTCCAGAAGTTTCATTTTCCAGCGTCTAGAACATACCCCCACGAAAAGGATTTCTCAGAGGCTTTAAATAAGATACAACAATGTGATAGCAAGATTCCAGTGGTATGTAAATGTAAACGACGATTGTGTTGAAATGTGATAGAAAGGTTGCACCCAAACATTGAACATAACCAAAGTTATATGTAAATGGCACATACTTTTTGGAACTCATCTTGTATGAAATTGAATACTACACTATCAGTTGAATTAGTAATAATAGTTAGTAAAAGATGTTCATTATTTTTTTTCACTTTTTTGTTCCAAAATAATGCATAATTAAAAATAACAGTAAATTTTTTCTGTCTAATTCTCTAGTAATTGTAAAATTCTATTAGGTAAATTAGTTAATACTTTCGAAATGGTCTTAATTCTTTTCTATTTCTTTGTCTAAGCGTACCGACGCCATAATTATTTTGAAAAAGTTCTTTGACAATAATCATTTTATGGATAGTACACATTTCATTTTCCAAGTACTAAATAAATAATTACTCAGGGAAATTTTGGTGCAGTCTCAGAAGGAATGCTTTGCTTGATTTCAGGCAGTTCCAAGATCATATCGTATGTGCATTGATTCAAAATGTAAAAAATATAATAATAGTAATAATCTTTTTCACATAATATTTGTGAATTTCTTCCACTGTCAGAGTACAATGGGATTCTAGATAACGCTCACCCAACAACAACGTAGCTGGTGAGTATCGGAATTTGGAGAAAACAAACCGAATTGTGACTGTAAAGCATGCTTTCA
This sequence comes from Thermobia domestica, assembly GCF_964235325.1. Lineage (NCBI taxonomy): Eukaryota > Metazoa > Arthropoda > Insecta > Zygentoma > Lepismatidae > Thermobia > Thermobia domestica. The sequence continues at coordinate 256,217,037 of NC_137458.1, forward strand.
ATCGCAAAATTTAATTTAGATCCTTACCGACTTTACTTTGAAGTAGGGCAACACTTTTATAGAAATCCTTCCCCGCTGATCTAGTGGCTAGCGCGTGGGCTTTTTGGTCCATGTGCTTCCAGCTTCGATCCTCAGTGGAAGAGCACAGAAAAAAATAATTTCCAATCATTCACTGCCATTAATCTCCTTTAGCCTGAAGAACATAACCCCGAAACGTTAAACTAAAATTTTATTTCGCTTTCATCCAATTTTATTGAAAGAGAATATGCCTAACTCTAGTCCAAGGGGACTCTGTTTCGATCCTACCCCATGTAAGTTTGTGGTGAACAATATCGTGTCCATGTGTTTTCAAGAGATTCTTCCGTTTCCTGGTGCATTCCTGTTTGCCAATTATCTAAAAAAAAAAAAAAAAAAAAAAAAAAAAAAAAAAAAAAAAACCTTTCATTAATCATTTCTCTCCCTTAGTCTGCAGAGAATAATCGTGAGACGTCAAACTAAAAATTATTCATCAGTGATAAGAGAAAAGAGATTTAGACAACCATTTACCCCAAGAAATTAAGGCGCAGAGTTTAGGGATGCGCACGAAACAAGTTGAGCCAGGATTTTCCTGACAAAATTCGAGCCGAGACACGACTCTTCCAATAGAGAAATATACATTTTTCGAGTCGAGACATCACTTTTACAGCACATTTTCGAGACGAGATAGCCACAAATCTTGTCTCGTGTGCATCCCTAGCAGAGTTAGCTAAGAACTACAAGACCAGCAAATCACGGGAAGAAAGTTCTTGAAATGTTTCCGTTTTCACCCTCACAATCTGCAATTGGTGGTCCGAAAGTTAACTTGAGTTTTGGGAAAATCTCCAAATAACATGATTGAACAAGATCATGCTCAACAGTGAGGTGATTTTTCACTGAAATAACAGGCATAGGTCTAATATAAGGATATGGAGAAATAAGAATCCATGGAAATTTGAATGAGACTCTCGGTAAATTAATTTGTATCGTGCCGTTACAGAGAGTGTGTCTCTTTCATTGAAGAATTAAGCGTTCAAAGTCACGTGAGAGTGCAATCCAATTTGCAGTTGAGAGTTGTGACTTCCAATTTCAGCAAAATAAGGCACTGCTGCATTGTCAGCAAATATCTTGATGGTCACTTGCGAACAGACAAATTAATCATGCTGGAGAAAATTACCTGTTGTTCTGGTAGTGGCCCATAAGTCACCGGACGTAGATGTTTGTGCTTTTTTTCCCTTTTGTGAGAACGTGAGGATAGAGTAGATGTATCTCAATTACCAGCAACCCTGTATGAGCTGAGGGAAAGCAGCAACCACGAATGAACTTCAAACTCGATCACGATACGCTAATCTGTCTGGTACGAGCTAAATCATCGTATCGATGTTTGCAAAATAACAGAATATGATAATAAAGAACGCACATGAAGTATGCCAACTGAAACTTATGACTTAATGCGCTGTAGCCACCAATTTCTAAGAATATTTCAATATAGTTACATTCTAGTATGTCTTCTGAAAATCGTGGAATTTAATGCTAATTCTGCATTTATTTTTGATTTCTGCATTTAAAAAAAAAATGTCTCACAATTGTGCACCGAGGTTAAAGGAATAGGTAATGAGATAAATAATAATGATGGAATGACGAAAGTGGGAGGAAACGAGACAATTCCGATAAAACCCAGGCACTGGTTTTTGTCTACCACAAAGCCTACTTGGCTGGAGCTGTTATCAAACCAGGTATCCCAGGCACCAGAGTTGAGCGTTCTTCCACTGAGCAGTGGCGTAACTACAACGGAGCGAATGGAGCAGTTGCTCCAGGGAGCAAGGGCGAAAAAAAGAAAAAAAGATTACGGAAAATTGTACCTTATGCAAAGAACGTTTGAAAACATTTCAAAAGGTACGCTTTGACTAACTATTAGCAGTGAATTCGCAACAGCTAACATCGGGGGCTGATCCAGGATTTTTGAGGGGAGGAGGTCTCAAAAATAAACTAGAGACATTTTTAGATATTTAGTTCGCTAACTGAAAATGGGGACTCCAGTGCTTCATAATACGCATTTATCTTTGCCCTTCTGGCGGCAGCATTGAGCAAAGCCATGTTGTTCAACACGAGAGAACCCAGGATTACCTTTGAAAACTCAGTTTTTATAACCACCTTTTCATTATTGTATTATTTTATTTTATTATTATCATTGTTTTTTATTAAATTCTATTAAGTACAGTAAACCATTCTTAGTTTACATGAACAATATTCATATTAAGAACGTATGTAGTGATAACTTAGGAAAGAGATAAGTATAATCTTTAGGTTTCTTAATAAAAATAACTTTGTATATATATAACGCAGCAACTGAATTGCGTGATCCATGGGGCTGGTATGAGTAAATCGATGATCGATCGATCCAAGGCGTAGTAAAACTAATCTCTTTCCAGCCTTAGAAAAAAGTGGATGTAAACAAACCCACCTGACTACCAGTGGATCGATGACCACTGATTAATTGTTGGTCTCACTGCACTAATATCCTACCGCAATATAATCCCTACTAAAACAATAATTTCAAATGAAAATAACCGAATTTATCCTGTATTTTGTGATAATAAGCGCAATATATATAATATTTAACAACAGATGTAGCTTTATTTCAACCTCACCCGTCCTTGGACATATAGTATTTACTGCGCATGCGTATGCGTTCGCGCGCCGATCCGACTTATTTGAAATTGTAGAATACAGAGAGTTCCATGGCGAAAAAGTGTTACAATAATCCACCTTTCTCTCGTGTTGTAAAACACGAAAAATAACAACAGGAACATAGGCAATCTCGTTTATATAACGATTTAAGAAAATATGTATTTCCAACATAACAGTAGTCAGTGTCAGTGCGTTAATTATATACAAACCAACAGAGCCTTACACTTTGGAAATTATGCGACGACAATAAGCTAGCAGCAGATCTTGCTGTTTACGTCTCTCGCTGCCGAAGCACGTGTGAGCCGCGGAGTAATACATTTCGCTTTGTTTACATCTACTTTGTTCTAAGGCTGAAAAGACTATAGTTATAGTCCAGTCAATTTAGGTGAAAAAAGTGCTAAACATCAAACCAGTTGTAAAAGAAATAAAGTAAGGTGTTTTAGACTTGGAATAATGTCATCAAAAACATATCAAAAATCTAGAGAAATCCAAGCATGGGAAAGCCGCCATATTGGATTTACTCTCCAAATCTATAAAATGCAATTATTGCTCAAATTAATTTCAAGTTTGTATCGAATAGAAAGTTTTTGGAACTAAGATCGTTATTTTAATCCATTTTCAAACATTTTAACCAGTAACAAGAGAGGTATTTGAGAAAGGTATTTGATATGTTTGTTGAGGTCTTTTTCTTCATTATAGTACCTCACAGTTTTTTTTTATTTGTTACCGCTGTTAACATACATTCGTTTTCTTTTTGTTTCAGATGTTGATTATTTTGAGCTGTTGAGCTGTTTAATTATCATGAATGAGAATTTAATTGTGAAATATGCCTTTGTGAGAGGTATGGGTTCATTCCTTGATTTCTTGTACAGAGCTCAACAATGCCATGCAATAGTTCACTACTGTCTTGTATAATACCAGTGAACAACACAAAGAAACTTCATACATCAGACAAGAGACTCCTTAGTTACCAAGAAAATCTTGACATCTTCTATTAGATCGAAGCCCATTTATTCCTGATGAACCCTTGTGTAGTTTGGGATCAGGAGTCGTTGCTCATAATAATGTCAACATTGACAAAGCAAAAGAAGCTGGTGATCTAATTGTCCAGTCCGTGCAAGGTCAGAACATTTGAAATTTTTCATTCAAACGAAATTTACAGGCTGTTACTATGGGATGAATAATGTTAAAGTAGGTCAAGATGTCGTCAATATTGACCCACAATTGCTATTCCAAAGACTTGCTTTTGTTTCTGAAAAACAGAACATAGACAAGAGGAGTACATTCAAGTATGAACTTCGCAGCTATTCAGCATCTTTGTTGATTCGATTCTTCCACGGAAAGTAAACAAATAGGTTCTGGCCATGACCTTGGGCCAAGGTGGAGAAATGTCAAATGTCTACAGCAGAAACACCAAGGTGCTTTACTACATCGATTATCATTGTCTGCTGATATGCTGTTCTCAAACATCTGTAATAGCTATACAAAGTATGTTCTGAAAGGTATGGCAAATCGTTGTGATTGTGTTTGATGGATATTTGGATGGTTTTTCCATTAAGGATGCAACTCGTATTAGGAGTAGCGAAAGTAAAAGTTTCTCTAATGTTTTATTTTCTTTGGACATGAAACTGACAATGAAGAAAGATTTATTTCTGTCAAACAAAACGAAACAATTTCGTTTCTTTTATTGATGATGATGATTATGCTTAGTGAAAGCTTTAAAAGTGTTGGATGTCAGACAATACATGCAAGAGGAGGCGCAGACATTCTGATCGCCTAGACAGCAGTTCATGCGTCTGAACAAAGTGATGTTATTGCAGACGACATTGATGTCCTGATACTCCTATGTTTCTATGTTAAAATGGAAAGTAAAAATTATTCTTCAAACCAGAACCAAAGTGTTTTGCAACCAACATCCGAGAATGGAATATTTAATCTGCAAAGTCGTTATTAGGATTAAATGTCTGCAGTGGCTTGCTTTTTATTCTTGCGATTTTGAGATGTGATACCACGTCACAGTTGTTTGAGATTGGCAAAGGCAAAGGTTTAACGGGGATAATGAAAAATACGTCATTTATGGAGTATGCTGAAGTATTCAAAATGCAAACAGTCTGAAAGAAGACGTAATTGTTATCGGGGAACATGCTATTTGTGCCATGTGTGGACGAAAGACATCTGATACCTTAGATGAACTCAGATACAGATGTTTCAGTACAACAGTTAACAAAAATATGGTTCAAGTTGTTCAAGCCCAGTCACTACCACTGACTTTAGCTGCTTCTAAATTGCATAGCTTACGGATCTACTACCAAGTTCAGGATTGGAAAGGGAATACATCTCTTCAACATGAGGAGCAGTTTCAAAGTGAGCAACTTCTTTCAGTACTAACTGATTATCCACCAGCACGACTAGCTCTGGAATGCTAGACAGATGTAAATGCAAGACAAATTGCAGTACTTCAAGGTGCTCATGCAGAAAGCATGGTTTGGTATGTTCATCAGTTCGCAGTGAATGTCATAGTATACTCTGCAGTAACAACAGTACAGAAGATAGTGTATACGACGATGGTGTTTCTGATGGAGAGTGATAATGTTGGAAATGGCAGCAGAGTCTTACTTGTGTTACTTTCTTCTGTTTTGTTAGTATTTTCAAAGAGTGTCTAGTAATTTAAACGAGTCTGTACAAGTTTAACCATCTCTTGCAAACACTAATACCGTATCCTTATAATGTTCTTGTAATAAATGGAATATTAATAGAAACACAATTAGATGATTCCTGGTTCAAAAAGCTATCTATTTGATATATATTTCATATAAATTGGAGCAAAATAAAAAATTTCTAGATTTTGAGAGTGAATTCAATATGGTGACCAATATGGCGGCTTTCCCCTACTTGGATTTTTCTAGACTTTTGATATGTTATTGGAAATATTATTCCAAGTCTTTAAAAAAAACTTACTTTATTTCTTTTACAATTAGTTTGATGTTTTCACCTAAAATGACTGGACTATTATGCCGCTGCCACTGAGTGACCGCGGCTGTTTCTTTCAATGTATTCTTTTCAATATAGAAAAATTGATTGCACAGCAGAATTAAATACTTGAATTTTTATTTCGAGAATATTAAGTAATTTGCATAATGATTTTCTTACCTTTGTAAGTCTGTCGCAGTGATTACATTAGGTCCATAATTGAACGGATAATAAGGATACCTAAAATATCTGGCCTCAGATAAGCAAATGATGAGCGCTATCACCAAACAAATCTGAAAAAATAATAAGCAGATTGTAATTTCAAATGTTAAAGTTACAAAATACACACAATACTTAAAAGCGGGAAGCATTTTTGCCGATCCCAAACGTTTCAGTGTATTATTTTCGCACGCTACCTAGCCAGCTGTTTTAAGTTGATCATATAAAGTGTACAAAAAAATTTGGGCAAGTCTTTAATTTGCCCATTTGATGTCGAAAACAGAGCCCAAACAAGCCCTTCCTACTACTATTAACCCGTTAATGCTTCTAATCCGTTCCTACTACTACTACTACTACTACTACTATTATTATTATTATTATTATTATTATTATTATTATTATTATTACCGGTACTACTGCCACTACTAATACTACTACTATTACTACTACTAGTACTACTTCTTTTACTATGGATCCGTGTAGTAAAACTGCAAACTTATTTTAATGAAAAAAGTGTTACGAAAATTTAAAAAAATTCCCTTGGGCCGGGTTTGAACCCACACCAAAAACGACTTTAATTATAATAACGTGTTGCGCTAGCATGCTCGGCTATGAGGGCCGATAGTACTTAGCGTTTACTTTCTGCTATATTTTAGGTCATGATTCTTGATGTCCTATCAGTATTGGCCAATAAGAACAGAGGATATCTGAAACGTTTGGGATCCGCGAATATGCAAGCGGGAATGATGTTAATATGATTTTAATGCCATTCTGGGACGTATTAATCGATCTTAATTGCGAATTTCACGATTTTTGTATGTTATTTTTTATACCGTAATTACACAACTGCTATGAGCAATTTATAAGGTTTTATTTTAATTCATAATTATTCCCAGCAATCACTAACGTACTATATCTAGCAAATCGAATGCATTTACCAAGAGAACATTAAACTGTCAATGTAATTGCTGTTACAGGAACGATGTATGCCGCTTTCGAATTGAAGAGCGCGTCGCAAGTAGTATGAGAAACGTTGTTAGAAGTGTATGTATCACCATTCATAGAAGGCAAAGGACGATAGGCACAAATATGAATTAAAGTTCCAATTATAGGAACAATTGTAAACAATTTAAACTAGTGAGTTTACCGATGCAGAAAAAATCGTCCTTCATTGATTTCAATAACTTTCCTATTAAGGTCTAACAATTAGTGATTTCCCCCCTAAAAATCCATACTCTAATTCTAATTGTTCTTAATTCGGTAACCAAATGTGTGGACACAAAGTACTTTATAATACATACGTGTTAAGGAAGTAAAGGTCTACCACGATTCTAAATTTGGGCAAGGTAAGTTGAATTTCATAGATAAGTACAATAAGAGAAGAAAGTCAATAATTACCCATACTTTCGCAATAACTCTCTTTATGTAACTGCCAACTGCCATCGCATATTATATGGTTATGCTGTTATGGCAATGCCACAGAAATTTGATCTTAATTGCTCCATTTTTCTTTTTACTATTGCTAAACGAATATGGCCGCTCCGCTGGCAGCGTGCACGAAGGAAGAACAGAGAGTAGTTATAAATGCGACAAAAGCAATCTCTTCAACAATAGATTTGCCGTTTGGTGTGAATTGCTGGCTTCAAAGTGTTGGCAAGTAAATCATTGTGTCTTGCACTATTCAGTTTACGCTCTTCGTTCAGTTAGTCCCCCAATATACACTTTTTGAAAACCTTTAATGCTTACGGTTGTGGAATGAAGAAAGTGGGAGAAAATGGGAGAACCCACACGCACGGTGTTTGTATACCACAAAGTTCACTTGGCGCGAGCTGGGACCCCATGCACCAGAGGTGAACGCTTTACAACTGAGTCACAGCGGCCCCTACATCTTTTTTAATCCACAAACATGGTTAGTATCATTTTCCTAAGAAAGTATGAGTCTTCAATTTATTTTTCATTAGTGATTCATAGTATTTTCACTCTATACTTCTTCTTTGGATTCTGGCACATAAAAAGGAACCAGGGGCGTGATTTGAGAGGACAGGGAAGGCAATTGCTCTTCTGAATTTGAGAAACGCATACTTTTTATTAAACTATACTAACAAGAAACGTGAAACTCTTCTGTCGAATGGAAGTCTTCTCCCTTCCTCTCCTAACAAAATCTGAAATGACGCTATTAAGAGGAGCCCACAATCATCGTAATATATTGAGTGTCTGATGAATTTTGGTCACTGACACTTTCAAACCAGAAAAATCAAATCGATGTCCTCCGTTGATCCTTGATGCACAATCCCAGCTTAGCGGTCTTGTTCTACCTCCAACAGAAGAATGAAATTGGAGCAATGAAGATCAAACTTTCGTACCACTACCACAAAAGCATAATCTTAAAACATGCGAGGGCAGAACGTAATACATACAGTAGAAAGAGTTTTGGCAAAAGTGCGGACATTATTTTTCCTTTTCCTCCTATACTGTTCTTTTAATTTATTTCCTTTTTCCAGTAAAATCAAATGAAGAAACACTACATAATAGAAATATTTAGATATTAAATACTTTTGACTCTTGGAAAAAAATATCTAGATTTTACTTCCTTATAATGGCGATTTGGAAGAAAATAAAAATATTTGCACTTATTAATTGCCTTCAACTTCAGCCTTTGTCCTATAACAGCACGTGTTAGTCAGTAAATTTGATGCGAAAGTCACAAAAATCCACCCCCCACCCGTGACATATTTTCGGGAACGGCGTTCCGCTTCAACTAAAAACACAGATTAAGAAGTATTTACAGTATCTGGAGACAAAATCTTTTAAGCTGTGTAAAGAGTTTCAGATAGATATCTTAAGGTTGAAACATGTCCAAAATGACCTATAGTGGTCTTGATTCCACTAAGCACTGAATGCGCCAAATTATCGCCGTTTCTTAAATCTTCAGAAATTGTATTCAATTTCAATATAAAAGAAATATAACTTGAATTACTGTTGAATTTGAAACTATGGTCTCAGCTATAGGTATTTAAGTCAAAATTAGCGATTGAAAAATATCTGGAATGAAGACTTCAAATAAATAATGAAACTTTTCTCCTTAATTTTGATTTGGTAACATCGTGTCCGTATGTGTTTTCGGGGTACGATAACTACAATTTCCTCCCACTTTCTCATTTCACTAGATCTTCCATCATCATACATTTACCTTAAACATCTGTCTCCCTGACCCTAATGAGCATAATTATGGAACTTTAAACTGAAAGAGTTAATTTTATTTTGATATTATTTGATTTTGAGTTTAACTACCTTTTCAACAGCAAGGATCTAGAGCTTAACGCAGGAGGATCCGAACCACATGAGCTGTCACCGGGAATTGAACCCAGGTTTTCCATTCAAAACGCTAACCACTTGGCAATGCGGAAGCTCTTTTCTCCTTAATAATGACACCGATACGCTTCGAAGAATCGCTATGTGTTAAAACTACAACTTCAGAAGAAGTAAAAAACATTCCAAACTCTTACTGTCAAATACAAGGAAGTACTTGAAAAACACAATAAAATTGGTTCTGCTATATCTATTATGCACGGGAGAGTGTTGTAGCTTTCTCCAACAATATTATAGAGGATCAATGTGTACGTGATGAGAACTAGAAGCCTTTAATTTCAATATACAGTATTACACTAGTTAACAAATTTAAACTTTTTGTTTGTTACATGAGAAAATTCACCTGATCTTAAAGGAACTTTTTGCGCTGAATTCGAATATACACTCGGTTTCTCTCCATCCCGTACAGTTTTCCCGTAACAGAGGGATTTTCGGGAAATTCCCTCAAAATTTTCCCTTTTTCAGATATTTTATTCCCCTAACTCCTGTCCCCTTACATATAGTAACATAGAAATTATACCTAAGTATACCTTGATTTATATTTAATAAACCCTAAAAGTTTCGTAAAAATCGCTTTGTTCTTTCTAGAGAAATAAATATATTTGTATGTATACTGTGTGCACTGTTTATTGCACCTGATAGTAATGCTTTCATATCTCCTGAGTTGGGGTAAAAACGATTTGCTTTATTACTACACACACAGATATAAAAATGAATATTTACAATAGTCAACAACACACTTGTATTGCTCTCTGTAAATTAGAAACGTGTATACAAATAGAATGTACTTCCAACGTATATTTTTTTTAAACGTACAGTATAGGTATATCTTAATACGTATATATACAATTCTCCAAATTTTTTCCGTTTTGTTCATTAAATGGTTATCAATATTTGTTATCAAATGTAACAGAATGCAAAAGAAAGAAAGAATGGAATACAGACTCATTGTTGACAACAATGAACTAATGCAGTCTGAATTTTCCACTACGGTATCGTTTCCCCCTCCCCCCGCGCATTTCTTTCTTTCTTGTGTTCTTGACACCTGGTGAGGGAGTTTTGTACATTTTTATATTGACGTGTGGTTTAACACTACTTCACTTTCAAAGTTGTCTTTGCTGCTAAGAGTGCTTTCATGTTTGATCTTAACGGCATTATATCCAACTAAGACCAGAAGTTTAGTTTGGGATCAGTACAATGGCGTCAAGAGGACGGCGTTCGTGTGTTAACTCACCAAATAGTTTTTGTTATGTGTGTGGCCAGTTTGTAGTGAAAGGACAGTGTAGATCCATTATGCCATCGGTGAAACTAGCCTATTATATATATTTCGGATGTCGTGTGGGAGATCAGGACAAAACTTGGGCACCCAACATAATTTGTGCGTCGTGCTACGTCACTTTACTTGCATGGGCCAAAGGGAAACGGAGGTTCATGAAATTTGCTGTACCAATGGTGTGGAGAGAACCCACCAACCATCTGGATGATTGTTATTTTTGTCTCACAGTAGTTAAGGGACATTCTTAAAAAAAAAAAAGCAAATACACAATAAGTTATCCCAACGTTAAATCCGCAATTAGACCTATTCCGCACGGGGATGAACTTCCACTTCCCTAGCCCTCTACCAACTGGGAAGAGATATGGCCAAAAGACTCTGATGATGATCATGACCTTGATGAACCATCGACATCAACATGTACATCCAAGGATCCAACGTTCATCCCTGACTGTGTTCGCGAGCCACATTTCATCCGGCAATGTGAACTTAATGACCTAGTCCGTGATTTGCACCTGACAAAACAAGAGGCGGAACTTCTGGGATCAAGGCTCCAGCAGTGGAACTTATTGGATGCAGAAACGAACATATCAGTGTACAGGAAAAGGCATGTTCAATTTTCAAGCTATTTCTCAATGCAAGATAATGTGTGCGTATGTACGGATATAAATGGGTTGATGGCGGAGCTAGGAATTCCTTACGTTCCAGAAGAATGGAGGTTATTTATCGACGCGTCAAAGGTCAGCCTTAAAGCTGTCCTTTTACATAATGGAAATAAAAAACCTTCTATACCACTTGCGCACTCAGTGAAGATTAAGGAATCCTATGACACCATGTCAACTTTGCTAAATCTTATACATTACAAGGACCATTGTTGGCAAATATGTTGTGATCTCAAGGTAGTTGGTATTTTATTAGGACTGCAGTGCGGTTACACGAAGTACCAATGTTTTTTATGTTTATGGGATAGCCGAGCTGATGACAAAGATTATGAAGTGAAGGAATGGGAACCTAGAGTGAATTACATACCTGGAGAATGCAACGTCAAATACGCTCCTTTGGTAGATCCTAATAAGATATTACTACCGCCACTTCATATCAAGTTAGGACTTATGAAAAACTTTGTCAAAGCCATGGATACATCTGGTGAAGGTTTCAAGTATTTGCGAGATAAGTTCCCTAACCTGAGTGATGCTAAGATTTCAGCGGGAGTGTTTATTGGTCCCAAAATTAGGAAATTAATGCTTGATGATAGCTTTGACAGCAAGTTAAACAGTGCTGAGCTAGCTGCCTGGACAGCATTTAAGTGTGTTTTGCGCAACTTCTTGGGCAATAACAAAGCTGAGAGTTACACAGAAATCGTACAGGACATGATACAGAAATACAAAGAGATCTCAACTTTACCTCAACTTAAGAGATCTGAAAGCATTACTATAAGGTGCAATAAACAGTACACACAGTATACATACAAACATATTTATTTCTGTAGGAAGAATAAAGCGATTATTACGAAACTTGGAGGGTTTGTTAAATATGAATCAAAGTATACTTAGGTATAATTTCGATGTTAGTATATGCAAGGGGACAAAATCTTGGGGTGTAAAATAAACGAAAATTTGGGGTGTAAATTTTTGAGGGATTTTCCCGAAAATCCCTCTGTTACGGGAAAATCGTACGTGATGGAGAAAAACCGAGTGCATATTCGAATTCAGCGCAAAAAGTTCCTTTAAGAACAGGTATTTCCTTTTATGTAACAAAACCTTTGTTAACTAGTGTTGTTTTTTTCGTAATTGTGGCGAAACAATTGAATATTTACTTATCACATATAAGGGACGCTGCCTGACAGCTTTCAGGTTTATTTGCACGTCATAACTCATTTTTCGACAAAAATGTTACATAGCGGTTCTTCGAGGCGCAGTGACGATATGTGAGTATGATGTTTCCACTTATTAAAGTAACATACTGGCATTTTACCCTGTATCTTGAAATTGATGGAGAGTTCCCTCGTAGATATACGGTTATCCTACGTGCCTTTGTCGCTACAGACCTGGCCTTGATTTCGGGTGAAAGCTTATGCAGGCTGTAAGTCCACATCTCATGTAGTCCACATTGGTGAAAGGGAAACTGAATTCTAATTCAACCAATCAACCACGGAAATTTTCGGGTTCGTATTTTTACTCAGTCATCTTGCTTTTAAGTTTTGCTACCAAAAGAAAATTATATATTTCAGGCAAAAATTTTGTTGTAGGCCTTATATCTGGAGGACTAATTATAGTGTGGTAAAACCCTAACTATCACTTACTCAGTATGGTGTGCTTATTCCGTAATAATAATAATAATAATAATAATAATAATAATAATAATAATAATAATAATAATAATAATAATAATAATAATAATAAGAAGAAGAAGAAGAAGAAGAAGAAGAAGAAAGAATAAAGAAAAAAGACGAAAACGAAAACTCATTTTAGGGATCGTTAAAAAAAATTGTGGCTTCTGATCTAAAAATACATCAGAAGATCCAATGTATTTCAATAAAAAATTTTCTTGTAGGCCTTATATTTGGAGAACTACATATAGTATAGCCAAATCCAAATTATCACTTAATTCAGTATGTTGTGCTTATTCCGTAAAAAAAAAAAAAAAAAAAAAAAAAACTCGATTTAGGGACCGTTCAAAAATTTTGTGTTCCCTGATCCAAAAACTATGGCCAAGATCGCAATATTTAGATGCATTTTTTGAATCATTCCTAAAATTCTTGGCCAAGATCGCAACCTTTTGTCCCATTTTTAGATCATCCATAAAATGTATGTTCATTATTTCGCAAGTAAATGTTTAGATAATTTCTTTAAGCCAAAAATCCTCGTCGACATTCTTAACAAAAAAAGAAAGAATGAAAAAGAAAAGAAAAAAGAAAAAGAAAAAGAGAGAAATAAAGAAAAGAAAAGTTCCATAGTTATGTTCTCTAGGTTAACAGTCTTCATCCCGGCGAAATTAAAATACCGCTAATTTTACAGTAATTATGTGATATCTTCAAATAGATAAAAGATAATTGAAATATGGAACAAGAGCGCCCTAGATAATATTATTTTGCGTGAGGTACCGTTATCACAAGTCACCTAGTAGCTTTTTTCCGTTTTCAGCTGTTTAGAAACGCGAAAATAAATGCCGATTTTCAAAATGGCTCGAAATCGAAAGCAGATAAGTGAGTCGTGATAACGGTTTCTCATGTAAAATAATATTGTCTAGGGCGCTCTTGTTCCACATTTCGATTATCTTTTATCTATTTGAAGATATCACATAATTACTGTAAAATTAGCGGTATTTTAATTTCGCCGGGATGAAGACTCTTAAGGTAGAAGGATGAATAGCGAATGTGAATGATTATGATAGAATTGGTACAATGAGAATGTGGGAGGAAACGGTAAAAAGTAGAACAACCAGAAATTCAATATTTTCCAATACAAACTCACTTGGCTTGGATTACATCAGGGACGTCTCACACCAGAGGTCAATATTGAGCCACCATGCCTCCCACATCCTTCAGAAAGTTTCTACTCACTATTGTAACTGCTTTCGTCTCCTGTAGTTTAATATTTTCATATGCGGATTTCCATTAACTCATATATATGGCCTTATCTTTTTTGTTTTGTATTTTGATTTATTTTGGAAAATAGATCATTTTCGAACTATTCTTGGTGAATTTAGTGTCATTTCGTTTTACCTGATCTCCAATTGGCTAATAATGATACTGGGTCGAAAACGACCTAGGGGGCAAATATATAAGCTTTAGCAATAACAAAATACTTAAGTGAGTCGTTTTCGATATTATTAATATATTATTAATATTATAAATATTATAAATAAATATTAATAAAAGACAATCGTAAGAATTAAAATTGCAACCACAGGTAATGGTTCCATACATAACTGAGTAGTTCCTGCTTTCAAACCATGCTTTATAAAGCTGGGACAGGTAACGGTTGTTATAGACCTAACAAGCACTTTATGTTGCAATCAACTTTTCAAACATGAAAAATGCTTTATGCAAATGAAGTGATAATCTTTGAATCATGCGTGGATAAATATTGTTTAATGTGTACAGTGTCATAAACTACACCGTAAACTAAAAAATAAAACTGCAAGTGAACATTGCAAGAGATGGTCACGACCTTTGGAATGCTATATGATTTATGGTAGATGTAATTTTGATTTTATTATGAAAGGTGGAAAGTTATTCATATATGTAAAACACATAATTTCTGTCCGAAACACATGATTACATCCATATGTGAAGTTTTCGATGATGTTTTGAACATTCTAATGAGTTTTAAACTTAACCTGTCTGTAGTAATTTTACTGCAAGAATTTGAAAATTTGCCTCAAACTCTGTTTAGATACACTGTTACAAAGTGTATTCTGAGTTAGGAAACAAAAGGTGGACTTACAACTGTTGTTAATATAAATTTGCTTTCTCGAATACAGCCTTCAGATGAAACTTAACTGGCACCAACGCAACTTACCAGTGGAGTACACAAAACTTTGTCAAGGAGTACGGTTAAATTTCCTAGTGTTGCCACGAGATGAGACTGAACTATTTGAGGTGAGACGAGACTAGACGTATCGTGAAATGTCTCGTCTCGTCTCGTGTCTCAAAAATACTAATGCAGTTTTTGAATTTGTTTAAAAATTTATTAACTCGGAATAAATTATTTGCCTTCGAAATGTATACTAGCGTTTATTATTTTAAATGAGGACCATTCTACACAGGACATTCTACAAGAATACATAAACTTAATTTTTTTTAATGATTCTTACAAACAGCTTTCATTTCCATTTTTCAATAGATTCAAGTTTAATTATTTTGTGATATTGTTCCAGATTTAAATACAATGTCAAAGTATTAATCGGGACAGGAGCGGATCCAGGACGGACTTCTGGGTGTGTGTGTGTAATACTTCTACTTTTAAGAGCTCCAAACTCTGGGATGGATTTTGTTTATATATAAAATAAGAAAGTTTCCTCTTCTGGGGAGGGGGCGATCGCTCCGATCGGCCCCCCTGGATCTGCCCCTGAATCGTGATCAATGTTTCAGATTTCATTCCGGGTGCTGGTGGGCATATCTATGTATAAAACTTCTATTATAGAAGAACAACTTCTCTTAATGGCAATTTCATCAGTAACTGACCATTGTTTCATGGTCTTTCTCGTTCCGAACAAAGACAGAAACGTGTCAGCTTTTTACGATTCTGAATTTTGTAAGGATGCTGGTTTGACAAAATTTATTTCTTTTTATTGTATTTGATGTTATTCGAACCTAAGCCATTTTTGAAATCGGAAAGTCACATAGGCCTCCTTATTTGTTGCAGTGGTGCCAAAAGTTCTGCAAAAGCGATTTCAGGATAAGTAGAGAAGGATTACCTTTCGACTGTACCGACAATATCGACAAATATTCCTGTCGTAGTAATTCATTACTGGTTCAATCGAAACTAAGCAGTCGTTGTTGGAAGATTGTAGTTGTGTTGTGTGTTGTGCTTTGTTAACCAAACCGGAGATTTAATTTCCCATGTTCATATCGTTTCAGGACACAGGTGATTTTTGTATACACATCTTAACATTTTAATCTTTTTTTTTCTCATAAATTTTGTTGAAAGGGGTAAAACCTCAAAAATTCCTTCTCTCCATGAGACACTGGAACTTTCACATGCTTAATATTTCTTTAGTTGTCGTTTCATAGTACTTTTTTTCAGTTTAACTTCCCACGGTTATGCTTATTAGGATAAAAGAGACGCATGATTTTTGGCAAGTGAATGATGATGGAAGAATTGGTGGAATGAGAATATGGGAGGAAAAGGCAGCACTCCCAGAAAACCCACGAACACGATGTTGTCTACGACAAACTTACTTGGACGGGAATCGAACAAGGGACCCTGTACACCAGAGATAGACGCTCAACCACAAAGCCACCGTGCCCCTTCTCATAGTTCTATCGAGAAGGTTTTCTAAGTTAGTTCTGAATAACAAATTTTCGGTGTAACATAACTAACATTCCAGTCATGTATTTATTGTATGTATGTATGCTATTTGTATGCTATAACCGATGGCTTATGGTTTTGTATTCTAAGTTGGTGTTTCTCTTTGATTTCTCCGACTAGACTACTTCCATTATGGAAGAATTATATTAGCTAAAGTATGAGATCGTTTAAGAAAATAATTCCTTTTAATAAATTCAAAAGTAATTTGATTTTTTTCAACTATTTAAACCTGTGAATGTTTTTCGTACCATCTGTGGCTAGGCCAAAATCAAAAGGTTAAAATATCCTTATTCTAGTCAATCTCTGGAAAAATCTACGCCAAACCATCATAGTCTTAAATCCATTAGATCTATTAATCTCTTTCCGGAAACAAATTAAATGAAATTAATACAGTTGTGAAGTGTTTCTAATACACGTATAAAAAGTACCAGGAAACTACTACAGTGAAACCTCCCTTAACGGACACCTCTCAATAACGGCCGCCTCTATAATACGGACAGATTTTTCTGTCCCGGCAAAAATATATGTTCTCTTACGGAACAAAACCCTCCCTTTTACGGACACTCTCAGATACGGATGCGGACAGTCCTTTTTTCCCCCAAACACTTTAATAACCTCTTCATAACGGACAGAAATTACTCTCGGTTCTGCGACACACACACACACACATGTTTGTTATGCAACCGTACTGAGGATTCTCAGTGGACACTTGCTAAAGAGTTTTATTACCCTTGTAGAAGAAAAACATGCATTTTTCGCTAAACAAAAGAGTTTGGCCGATTAGTTGGTTCCTAACGCATCTTTTGAGAGGTTCTGACAATTTGAAATAAATGAAAATTGCTTACAATGTGATGACATGTACTTAAGAAAATTATCATACATACATTATCCTTTGCAGTATACGAATATATTAATACATCCCCCAGCAATGATATAAGTTAACAGAAATGAATTTCTCCATCGTCCTTCCCAGTAACTCAAATACATACTAAATAGAGCATTTTCATATTGAATTTTACGTATTTACGCTCAAAAATAATGTATTTTTTTATCTTACTGCATACGATTAACGTTGTGAGAAATTAAATTTCTGTAACCTCTCTGTAACGGACACCTCTCAGTAACGGACAAAAATTCATGTCCCATTGGTGTCCGTTATTCAGAGGTTTCACTGTATTACTAGTTGGCTGACTTTGAAGCAATTGATTATTTAAAATATTACTAGACTCTAAGTTAAACACAAATCAAATAACTGATTCAATATTTATATTCTTTAACCTTTTGGAGCTCCTTTATGGCTAAGGGGTTAGCGGAGCCTTTGGCGTGGGAGACCCGAGTTTGATTCCCTGTGGAAGCTCTTGTAGTTCGGATGCCATGTTAATTAGTAGATCCCGTCTCATATAGTATCGTTGCTGAAAGGGACGTTAAACTCAAAATCAACTAAATCAATTCTTTAACTTTTTGGACTTTGGGCTTTTCTTTCCACTGTACTCTTCATATTGCAATTCTAGATTCATCCTGGTTTACTTATTAAGTTAAATTTAAGATGCCTTGCACTTGGATTCATAATACTGTAATTGTTCTTTACAATTCAATTTCCAAATCTGTTTGTACGTAAAAATAAAAATGAAATCGATGTTATATATCTCACATTATTACGACAAAATGACTGAACTGTTTGAAATGAATTCTTGAACGAAGTCAGTACCTGAAAATGAAAGTAAATCTATCAGTTTAACGCCCCACGTTATGTCCTTTAAGCTAAGGGAGGCGATGATTAAGGCATGTGAACGATGATGGAATAATTTGTGGAATGATAATGTGGAAGGAAAACGGAGTACTCGGAGATAACCCAAGGACACCTTAGCCTGGGATCGAAACAGCGACACCACACCCCACAAGCGCTCTCTCCCTCAGCTACCATGCCCCAGTCAGCACTTGAGTTGAAATGTACTTTTTTTTATTATTTTCCTTTGATAACACTAGTTAACAAAGGTTTTGTTACATAAAAGGAAATACCTGTTCTTAAAGGAACTTTTTGCGCTGAATTCGAATATGCACTCGGTTTTTCTCCATCACGTACGATTTTCCCTAACAGAGGGATTTTCGGGAAAATCCCTCAAAAATTTCCCTTTTCGTTTATTTTACACCCAGAGATCTTGTCCCCTTGCATATACTAACATAGAAATTATACCTAAGTATACTTTGATTCATATTTAACAAACCCTCCAAGTTTCGTAATAATCGCTTTATTCTTTCTAGAGAAATAAATATGTTTGTATGTATACTGTGTGTACTGTTTATTGCACCTTATAGTAATGCTTTCAGATCTCTTAAGTTCAGGTAAAACGTTTTACTTTATTACCACGAACACATATATAAAATATAATACAATATAATTTACAAGTGTGACAATTTACAATAAACAATAATACAAATGTACCAAAAGGTCATGAAAAGACAATCAAAACTATCACAATATATGAAACTTCCATTGGGTTACAAAAACGTACACTACTTCCTTCTTTTGTAAGAAATGTTGCATTCTCTAACAAGACACCAACAATAGTCCCCCATCATTGAAGGATCCCATCGTCCCTGGTAAATTTTCTCCATTGCCATTATATCTTGGTGGAATCTTTCCCCCTGTTCGTCGCTGAGAGCACCTAGGTTAGCAGGAAAGAAGCTGAGGTGGGAGTGCAAAAAGTGGATTTTTAAAGACATCCTACAACCCAACTCTTTGTATTTCTGTATCATGTCCTGTACGATTTCTGTGTAACTCTCAGCTTTGTTATTGCCCAGAAAGTTGCGCACAACACACTTAAATGCTGTCCAGGCAGCTAGCTCAGCACTGTTTAACTTGCTGTCAAAGCTATCATCAAGCATTAATTTCCTAATTTGGGGACCAATAAACACTCCCGCTGAAATCTTAGCATCACTCAGGTTAGGGAACTTATCTCGCAAACACTTGAAACCTTCACCAGATGTGTCCATGGCTTTGACAAAATTTTTCATAAGTCCTAACTTGATATGAAGTGGCGGTAGTAATATCTTATTAGAATCTACCAAAGGAGCGTATTTGACGTTGCATTCTCCAGGTACGTAATTCACTCTAGGTTCCCATTCCTTCACTTCATAATGTTTGTCATCAGCTCGGCTATCCCATAAACATAAAAAACATTGGTACTTCGTGTAACCGCACTGTAGTCCTAATAAAATACCAACTACCTTGAGATCACAACATATTTGCCAACAATGGTCCTTGTAATTTATAAGATTTAGCAAAGTTGACATGGTGTCATAGGATTCCTTAATCTTCACTGAGTGCGCAAGTGGTATAGAAGGTTTTTTATTTCCATTATGTAAAAGGACAGCTTTAAGGCTGACCTTTGACGCGTCGATAAATAACCTCCATTCTTCTGGAACGTAAGGAATTCCTAGCTCCGCCATCAACCCATTTATATCCGTACATACGCACACATTATCTTGCATTGAGAAATAGCTTGAAAATTGAACATGCCTTTTCCTGTACACTGATATGTTCGTTTCTGCATCCAATAAGTTCCACTGCTGGAGCCTTGATCCCAGAAGTTCCGCCTCTTGTTTTGTCAGGTGCAAATCACGGACTAGGTCATTAAGTTCACATTGCCGGATGAAATGTGGCTCGCGAACACAGTCAGGGATGAACGTTGGATCCTTGGATGTACATGTTGATGTCGATGGTTCATCAAGGTCATGATCATCATCAGAGTCTTTTGGCCATATCTCTTCCCAGTTGGTAGGGGGCTCGGGAAGTGGAAGTTCATCCCCGTGCGGAATAGGTCTAATTGCGGATTTAACGTTGGGATAACTTATTGTGTATTTGCTTTTTTTAGAATGTCCCTTAACTACTGTGAGACAAAAATAACAATCATCCAGATGGTTGGTGGGTTCTCTCCACACCATTGGTACAGCAAATTTCATGAACCTCCGTTTCTCTTTGGCCCATGCAAGTAAAGTGACGTAGCACGACGCACAAATAATGTTGGGTGCCCAAGTTTTGTCCTGATCTCCCACACGACATCCGAAATATATATAATAGGCTAGTTTCACCGATGGCGTAATGGATCTACACTGTCCTTTAACTACAAACTGGCCACACACATAACAAAAACTATTTGGTGAGTTAACACACGAACGCTGTCCTCTTGACGCCATTGTACTGATCCCAAACTAAACTTCTGGTCTTAGTTGGGTATAATGCCGTTAAGATCAAACATGAAAGCACTCTTAGCAGCAAAGACAACTTTGAAAGTGAAGTAGTGTTAAACCACACGTCAATATAAAAATGTACAAAACTCCCTCACCAGGTGTCAAGAACACAAGAAAGAAAGAAATGCGCGGGGGGAGGGGGGAAACGATACCGTAGTGGAAAATTCAGACTGCATTAGTTCATTGTTGTCAACAATGAGTCTGTATTCCATTCTTTCTTTCTTTTGCATTCTGTTACATTTGATAACAAATATTGATAACCATTTCATGAACAAAACGAAAAAACTTGGAGAATTGTATATATATGTATTAAGATATACATATACTGTAGTTTAAAAAAATATACGTTGGAAGTACATTCTATTTTTATACACTTTTTTAATTTACAGAGAGCAATACAAGTGTGTTGTTGACTATTGTAAATATTCATTTATATGTCTGTGTTTGTAGTAATAAAGCAAATCGTTTTTACCCCAACTCAGGAGATCTGAAAGCATTACTATCAGGTGCAATAAACAGTGCACACAGTATACATACAAATATATTTATTTCTCTAGAAAGAACAAAGCGATTTTTACGAAACTTTTAGGGTTTATTAAATATAAATCAAGGTATACTTAGGTATAATTTCTATGTTACTATATGTAAGGGGACAGGAGCTAGGGAATAAAATATCTGAAAAAGGGAAATTTTTGAGGGAATTTCCCGAAAATCCCTCTGTTACGGGAAAACTGTACGTGATGGAGAGAAACCGAGTGCATATTCGAATTCAGCGCAAAAAGTTCCTTTAAGATCAGTTGATTTTTCTCATGTAACAAACAAAAAGTTTAAATTTGTTAACTAGTGTAATCAACTGTCGGTAAGATTATATAATTGGGGTCGCGGTGACTCAGTGGTAGAGCGTTCACCTCTGGTGAGTGGGGTTCCCTAGTTCGAGCCCAGTTGGAACCAAGTGAATTTTGTGGTGAACAAACACCGTGCGCGTGGTTTTACTCAGGGTCTCCCGTTTCTTCTTACATTATTGGTTCCACTATTCCATTCATTTCTCATCATTACCGTCTCTTTTAGCCTGGCCGGCATAAACCTGGGACGCAAAATTAAATATAATAATAAATATAATTTTATAATATAGTTTTTTAAATATAATTTGTCAACAAAGCTTTCCTTGCTAGCCTAGTGGATAGCACGCGCACTTTTGGTTCATAAGGTCTCGAGTTCGATTCTCGATAGGAATGTATTGAAAATATTACGGTAGTTCGTATCATCTCTCATACTGTAGATCCATGTCTCACATAGACTCTGTACTGGAAAAGAAACGCTAAACTTAAACACAACAATTGATTATCAAATCCCCAGTGGAGAAACACAACATTTTAATTTCACAAAAATTCATTTCCTTTAATCATCCATCGGTCTGCTTTAGCCTAAAAGCCACAGTTGTGGAACGTTAAACTAAATTTCCATTTTATTTCATTTGATTATCGAAGTTCCATTGAATACGATAATGAAATACGTAAACCCCCTGGAATGGTAGATGACTCACACGACATATTTGTAACAAATGGTTGCACGTTCTACGTATTAGGTATTATACATTTTTCTTTTTATTTATCTTATCTCAAACTTTATTTTCCCCGTGCGTAAAGCGACCATTCTGCTAATACCCAAAGATATCCTACTAGAAAAACACAAATAGATATTCTGTCCTACTATTAGTTTATTTGCTAATTAAAATCCGAGGAATTGCGTCTTTTGAAATATTAAAAGAAATATCGACTAATTTTAATGTGTTAATTTTAAGTAGACTACTTACCTTGCGGAATCCAAAATTTAGCTTATTTTCTGCACGTTTTGACAGAATACCAGCATGAAATATTTTACCGTCATAAAAGAAGAGAACATATTTCAGAAGGAAGACAAAGTGTATCAGTACACTTGAAATAAATGGTTTTCTAAGTTTTTTTTTCTTCTCCAAAAGAAACATGTTTGTCAAAACCTTTAAGAAATACTTCAATATACTAATTTTGTGGAAAACCATTTTTTATTCAACACGCAACATTTCGTCTCTTGTGAGATATGTATTTCGTGCGCTGAAGGGGAGTTGTTTAGCATAACAATAATCCAAGACGGCAAGGCATTGTCTCTTGTATAAGGGGCTATACAAGGACAACACGATCTTTGTTAGGGATATATCATGGACTAAGCTAAGAAAGTAAGTGTTTTCAACGCCTTTCTTGAATTTACACAAATAAGTTTACATAGTAGCAATTCGTAAACCTATGAGAATTCGAGGTAGAGGTCTGCATGGGCCGGAATTTTTAGTCCGGGCCCGGCCCGGCCCGTGAATTTATGATATGAGGTCCGAACCGAGGCCGAAATATGTTTTAGCATTTACGCCCGAGCTCGTGTGATAATCAAATGAGCCCGAAATAAGCCCGAATTGCAGAAACTTAATAATTACGGTAAAATTGTGTTTTTATTTACAGTAATTAGAGGTTTAATTTTGCAGTTGTGCTTTAAAATTTCTCCAGAAAGAACGGTCCAATAAATTTCGTTGTACAGTATATTTACAAAGTTAGGCTCGAAAGGCCCGAGAAATATGATTGTATGGTTAAAACTTTACTGTCCGCGACCCGTCCAGGCCCGTTTTAATTATATTAGAATCATAGACAAAGGCGGAGCTACTCTAATTATTTAGTCAGTTTTCCCCTTGATAGAGCCAATATATTAATATAAATTAATTCAAAAATATAATATTAGGACAAACGTATAAAAGATTGTTAATGTAATGAGAGCATTCTCACGTATTAAATTCAGGTAGAGCGAAATTTTTCATAGTACATTTTGTTAGGTTCTACATCACATTAAGAATAAAACAAGTCAAAGAAGAAAACTTCAATATTTATCTTCTTCCATTATCTTAGTATGAACGAATCGGTGACTCATAGGACAGTTAACAGATCGAATCGGTCGCTCATAGGACAGTTAACAGTTCCTGTCGCTAATAGGACTGTCGCAAGTGGGAAGACACCGGCACTAAAATGTAACTGGAAATAATGAAGATAAATATTCAATATAATTAAAAACTAGATTCAAGTCATAGATAATGTTCAAAGAATATAGAAACATACTTCTTTGTTAATATCTTCTTTTATTGTATATATAAAAACGAAGCTTGTTATGCCTTTCATATATACTGGGAGAACCTGAAAGATGTGCACATACATCAAGAGGTGATTCATGACATCAAAAGAAGACAAAAAGTCCTTTTGCATGTTGTCGAATTCCACGTCGTATAGGAGTGACAAGGGGGCGAACTTGGAATCCAAAATCAAATCCTGACAATTGGAACGAGACATAAAGGTGTGCAGATACTTCGGGAGGTGATTGGTGACATTCAAGAGGACGTTTTGTCTACTTTTGATGTCACGAATCACCTCTCGAAGTATGCGCACATCTTTCGGTTTCGTTCCAATTGTCAGGATTCGATTTTCGATTCCAAGTTGGCACTCTATCACTTGTACATGACACGGAATTAGACAAAATACACGAGGACTGTTTGTCTTCTTTTGATATCACTAATCACTTCCCGAAGTATGTGCACATCTTTGAAGTTCACTCTGTATATATATTGCAACGTACCACGGGCTTGTATTTACAAACACCTAATATATATGTGTTATTATTTATGTTCTATAAATTACATTTTTCCAATGAAGGCTTAATTTGAAGAAAATGTATAGAATAGGCAACATTAGGCACTAAAGCAATTATTTAGGCAGTAAAGGTCGAAATAGGCAAAATAAAATTGGCTTAAATCGAAACTATAACCCCCCATATAAACTTTAAAATGTTATCTTTGATCATATCTTTAATATTAAAGAATAGGCATTTTGTCATCCGGTCTCTAATTATTACCAAATACTGAAAATGTAGACGAAACTAACCAATCATGACGGTTTATGAATTCATTGGGATAAATCTACAGTAGTTTTATAGTTGTCTGACTTGTAATCTAGTGGTTATTAGTTTTTGGTCTCAATTTGGTTGTAACTCGTGGACCAGTTGAAGGAACCAATTAACAAACTAACTAATTCTATGGCCTAAGGATCCCGGAGGTTCAATGTCGCGTTCACAAAAGTTCTCCATTGACTTCTGTTCTTAGCCAAACTGGATCCAGTTTCTACATTGTATTCTTATTTCTGCGAGATCCATCTTAATATAGTCCTCGCATCTGCGCCTAAATCTTCCTAATGGTCGTTTTCTGATTGGATTCCAGTTAAAACTTTGAAAGCGTTCCTACTTTCTTCCATTTTAACTACATGACCTGCCCACTTCAGCTTCCTCCTAGACTTGAAGGCCCTAATAATGTAAACCGTATAAATTATACAGTTCCTCGTTATGAAGTTTCCGCCATCCCCATTCCGGTTCCTCTTGGGTCCTTGAGTATTCGTCTCAAGATTTTATTATCAAAACTTTCACTCTGCGTTCTTCTCTCCGAGTAAGCGATCATATTTCGCAACCGTACAGCACAACAGGAACCAATTAAAGATTTATTTTCTGATTGCAGAATGCATTTTCTGTGGTAAAAACGATTATGGTTTTTAGGCTGAGAATAATTGTTGTTTGTTATGTAAAGGTTACTACAACGTTGGAAATAAAAGAAGACGGTCCTTGTCCGTATTTGAGAGTGTCCGTGAAAGGAAAGCTTCTCTCCTACAATAATACATATACAGAGTGTTTCAAAAGTCCCCTAACATATGGCAACTCTGTTATTATTAGAGTTAATAAAATGAAAGATGAAAAACCGTTTCCAAATATTGTGTTTTAAATCTAAAGTGAAGGAATTTCTTAAATCGGACGAGCTGTTTGAGCTGTACACTCTTTATGCTCCCAATGTTAAATGAAAATGCAACGTTGCCATTTACCTGACCCACAATATAAGTGAATAAAGTTGTTGTCATTTTCACTATCGTGTCGATGGCCAGCCCCATTTCAAACAGTCACTTCATGCATTTATGTTGTGGATCCAGGTAAATGGTAACGTTGCATTTTCTTTTAATGTTGGTAGCATAAAAAGTGTACAAACTAAACGGCTCGTCCGATTAAAAAAATCCTTTATTTTAGATTGCAAACATCATATTTGGAGACGGTTTTCCCTCTTACATTTTGTTGTAACTCTGATAATAACCGAGTTACCGTATGTCAGGGGACTTTTGAGACACCCTGCACTTTTGACGATACGAAAAACGTTGTACGTCATATTAAGATGTTCGCTATTAAAAGATGCTAGTTGAGGTTGGTTTCACTGTATATTATTTAGTTATTAATTCCTGTGGAGTTTAATATGCCACATTGAAAACTATCAAAATCGCGAACTATTTGAGGAAGCAATAATTACCATGTTCTACTGTCGTTTCTTCTGATGGCAGATGTACTTGCTGTTGTATTTTAGTTAACATAACTAGGTAAAATGTCTCCTTACAGCAGATTTACAGTAAACTTTGAAAAGAGAAACAATTACACAATAAATATTGAAGTAATGAAATAAAATTATTTTAAAAGTACGGAATTAGATCATAAGATCATAATTGTACGTATTCTTGTTTAGAATGCGAAAATATGTCTATGTCTAGTAAGTGTTCTGTCGGAGAGTCTAGCACATGTATATTAACTTAGCTAAGCAGTAACAATAAGCCTGTAGATTAAAGCTTAGATGATCAGTTTCTTTCCTTTGTCAAACCTGGAAATCAAGAGCTGGACTAGAGAACTAAGGATAGAGTTTCCACCGGAAACCTCATCTGGGTCTCCTGCGATGGAACCTGGATGGATACAAAAATGTAGCCCAAACTCGTTCAGAGGTCTATGAAAATAACATGGTCTTTATGTGACCTGTTAAACAGAAATGCAGAACCAACCTCTTAACAATTAATAACGGTCCAACTACTTAAATAAACTCTACTAAAGACAGTAAAGAAAATCACACGAAATATATAGTCCTTTCCGTTTGATGAAATTAGTTTCGTAAATATCTTCCAAATGGAAGGACAATTTGAATACAGTTTTCGGTAAATTAAAAAGAATGTAGTTTTCTGTACGTTCCAGCCTTGAAACTCGTTGAAACGGTGTATATTCAACCGTTATCCTCAAAATAAATTTTGCCAAAACGGAAAGAACTTTTGTTCCTGACTGTACGTATATCTTTGATGCTGGACGTTCACTTTGTCGAAATGGGGCAGCTACTGCAATATATATATATATATATATATATATATATATATATATATATATATATATATAAAGGTAACCAAGAAAGTTCAATCGTTTTTTCACCCAAAACATTCGAACATAGATATATCACACAAGACGTACCTAGAAGATCAAAAATACCAAGACCTTCTGCCAAGTTCTGAAAGACCATGGATTCCATCGCTGTAGAATTTGGTGGGCCGTGCAGCGAAAAAGGTTTCAAGTGAATTTTGCTCCTCTAGGGATTTTGCACCTTTAGGGATTAGAACTGGCGTCTTCTAAGGTGATTGTCCAAAGTGTGGAACAGGTGATAATCGGACAATGCAACGTCCGGGGAGTATGGCGGATACAATAGTGCCAAAACCAATACATCAAACACGTAGGATTACCTTCTTCTGGTGGAGTGCTGGTTTCGGCTGTTTTGGAACCGGTTTCTGGGGTGCTAACCAATGATGACTGCGCCATGGAGATTCGTACAGGACGCACTTCTCATCACATGTCAACACCCTGTCCAGAAAAGGCTTCTTCGTCAGACAAGACAGCAAAGAAACACGCGTGTATGCTCTCGTTGCCTTCTAGCCCAGAGTCAAATCCATCGAACCAACCTGTAGTGCTTCCAAGTTGGTGGAGGTGCTGCTGAATGGTTTCTCCACTCACATTGAATTGTAGTCTCAATTCCTCACCTGTCTGGCCACTGTTCGCCTCAATTGCTGCCTAAAGATCTTCATTTCGTAAATATGTTGGTCTTCCGGCACGTGGTGCGTCTTCGAGTGTTTCGTCGTCGTCCTTAAACTTGTTAAACCATCGCTGCACTGTCCGTGCAGTCACGACACTTTCATCATAGGCCTGACATATCTTACGCCCTGCTGCAGCGGTGTTTGAGCCCATTTGAACTCGTACAGCATACACGCCCTTATGACGTTCTCTGGACGTTCTATGTTTAGTCAGTCCTCACGCTTCACGAAGTAACTGAGTTGCCACAACCAGGTAGTATGTTGGATATACGCACGTATCTATACCAACAATTGACCTTCACCTTATATCTATTCGCATTCAACTTAATGTGTGAGGGCCAATTGAACACAGACCTCCATAAAAAGCGACAGAACTTTTTTGGTTACCTTTATATATATAATGCATCGTATTGGTTTGATCAAAACATTAAAGTGATTAAGAGAGCTGACATCATAATGATATCAACACAAAGAGATGTGCGCAAAAATATAAATGAAGGTTTAGGTATGAAAAAGATGTCTGCGAGAAGAGTGCAGCGTTTTCTATCAAACGAGCTCCTTCGTGGCTACGCGGTTAGCGCACGTGCCTTTGGCGTGGGAGACCCGGGTTCGATTCTCGGTGGGAGCTCATGTGGTTCAGACTCCACGAAAAGCAGTAAGTCCCATCTCATATAGCCTCGCTGCTGAAAGGGACGCTAAACTCAACTCTATCAAACAGATGCACTAGCGTGTTGATTGGGAGCATGCTTTGGCGTAGTTTCAGCGTAATCGAACGGAATTTTTGTACCGAATCGTGACAGCTGATGAAAAATGGATTTATTTTCATACAGGAATCCAACAGATATTTTGCAGAATGGTTGCAAGTGAGGTAAAGATGACCGAATTGCCCAAAGACACAATATTTGTTCGGCAAGACCAGTGTATTTTGGGAGGAGCATGGCATAATATTCATAAACTATACGGAGAAAGCTAAACCAACAACTGGCAAGTATTGTTACATTTTGGACAAACTGAACCAGGCAACCAAGAAAAAACGACCAAATTCAAACAAGAAAAATCTTGTTCCCTACTGACAAAGCATCTGAGCAATCATCCATGAAAGCGATGGTGAAATTGGATTATTTTGGTTACGAATTGCTTCCCTACTCATCGCATTCTACAAATCTGGCCCCCAGCGACTATTATTTGTTTTCTAACTTGAAAAGATGGCTCTAGGGATAGAGAATTCTCGCTAAGGAGAAGTTAATTTCGGAAACGGATGCCTATTTTGCAGAGTTTAATGAATTGTATTGTTTCAGGGGTATCAAAATGTTACAGGACCACTGGAAGAAGTACATTTGGCTTCAAGGAGATTATGTTGATGAATAACATTATTTTATAAGCAAAATTATTTTTCTGGTAGGCCGCGGACTTTTCACTGTAACGATTAACTTAATATGCTTATATGTTATTAGCCCACAGTTTGCGTAATTTTTAAAATATGTCAACACGTTCAATACTACAAGAATCAGACACGTCATCTTGTAACACCATTACTTTTTATTCTTGTCTTGTCTTAGACCATAACTGGTCAAATAGGTAGGTGCACCAGCTCGCTAGTCATGTATGCTACAATTGCAAAATGGTCAAATGTGTACCTCACACGGAGGATTTATGATTCAGAAACGAAATAGAATAAAATACAGGACACAATTGGGAAGAAAGGACACAATCAGGAAAAAGGTCAAAGTCAGGAACAGATCAAAATCGGGACAGAAGTTCAGATAGTGAAAGGGGGCTGAAAGCCAAGTTGAACAGGGCAAAAAGTTAGAGGAAAGTGGGAAGTGTAAAACGAAAAAAGAACGAAGAGCAGAAAAAAAAGAAGGGGATGTATGTACGTGTAAATGAAAAAAAAAGTGTAAGTGTAGCGTAGGTGTATAGGAATTCCCACTTCTCTCTCTTCCTCAGAGCACACCACACACGAGACACTCGCCGTGACGGCCACTGTCGAATTCCCCTTTTATTCTCTTTTACATCTCCATTAATAATAATATTTTTTTCTTTTGGTTGTCATAGCAACTTTTACAGTTTATACATATAAACTGTACATAACTAGTACAGTTTATACATATAAAATCAACATATACTATTTTTAACTACTAAGATTAAATCTTATTTTGAATCAACAACATATATTTTCTTTTTTCTTCTTCTTCTATTCAACAGATTGTGTACTTTTAAGCACCGTTGCCCAAAATAATTACAAGAAAATGGAAGTAATTTATCTCGTAGATAAACAATATCGTTGTATCACCACATGAGTATATTTACTTATTTATTTTTATCACGTATTTATTTATTAATTTATTTATTAAGATAGTGTTTCCAAAGCTTTTTTTTTTAACTGAGAACACACTTTATTAATTGCCTACGACATCGCTACACTTTTAACTTTTATTATTAATAATATAAATTATAATAGTGTGAGATTCATTGACGTATGCAGAATTTTATCAAGGGTGATCAAGCACTCAATTCTATATCCTTTCAGGATAAGTGTGATTTTAGTACATACTAATGTCTAAGCTTCGCTGGGTTAAATAATAAGAAAAAATATAGTAATATGTTCCGTTAGTCAGTTACTGTTTACTATTACTAAAGCGCTCTCTGATATCGGTCATTTTCGATCATTTTTATATTATCCCCACGAGACTGCGACACACCGTATGAGAACCACTGGTTTATGAAATACAATTGTTGTTCGATTCTCAGTGTAACTGGGGTTCACATTAAGCTATATGCTTATAGCTGATATAACTAGGGCTCACAAACATCGACTCCAATTCCCGTTCCAAGCCTAAGGGATCTTATTCTACAGTTGATGATTATTTAAACTAGATGTTGATAGATTTAAATAAATTTCTCTTTATTGGCTTTCTTTCTCCCCAAACACAGATCATGGCTAACGCTAGTGTTCTTGGGAAATGGGATCTAAGTTTCACATATATTAACAATTATTTTCTTTTCTTCAGCTAATAAAATTTTAAATAATGGAAATGGGTTTGAAAAAAGCAAGCGATATTAACTAGACATGAAGAATAAAATACGTAAAATCACTTGAGATTCTTCGTGGCTAAGCGGCTAGCGTACGCGCCTTTGGCAGGGGGACCCGGGTTCGATTCCCGGCGGGAGCTCATCTGGTTCGGGTTCCACGTTAATCAGTAGGTCCAAGTCTCATATAGTCTCGCTGCTGAACGGGACGTTAAACTCAAAATCAACTCAACTCAACGTAAAAAAATACTTTCATTAAAATTTCATTTCAGAAAAAAAATCCTCATGTAAGTCAATGGGCTTAAAAAATATATTAAACAAACAAACAAATAAACAAAAATGACGTAAGAACACCATATCAAAGTTAATGATAGGCTAGAATTTTCTTGATTTAGGTGAATAATATTTCAACGAACTTAGTATAGACAAATTTTTGATAATACAACGATAAGTATAGATTAATGTAATTCTATAAATAATACGTATATAGTATGTTTTGAAATCGAAATATTTAAAACGTAGGCTTGAAGATGATCTAGAACTGGCTTTGAATACGACTTCTAAACTAACCTCAATCGCAATCATTAACAATAAATAAATAAATAAATAAATAAATGCAAAATTAATTAAATGAATAAATACAATAATAATGTTAGCAACGAAGTACAAATGATCATACCAATAATTGTTTAAATGATGTTGATATTTTCTTAAGTAATAACACGAAATACATACATACATGTTCAGTATACATTGAATCCTCTAAACCAAAGACTTGTCAATAACCAGAGGCAGAAATAGTTTTAAGCAACAGCTTGCAGGCAATAGAAAATTGTTATGGTGCAATTTGAAATAAGACACACTAATGATTATATTCGGAGAACTGATCTTGGTGAGAAATGGTTTTGCCTTTTGAAGGTAACTCTCAGATGACAAACGAGAGTTTTTGTTTCCATTGTAACAGGTGTTTATGGAAAACCCAACAACAACGTAATACTAAGTTCAACAAACTATTCCCTCTTTGCAATATATGTTTTTAAACCGAGCGCGGTACTTAAAAAAAAAAAACATGTGTTGCAAACTGTAGGTAATGGTATAAGTGGTAAACAAAAAGAATGCAATTAACATTCTTTACTCATTAAGTTTAACAGTCATTTTTGTATACACTAATGTTAAAAATAAACAAATCATACATATGCTAGGGAAAAAAAGTATGTAATAGCACAATGAATGAAGTATTTTTAATGTTTCAAAAGTCAATGAGCTACCTTGAAAACTTGAAGTTGTAAATTGTCAAGGATTTTTCTTCTTCCTTCCCTAAAGTGTAAATGTCGTCTGCAAAACCATTAGCATTGCTTACGAGTCGTATGCTACTGTGAAACCCGTTGAGGTTGCCAAAACAGACTCGATTATTCTTATTTGGTATGCATTTTGCGCTCTTCTATATGTGCTGGACAATGTCCGCTCTTATCGTCGATTGGGCAATTCGAACCATTCGTATAGAATAAACAATCAAACGAATGTTGACGCAACAAATAGGAAGTGAAACGTAAGATGTGGAATTATTATAAATGACTATTAAAAGAATTTACTTTTCTTACCTGTAAATGCATTTTCGAATATCCTGGAAGAGAGGAGAAGAACCCGGAGGCTGCAATGGTGAGGAACGCTTGTCGTTCTTCAGCTTTTTAACTTGTCAGCTAAAACAGTGTGCGTTTTG
The DNA here is from genome assembly GCF_964235325.1 of Thermobia domestica. Classification (NCBI taxonomy): domain Eukaryota; kingdom Metazoa; phylum Arthropoda; class Insecta; order Zygentoma; family Lepismatidae; genus Thermobia; species Thermobia domestica. Next base: position 256,249,593 of record NC_137458.1, read on the forward strand.
TTGTAGTAGTTGGAAGATAATAGAAGAAGAAAAAGAAGAAGAATTAGAGAGGTCGTCAACACAAGCCCTTGCACGAATGCTGAAGATTTTAAGATGAGACTTCTTCTGTTGCACAAGGACAGTCCCCAAACGGAAAGAAGTCAACGCACCAACCAACCAATAACACTAAAAACACCGATGGATGATGTCCTTAAACTATCTCGTCTTGGTGCTGCTTTGCAATGACGTTGGTGTTAGTGGTGGTAGATGGATACTGGTACCAGTAGTATATGCCGACCAAAAGTTGATTAGGCTTTCCAGCTGGCTTTGCTGGAAAAGATTCTCCAAAGAACGCCCTCTTGGTCTTTGGTAGGTTCCTCTTTCTTTCTCTCTCTTCGTGGTCTTTGGGTATGTTTTCTGTGACGTCACTTTCCTGAGGGACTTGATATTTTCTTTCAAACACACTTACTCACACATACATATACACACATCTATACATACTACACTTCTTTTTTTGAGGCCCCTCGTTCGTGTTTTGTTTTTAATGAGATGAGCCTCTCACTCACTCTTTCGTTGGTCTTTTTCTTCTTCGTTTGCTTCAATCTTCTTTCTTAAGCATTTGGAGTGTAAAGTGTCGGAAGTGAATTGCCGAATACAAAATAGCCAGTTAGCCACATGTATACGCACGCAACAATGTTTTCTTCTTTTTCTTATTGCTGTTGTTCAATTTGATCAAAACATCATTGTTGGGTTTTGATTACAAAGTAGGTTCATTCGTCCAGCTAATAATTAGAAATGTTTTCCTTGTTTAAAAAGCTTAAAGCTTAAAGTAATGCTTAAAGCGTTGCACCTATGAACCACTCACAAGAAAGCAAACAAAACAAGGAAAAGTACACACAAACATCTCCAGACAAACAGACAAAACATTTATAAAATTTAAAAAAAAAAAAAAAAAATCAGAAACAAAACGTATTCAAGGTAAGACTGACTGTTGAACCTTTATATACCCTATGGCAACAACGCTTGTCTTCAGGGGTATATCTGTACTTTCCATGAGTGAAACCGGTTTTTGGCAAAACAGCTGGTGGGTGGATGATATACGGCAAGATGTAACAGAGAAGTATATCTAGCTATTTCTATTCATGGTTAAGCTAATTCATCTTCTTTCTTCTGCACCACCATTTAATGTTCGTTTTTTGGTCTTCCAGACAGATATTTTAGAGGATCAGAGCATCCTCAAAGGGATAAGTTTCTTATCTTAGCTTTGTATCATACATTCTAATGGATTTTCTTTAGTTGCTTCACCTATGAAAACAGGATGTTGATATTTGCTGATGAATCTTGATTTACCTCCTCCCTTTGAATCTTGATTGCGTAAAGTATTCCTGATCTGATCAATGACCCAACCCTTTTTTAATCTATAAAGAAATCACCTCCAGACGAGTTTTGCAAGGTCGTAGGCACTTTAGTTTATGCTGGAAGCGAGTAATATGATCAGCAAGATGGGAGGAGTGTGTTTGCCAAATTTGACTCTGACACCAACGTATCTTACAAAGTTTGAGAGCTTGGATATATATCATCGCCATACTAAGGTGCTATATGACCGAACCGTTTGATCAAACGGTTCAATCATTAAGTAGAAACCTCATCTCACGCTTATGAAGAAGAAGAAAAAACTGTGCTCAAAGCCTACATCCCTGAAACTTTATGTTATACGATCGGAATAATGACTCAAACGTAATTTAGTTTAAGTGAATCATAGGTTTACAAGTCCTTGAATAAACTAAGCAATCTAAGGCTATCTGTGGTTCAAATCTCAGTATGAGCATGGACTTTATGAATTATCTTCTTGTCGTTCGTTTCATTATGATCAGTCATTTCTCATCGACTTCTTTTGCCTAGAGGGCTGAAGCGTAGAATGTAAAAATCAACAAAATGAAATAATGAATAAGATAGTCAACTTAATAAATCTAGTTTTTAGAAAAATGAATGAGAGAGTTTAGGGGAGTGTTAGGAATGTCTGGCATTTAATTCGAAGACTATAAACTTTACGAATTGTTGTAGAGTAGAAATTTATGAAATGTACGTACAGAAACATTACGAGTGGTCTGAAGTTTTCTTGGTTTAATTTTTTCTTTACCGGAATTCGGTGCTATTTTTCGCGAAGAAATAAAATTATTCGTGGTTCTTATTTACACACACACACACACACACACACACATATATATATATATATATATATATATATATATATATATATATATATATATATATATATATTGTATATATATATATATACAATAACCTTAGACTTACTGTACCTTAAAAAATCATCATCACAGGTATCCGACCAATGTGTACGTACTTCATCACGAATTTTCACATAAATTCTGAGGAAAATATGGGCAAATGCTTGGTACGAAATTACTTTACACAGAATATAATTTGTATTAATTTTGTGCAGCTTACTTAAAAATAGAAAAAAATTATATTTCCTTCCTTATCCACAATTCCACAAAGAAAATTCACAAGCGCAAATTGTAATTAAAAAAAAAAAATGCTTCAATATACATTTTTATACGCTTCACTTCGTACTGAACATCCAGTTTCTTTTCTGTCGTCTCTTCTCGAAGGACAAATTTGTTAATACTTCCACATTTTGTTCTGAAAGATTTTACCTTTGCACTGTGTTACCACACTCTCGTAGTCCGAGATTTTTTATTTTTTTTTTATTTTTTCGAATTTACCTTCGAGGTAGATAATAATATTGCTAGCAGACTCTTTGTGTACAAGGGACCGCGGTGCCTCACTAGTAAAGTGTTCACTTCTGTTGCATAGGCTTTTTGGTTTGATCCCAGCTCGCACCAAGTGAGCTTTGTGATGAACAAACACCGTGTGCATGTGTTTTCTCGGGGTTCTTTCGTTTCCTCCCACCTTTTCCGTTCCACAATTTCACTCATTTCTCATCATCACTGTCTCATTTAGCCTAACCGGCATAACGTAGGACGTAAAATTTAAAGATTTCATTTCATTTCATTTTCTTTGTGTATACAGATTTTGCACAAGATTCACTTTCTTTGTCCGGCAGTGTCTGATCAAGCCAATATGTTCACTTAATTGGGGAAATTGTTACAGTTATTATTTTCTTAAAGTTACTTTTCAGTTATTTGTATTTTAGTTTAGGTTATTTAGGATAGTAAACTAATATGAACCAGTGGGTAATTCGTATGTAATTTCCATGAACAACATTGAATAGAAATGAAATAAAATATCTAGAGCCTGTATATTCCACCTGTGCCCTCGTAAGCTATGCAAACTCGACTTCGGCCCCACCCCCGCCAACCCTCTGGCGGATGAAACCATCTTTTTGGTTAGGGAAAAGAAGTGAATGACCTCAGCTATGTTGTCAATTTGTCATTCAGTCGTTTGGTCTTGATGAGTGAAGATCATAGGCTACTTCTAGTGGCTAAATAAGCCAGAGCACACCGAAGTCAGTGAATTAATTCATTGTGGCAACGCTTCCGCATTCAACAATTGAAAGATCCCGGCCGCAACTTGTCCCTCCTCTTTCGAGGGAGGTACGGGAAATAACGTATCGAGATCGACACCAGCGCCAGGAGGGGCACAGTTGAGATAGAAGAGCTCTAATATTCCTTGATTATGCTCAGTGATCCAAATGAGACAAATTATAAATATTAAGTGTTTGATGTTTCATCGACTTTTTGAAGGAAATTAATAGTTTAACGTCTCACAATTATTGATGCTATAGGAGATTTTTTGATGATCATGAATGAAATGGTGGAATGGAGAAAGTGGGAGGAAACGGAAGAATCCCGATAAAACCCATGTTTGACCACCAGAAAGTCCACTTGCCAGGAGCTGGGATCGAACCAGAGATAGGTATGAGAGGTGAGCGCTATATCACTGAGCTCTATCAAGAACTCCTGACATCAGAAGCGGGCTCTGTCCACTGACGTTAAGTCTTTGTTCTGTTCAGACAGGTTACTTTCACTACAATTACCTTTTCCGTTCCTCAGAATATATATTAATAAGCACTTGATAATTTATTTTCAGAAAAAAAAATAGTTATGATGTGATAAGAATAGTCAGCTATAATATTTTAAAGCTGAAAAATAATTAATAATTCACCAATTCTAGACTAAATATCCTGGCGTATAAAACGGAAGTTCATTAAAAAACAATGTCGGCATCTTCTTTAGTCTATCATTAACATTTCCTTTGAGATTGATTTGTTTCCCAAGAAATTTGTCTGGCGTGTAATAGCCGTTTTATGTGGTTGCCAAACCGGTTGATGCCACCATTGAAGATTACGACCCCCCGTTGAGGCACTGCACCGCCATAAACTTAAGAAGAAACAAATAATAAAACATTAAAGTAACCACGAAAAGTTAATTTAAGAAAAATACAAAGAAATCTTTAGTTTGTTTTATATGAATGTCGTGTCTCTTCTTTTACTTATTTATTTGATAAGATGGAAAATTTTCCTTCATTTTTCAACAAATATGGAAAATACAAGTATAATCAACATAGGAATGCGGATTTGAAACTGATGTATAAAATAAGATAATTCAAATTTTGAATCACGACAATGCGTCTACTAATCTTGGTAAAATTCTTTTAAAAAAATAAACTAAAGCATTTCCTCTTTTTGTTCTTCGTGCACTTGCGATCAGCAGCACAGCTAAACACATGCATAGACACACACAAATAAATAAATAAATAAATAAATAAAATAAAATAAAATAAAATTTTAAAAAAAATAATAATTCCCTGACCTTCCAGTTGGCTGTTATGGGAAAATCACCTATTTTCGCTATCATAATTTTAATTAAAGCTTCCCCGAATCGATTCCACTGCGTTTTACAAAGTGAAATGAAATATACTTCATTAACAGATAGGATACATACTCTATGGATTTTTAAGCGTGATGTATATATATTTCAACAAATATGGAATATATATATATAGGATGTTTGAAAACAACATCGACAACGTTTGGGAGGTGATTCCTGACGTCAAGATAAGACAAAAAGTATAGATCAACCTGGGTGCACAAATGCTTCCTTTCGGTGTTACAGGCTGTCGAAAACATGAAAAATCAATTTTAAAGGTCCATACCTCCAATACTATGGGACCTTTCCTAGTTGGGTCAAGACTTCACTTAAGAACTAGTATGTGCCCTATTCAAATATCCATGTTTCAGAATCCTGCGGTACTTCCGCAACAATTTTTATAGAGATAGTTGGTGAGTACTTCAAATTATATGCCCTTAGCCAAACTCCCTCTTTAAAAATTGTTGCATGAGTACCTCACGATTCTGAAACATATTTTTGGATACGGCACATATTAGTTCTTAAGTGAAGTCTTGACCCGACTACGTTAGGTCCCGTTGTTTTTGAGTTATGGACCTTTAAAGTTCATTTTTACATGTTTTCGGCAGCCTATAACTCCGAAAGAAAGCATTTGTGCACCCAGGTTGGTCAATACCTTTTGTCTTATCTTGCTGTCACGAATCACCTCCCAAACGTTGTCGGTGTTGTTTTGAAACACCCGATATATATATATATATATATATATATATATATATATATATATATATATATATATATATATATATATATATATATCTTCAAATAATAAAACTTAGTTGACTAGTGATGACGCTAGAAAGGACAGGGGGAGGGCCACCTCATGGTGACTACATCGGCCCCCAACTCCTCCCTACACATTTTGTATTGTAATGTAGCTGAAGTAATATGAAATTATTATTTTCAGTGTATAACAGAGCTATCCCCCAAAATTTTTGCTGCCTCCGTCCCCCCCCCCCAAAAAAATAAAGTTGGCGTCGTCGCTTTTGTACACACAACAAGTACATACAACTTAAAATACTTTTAGTACATAAATGATCAAGTGATTTGCATAAGAAGTATATAGCGCAGCTAACTTAATTGCCCTTAGGGGGACGTAATTACGATTAGAACAGCAGGATAATTTCAGAGGGGTAGAACAAGATCATACAACATAAAGTAGAGTTTCACGGTTTTCATGCTTATATTATTATTCTATTAATTAAAATGCATATAAAACTGTAGATACTTTCAAATATCTAGGGTCAATATTAACAGGTGAAAACTATATTCACGAAAAGAAGCTGATGTCAATTAAAAGCAATGATTTCGTTATTATTCAGTTCAAAATCTCTTATCGTCGCGAATTCTGTCGAGGAATATATAGCTTAAAATATATATAAAACGATAATCATGCCTGTTGTTCTGTATGGTTGCGAAACATGGTTGCTTACTCTGAGAGAAAAAGACGTAGATTGGAAGTATTTGGGAATAAGATCTAGAGACGAATATTCGGGCCCAAGAGTAACGGGAACGGGAAAACTTCATAACGATGAACTACATAGTTTATACCGTTTACCACACATTGTTATTGTCTTCAAATCTAGGAGTCTCAGGTGGGCAGGTCATGTAGCCAGAGTGGAAGAACCATTAGGAAGACCTAGGCGCAGATGGGAGAACAATTTTAAGATGGATCTCGCAGAAATAGGAATACAAAGTAGAAACTGGATCCAGTTGGCTAAGTATAGAAGTCAATGGAGAGTTTTTATGAACGCGGCATTGAACCTCCGAGCTCCATAGGCCATAGAGTTAGTTAGTTAGTTATAAATCTGTAACTCAGGGGAAGCAGTTGCAATTCCTTCAAAAAACGCCCCTGAATTGGAGGTTAGTAGGTTCGGACAAGCCGTTCGACAACTTTTGAAATTCTACATATAGTTGTAGCGTTTTGGATACCATGCAACGCTGTCATAAATTACCTTGTATTGGCATATGTTTATCTTTGTATGTCACGAGATCGAAGCAATTCAGGGTATCGAAAGCGCTCGCTAGCATGGGTATATAGCCTATATGGTGGTGGTTTATGCCCTGAAAAATATGCAGTATTGTTACCCGTGTATGCTTAGATATAGCAAAGATGAAGGCTCAGTAAAGCTTAATTTGGAATATTTTGCTTTACTAGTTGAAATTAAGCCATAATACTAGGAAAGCAACTCAAATGTTGCTAACCGTGCTCGTGGGTTTTCTCGGGGTTCTCCCGTTTCCTCCCACTTTCTTCATTCCACCATTCCAATCATCTCTAATCTTCACCGTCTCCTTTAGCCTAACCGGCATAATCGTGGGACGTAAAAGTTTAAAACATAAAAAGATTTTGCTATACGAAAGACGAATAGGCAGTTCATTACAGAACAACAGTTATATGATTCAAGGAATTTCGCTTGAATTAGAAGAACCTCCTCGCTGATCAGTTAAAGTGAGTTTGGGCTCGAAAACAGTGGATTTCGAGTTCGTGCGCCAGTCCGTAGAGACAAATAAGGTAAATCATCAGATGAGCTTAGCATCTCGCAGTCCAGTGATTCGTTGTCATGACGACCTCGGTTAAAAAAAAAAAAAAAAATCCAGAGTCTTCGAATTTTTCTAATCGTTATTTCAAGCACAGAGGTGAGTGGATGTGTGAGAGAAACTACTGAGAATCAGAAACCAGTGTGATCTACTTTCTCTGAAGAGAATAATAAAGTGCTATGAGGTCTTTTTTCTTTTCTTTTTTTTCTTTTTTTTAGAAGTACATACAAGTAGTGCTTAACCAAGGGCTAGGTGCATGTCCTTATCACAAAACCTGGGTATCTCGAACACAAGGTGATGCTCTGCACCTGAAGGAATTCCAACATAATAATTCACTAGGAATACGTTCGGGATTGTTGAACTTGAACCACAAATTCCAATCTGTACTAGGAATAATTCGAGCGGATGCATGCTGCTTGCCACCAAAATTACGAAGTATTAATGAACAGAAAGCATGTTCTTACACAGCAAGACAACGAGAAACCTCATGTCTCTCAAACTACCCAGCAGTGCCGTGTCGTGGAAAATCAGTGCCCGGGGCGAGAGCATACGACGGCGCCGCCATACACATATTCCAAGTGATTTTCCCTCTCCTTTTTCCTTTTATCTCCCGAATTTTGCGCCCCTTCGGTGCCTGCGGCCATCGCTTCGCTGCCCCCCCCCCTCACGAGACGGTACTGCGAACGAGCATAGACTCCAGGAATTCCAGAAAATTCAACTGATCTTACCTCCAGCATATAGTCTTAGGCTTACATTCTCGAGTTAATATTTATGATTATGTATGACTAATTTACTACCGTTTTCTTATTCTATCACACTCTACAACAACCACACTCACTGATTCTTCCCATTAAGATTTGAAAATACTATTTAGTTTTCGCTGCGGGGCTTATAGATATTAACCTAACCCTTTACATTAACACTAATACAGTCCGTTGTGGTGTTATTTTACTTCGGATAGTTATGCCGTGTAACCTACATGTGACGATGATGACGAGCAGGTAGAAAATGGTGGAATGAAGAAAGTGGGTGGAAACGGAAGAACCCTGAGAAAATTGACGCACACAGTGTTTGTCTACCACAAACTCACATACCGCGAGCTGAGAAAACCCGGGACCACAGGCACCAGATGTGAACACACTCTAACTCATCCACCGTGGTCTCCTTTGTAATGGTTTGACACTATTATTACACTAGTAAACATATTGATTTATTATAACGTACAGAAATATTCTGACATTGAAAATTAATATCCTAGACAATTCTCTTTCATATGCACTCACTCATTTTAATCGTAAAATTACTATGCTTATGGCGGTCTATTCTGTAATAGTATCTCTAATGGTACACCTAATCTCAATCTACATTTAAAACATTTTAATTTGGAAACAAAAGAAATGAGCTCAGATTATTTATTTATACTTGTAAAAAAATGTTTGAATAACTTAAACATATAAGTGGAGTTCATTTAGAAAGATATACGGTATTCATATAAACTTTGCAAGGTGTGGTTTTCAGACTGATATCTTGTTTTATGGAGAGAAGTAACTAATTCAGCACTTCTTTTTAATTTTAAAAGCAGCTATAAAATATTAAATACGAGCTTAAACAATTATAGTTATCCAAAGTTGTGGAATCTTTATTTCAGAATGGGAGGTGAAATGAAAGAAGCAGCTGGTAACACTGTTTTCAGGTTATAAACTACTTTAGCAAGTACTCGATATAGTGTAACGAGTAAATATTGTATATTATACTTTATCATGCGTGAAATAGTTCATATTCAGTTCGGACAATGTGGAAATCAAGTCGGAGCAAAGGTTAGTGTATTATTTTAATTGTTGAATAATTATTAAATATCTAGGTCGTTGTTAACGAACTGTTCTTTCTACTATTATGATGTCTAATTTAGTAGTCTATAATAATGCTTTATACGAAAATAATAAATTTGTTTTTGGTATTATATTAAACAATAGTTATTTCATAAGATCTCAAAACAAATTATGACATTGTTACTGAGCTTTCTGCACAAAATGAGAAAACAATCACAACTGAATATTAGCATACCCATTTGACGAAAGAGATTTGCAAATTAAATATGGCATCTATAATCTCATGAAATAAATAATATAATTTTAAAAAACTACATGAAATATTCTGCCATTTATACAGTACGGAATATTGTGCTGGGAAAACAATATAATCAAAAAGTATTTACTGCGGGCATATAATGTTCTTACTATGACATGGAACAGTTATAGTTTATGGCAAACATGATTCAATGTTCCGGTTCATTGTTCGGATTACAAAAATGAGCAAGAGTGGATTTTATACACAGCAAATGCTTTTGCCACGTTGTTGACATGACGCAACAATAAGGAATAAGTAAGGTAGGGTCGGGTTAGCTTAGGATTCATGAAGTTGTACCCATTTTGTTAAAATGAACAAAGTGTAATTGCTTGTAAGGCAATTTATTGTATCGGTTTCTATGAATGTTCTGCACAAAATGCACTCTTACCCAAAAATTTCACTACGTGGTGAATCATGGAAACAAATCATAAAAATCCGAGCAGTAAATGGGGAATAACATGTTCCAATAGACAATTACCTATAATTATCTACTAGCTGTAAATTTATAAACATTGCATATCCTCATTAATTCTTTTTTTTTTTTTTTTTTTTTCGAACAGTGTAGATCGAAAACAAAAGTAAGCCAACCCAACCTAAGCGTAACTTCCAAAAATCATGGTAATGTCTATGTGATAAGCTTGTGTTGTAATCAACCTAATTAATGTTTCGATAAGAAAAAAAAAAGCTTGTTCCGAGTAAAACAAATCTATAATGTTTTTTGCTATATCTTAGTCAAAATTTCGAATCCATTCATTTATCATATTTTATTTTTAAAAAAATACTAGCATCGAAGCAGAAATTCAATTGTAAGTTTATTCATTAATAACATTACAAAAGTTCATTAAATGTATCTCGTATTTCACCAAATTAATTACTTTTACTTCTGTTAGATACGTTCACGATAACAAAAACTATTTTCTGGTACTTCGATGTAAAATCCTTCAAGTAATCTAGTATACAAAATTAACTCACATTAAACTTTAGACAAAGATGTTTCGTAATGATTATTTATTTCACATCTTGAAACCTTCCGCATCCGGCAAATAGTACTAACTTCCACATATCTTTTCTCGTATTAAACATAACTCTCATGCTGAACTTACATTCCTAAACATCAAATAAAAACTTCAAATTATCATTTCTTACCTCATTTCTCCTGTAAATTTTCCTGATTTTTATAAAAAGCGGAGGGGTAACTCTAAACTTAACCCAATAATTTCATAGTTTAAAGAAGGAATATTATATAATTAGATCATACATATTGTTTTCAGTCTATTCATGGAGAGATGCCAACATGCTTGTTTGGGGGGTAGCTTCTGCCTATGAGTTTTTGTGGGGGTGGGAGTGACAATTTTTCATTAAAATCTTATAATCGGACATTACTTACACCATAATGATGTTTTTAAGAACTCTAAGAGAGTTCCGAAATTGATAAAAATCTAGTCTGCAAAGCAAATCAGCTCTCTTGGTTTTGTCCAAAGATGGAGTGGGTCGTGGGTCAAGATTTGTGAGTGGACAGTGAGTTGTGAGTCAACAGGACGTGACCCACTGCGATCCACCACTCACCATGATCTACTCTGAACCACCGATCTACTCCGATCAACTACGACCCACTCTGCTCAGTGCATAGTAGCATCTTCTGAACACTGGTGAATTTGTCTACGTTTTACTTTCAAGGCCTTTTCCAGGTCAAACCACCGGTATTGTAACAGAGCGGTGCTTGAACGGTTGACCGTAAAAATTCAAACTCCGATTAGTGATAATTTCAGCCTTGTTTTATTACAAGTTTAAACTCTACTCAGTGGAGAATAGGGTCATGGGCCAGGGTTGATGACGATGGGCTTTGGTGGGTTGTGAATCAGTGTGGCTGGTCGGTCAAGGTGGTTCAGAATGGATCAGGGTGGGTCACGGTGGGTAGAGGGTCATGAGTAAAGTTTCCATTGAGCCGCACATTATCTGGTCTTGTCACATCGAACTCCAGTTTCTTCTCCTGTTTTAGGGATGAATAGTCGATTTGAGGAGGATTGAGCCCAAGCACTTCGTAGGAGAGATGTGTACTTGATCATTGAAAATTGAATTTCTAACCTTTATATTAATATTTAAAATACGACGCGCATCCAGAAAGTAAGTTTCCCGCGCGTCCCATAGGTAGGAAACCAAATGTTGCGCGAAGCTACTGCGTGTACGTGAGAGAGTAAGGTCCTAACATGGCGCATGCGCCAGCAGAACTTCCCTAATTCTCTCAGTAGTGTCGTGGCAGTGATTGAAGATTGGCGTTCCTATTCCAGCTCCCGCCGCGTGTGAAGTGCGAGCAGTGATAAAGTTTTTGAATTTACAGGGCATAGCACCGATTGAAATCCATTGTCAGCTGTATCGTTGCAAAATTGTCAATGCTGACCCTGTGCGCCTTGCTTTGTGCTCTAGAGTCAGTTGCTTCAACACAAAACTTCTTGGCAGGAACTGCTTGCTCATGCCGTTAAGCCCATGGACCTGCCACAGCTAACGATAGATTTCGATTGGTGCTATGCCCTGTGCATTCAAAACCTTTATCACTGCTAGCACTTCACACGCGGCGGGAGCTGAAATAGGAACGTTCATCTTCAACAACTGCCGCGACGCTACTGAGAGTACTAGGGAAGTTCCACTAGTGCATGTGCCATGCTAGGGCCTTACTCTCTCACGTACAGGTAGTCGCTTCGCGCAACATACCATTTCCTAGCTATGGGACGCGTGGGAAACTTACTTTCTGGATGCGCCTCGTATTTACCTTCCTCCAAGTAGTTCGAAACCTGAGCAATGACAGACGAATGTTGTAAATGTTCTGCCATAGAAATCTATCGGTGATTCATTCTTAAATTGATCTAGAGATCTAGAGATATGTTGCAAGCAGAGGCGGAATGACTTGCCAGCTAAATTGCTCGATGCATTGCTCCATTTATTGAGTGAACAAAAATATATTTAATGACGAAAATGAATAAATTTTCGTAAAATACTTTCGTTATTTTTCTGGACCAATACTCAGAATACTCTTGTGGGAAGGCGCGTATAAGGTTCGCTAAACTACAGCTACACTGCATGGGCGCAGCGGCTCTCTTCTGTAATCAAATAACAAACTAAAACAAGTTTTGTTTAAAGCATCTTTATTTTAAAATAATGGCTTATGCCAGCGTTTGCCAACCGGTGTGCCGCGAGAAAATCGAAACAAAATTATTAATTCTATAGTAACCAAATTGCAAGACAGGAAAAAATGTATATTTTTGTATTTCACATTACTATGAATTTCTACCACGGAAAAAAAATACTGTAATTGTAATATATTATTCTACATCTATTACTGTGTAGCAGACAGTATTTCGGCTCGTACACATTTCCACGGTTAGCTGCTATGTTACGCTTCAATTGAGAGTCACACTAACACCGAGAAATGGAAGCTCTTGTACGGTACGCGTCAAATGAACGTTCATAGAACATTCATTCGCAAGTAAATGACAGAACAACACTTTGTTCAACAGCTGTGTTTTGACTTCGACGCATCGCAAGCTGTGTGGTTGCAATAATATGCACCGGTTTTGGTTAAAACAGCAAAGTTAAATGTACAAGACATTTGTTTGTTCGTTCGTTATTTAGTAATCTTCGTTCTTAGTGAAAGGTTGGATACAGTTTTCGAAAAAGAAAGCGTATTTTTAAAAATCTGACTCGTATATTTCATTGCAATTGTTTCCTATTTTAAAATTAGAATAAAAAATAAGCATAATGAATTAGCATAGGGGAAAACCAGTGATCGAGCTTTCATCTCTGTGAGAAGGAAATCAGTAATCACAGAAAAAATGACCATGGTATTTTATATTTGCAAATAATAATAATATTATTAATAATAATAATAATATCTATGAGTGTCGCGAAAATTCAAGTTACACCCGTAGTGTGCCGCAAGTTGAAAAAGATTGGGAAACGCTGGCTTATACTATAGTGGAAATCGTGGTCATATACACGTACACGTCTATAGCAACAGATATCTGCGAGGAGTGATCAGAAACTAAGGTTACAAAGCCTGCAGTGAAACGTGTGTGTATTATTTCATGCAACCAATACAGCAAACAGATAGTACATGCATTGCATTATTTTTCGACATAGTCTCCATATGAGTTGAGGCACATATCTCATCGTGGAATAAGTTTGAAGATGCGCTCTGAGTAAAAATCCTGTCATTGCATGTTCAGCCACGTTGTCACGAAGTGTTTCATCTCCTCGTCTGAAGCAGAATATCGTACACAATGTGATTAACGCATCCGAACAAGATTCACAACTCTGCCATCAGATGTCGTGCTGGGTCGGCCATTTGCGCTCTTCGTCTGTGACGTTTTCTCTACCAGTCGCAAACTTTTGACACAATTCTGCGACATGTTGATGTGATATTACAGTCTGTTCGTAAATCTCTACCGGCTGCCGGTGACATATTACATGTTTCGCCCACACAAATCGAATAACTGAGAGGACTCCTTCGCGAGACCAGTTTCCCAAACGAGTTGTCATGTGTCTTTACCTCCAACTAGCGCCGTAGTTGACGATGGCTGAAACTCTACACATTTATCAACTCCATTTAGTAAATTTACCGCACACTCCTCGTTCCTTTATAACAGACGAAATTCCATTAATATCTGCCTTATAACTTAGTTTATGATCCTCCCTTGTATAAGTCAAGTGAGCTTTGTAGTGAGCAAACACGGCGTGTGTGGATTTTCTCTGAATTCTCCCTTTTTTTTTACTTTCTTCATTCCACCATTTCGTTCACTATCGTTATCACATCTCCCTTAGGTTAATCGTAGGACGTTAAACAAAAAAGATATATATAAATAACATAATACCTCTTCTCCGACAAATTGGTATGGTGCTCTCTCTGCTTGTAAATTACATAAAAGAAAACAAACAAAAGAAACATTTTTGATTGAATGAAATATATTGGATTTTTTTACCAGTCCTGATTTTGATTGAATTAGTACCTTACCTGACTTACAAACGATTTGCATAAAGTGATAAAGAATAATGTAACATATTGTCTCATGAGAAACAGAGGAACGTAACTCCAAAAATGTAGTTTTCGTTTTCTTCGTGTTTGGACATAATTTTGAAAGCCCAACTTGGTGTAAATGGAACATAACGCCATCTGTTCTCCTTGTCGATCATCAGTTGTAATGCAGCTCAATTATCATCTTATTAAAAACACATCTTTCTAAGAAAATAATATTTTTGTCCTCTCTCCTGTAAACCTACGAAAATGGAGCTACGTTCCTCTGGTTCTCATGCGACGATATGATACAGTAATTGATAAAGATTATATTAATCTAAAGTAATGTAATTCAGTATTAAGTGTATCATAGCCTATTTTATAACTCCTACTCCTCCAGCTACGAGAACTATATACATTTTAGCAAAACCCAAACTATCACTTAACTCAGTATGATGTGCTTATTCTGAAAAAAAAAAAAAAAAAAAAAAACTCTATTTAGGGGCGTTCCAAAATTTTGTAGCCCCTGATCCAAAAAGTCCAATATATTTCATTCAAACAAAAATGTTCTTGTACGCCCTCTATCTCGAGAACTAGATAGAGTGTAGCCGGTGGCGTATTTACGATTTTGTTTCGTGTGTGTGTGTGTGGGGGGGGGATTGCTAACTATATTCCAGGAAATGTGAAACTTCTGTAAGATATTTCATTTACTTTAAAATAGTAAATAAAATTTCGGGGGGATTAAGCCCAGAAGCTTCCCCCTTAAATACACCACTGCAGCCGAACTCTATCACTTAACTTACTGTGCTTATCCCGTAAAGAAAGAAACAAAGAAAAACGAAAATTCGGCTTAGGGTCCGTTCAAAAATGTTGTGGCTCCTGACCCAAAACCCAGTTTTTAGCCAAGATCAAATTCTTTTGATGCCTTTTTTTGGATCATTTATAGAATTTTTGGCCAAGATCGCAAGCTTTTGATCCATTTTTTGATCATTCCTAAAACTCTTGTTCCATGTTTTCACTGTCGCCGAGTTCGACTATTTTATAGTCCTTGTAGTTGTCACTTGCAGTTGTATCCTTATACCCTTCAGTTCGTCGTCAGTGACAGAAGTAAAAATGGGTCTGAAAAGGTAGGGGAACCCATGACGTCACGCTGTTCTCCGTGCCTATCTTTGCCCATTGTAATTTTTTTAGGAAGTGGGAGGACGTTGTAGATATTTTTTGGAACTGGGGTAACGGCGTCCCCCTCATTCCCCCTCACTTTACCTCTGGTCAGAGATAAATTTGGAGACGTTATTATACTAACTACGTAAACGAAGTCATGTATGAACTGGCAGAGTCTTACATTCTACATATACAAGGTAAAATACTTTTTGTACTTTGTCCGAATACTGAAACTCATTCGGAAAGATTAAATATCTCAGACAAGGCTATATCCTTAATTTAGTTATTGTTGCCAAGTTTATTGATTTGATAAATTCCTTCTTTATTAATATTGGCAGATAATCATATTTGTGTGTGTTGTGGGGGGGGGGGTGAAGATGGGGATATCATTGTCTCATTTTAAATTATTGAACTCCGATATCTATGTCATATTGGAATTCATTTTATCCCCCAATATCAATAATCTGATTCAAACTGTATTTTTAGATGTCCCAAAACAGAATCGACCGTTGCTTTAAAAAAAAAAAAAAAAAAAAAAAAAAAAAAAAATTGAAGATACAATTACATATTTTTCGGTAGAATATGAAGGAAATGAGTGTAACTTGAATTAAAAGTCTTCGCTGTGTAAAAGCAGATAGAAATAAAAGCATAACGTCCCAGATTTGCAGTTAGGGGACGGGCAGGGTGGTTTACCGCCATTCTGTAAATTTCAGTTGTTCGTTTATAAGTCGTTCCCACCCTTGTTTACCTGGCGGTCCCTTTCGCAAATCTTGCATACTTCATATCTCCTCGGGCCACGGTTACTTGGTGATCAAGTGCACACCTCTGGCACGTTGCGTCCCTGTATCGATCCCAGCTTCCGTCAAAGTGACTTTGTGGTGTACAGATACAGTGCGCTTAGGTTTTCTCGGAGTTCTCCCACATTCATCATTCCACCATTATCATTCAGTTCATCATGGTCTCCCTTAACCTCGGAACGTGTTATATATATATATATATATATATATATATATATATATATATATATAAAATAAGCAATCAGGAAATTCTAATCGAATATTTCATTCCAAGAAAAATGTCCCTGTTTAATTGTTGGTCAAAATAGAGAACCTAAATCAATAGTTAAGTATCGTTTCTTCTATACAAGACAAGACAGTTTATTATTAGAGTCTATAATAATAATAATAATAATAATAATAATAATAATAATAATAATAATAATAATAATAATAATAATAATAATAATTATTATTATTATTATTATTATTATTATTATTATTATTATTATTATTATTATTAAACTTAACTGGCTCTGTTACGTCAGAAGTGTTTGATATTATTGGCTTGACAACGATTCCGTCCTTCCCTGAAGGAGGGATGGACAGGACGGAATCGAATATTACTTGTTTTCAGAAATTCAAGTGTTTTGGCGAAGGCACCATTACATTATGCATTGTTCATCTGACTGCTCCACCACTTCCCCTTTTTTCTTTTCATGAAAGTTTCTGATGGTTTGGTCTTTTGAAGACAGATAGTCTCATACTCATTTGATCGACTTGTATATTCATTTTGTAGTTAATGTTCAATTTTCAGAAGTCGCTAAATTACATTAAACTGTCCTATTTCATTCAATGTATTTCAATCCGTACCGGTACCGTAACTTATTAAGAAAAATTGTATTTTATACAGTATAATAACATTTATTTCTATGTAGTTATAAACTGTAAATGTTAACTCAATCTTTCCCGAAAGTAGGCCTAATCTCGCCTCCCTTCTGCCTTAAGTGTTCTGGCTACTGTTCTGAACGCCTATATTCTTCTTAACTTTTAGTTACAAATAGGTTCTTAATCATCATTAGCATACAGTTTGCAATCAACAATATTGTAATATCATATTGTATGTTCGTAAACATCATGTTTTCTTTCATTTTTATTTATAAACAAACCCACGTGCTCTTCTACTACGAGTTACTACATGAAGCAGAGACAGGAATACTCGTCACCACTTGGTCACTTGAAGAAGAGGAACACCTTTTACGAGAAAGGAGACAGATGATTAAGGCAAAGAATGATTATGGGAAATTGGTGAAATGAGAATGTAGAAGGTAACAGGAGTACCCAGAGAAAACCCACGGGCACGATCTTGTCCACGACAAACTTACTTGGCCGGGGATCGAAACAAGACTTCCACGCACCAGAGACAAACGCTATACCAATGAGCCACCGTGCTGTTTCCAGCAGTTAGATATCGCTCAATATACCATCCGTGTTTTCCTTACGGTCGAGACCGAGATTACGGCACGTAGGGACTTAGATAGGCAAGTAGTACAGTTTGTAAAGAACGTCAACTGAATGGTAATTAGAGTTTAGCGTTCCGTTTTTTCTTTTTTTCATCTTAAATAGCACCTTTCCTTTGAATTGAAATCATAAACACTTTTAATAATAACCATATTAATGTAATATAAATCGAAATTAAAATTATTATTTCATTCTTGCTATTAGACAATAAAGCCACCAGATTGTTAATCTACAAGTGTTGTACCATACACAAGCCTACTTTGCGTGCTGAGTGAGAATACGATAAAGGCTACATTCCTAGCCCCTGATGGAAGTATGTAGCATGAGATTGCCTAGAGAACGTGGAGGCGGGTTTTAGGGCGCAGGTTCCGTCCATGAGATCATTTCGGGGGACAATTTTTATTAATACAATAAATTTGGAAAATTATAGATTTGTGGGACAGGATGGTGAATACGGTGGAGAGAATACGGTAGTTTTCATCTAAGTTCTTAAGAAGATGGGATTGGCACTCTTGTAAGATACGATACATTTTTCAATGATTCTAAGAAAAAGAATGCTAATATTTATATCTGAATAATTCATTAGTTTTAATTTTTAGTTAAGAAAGACATTATATATATACAGATGGTGATCAGAAAAATGGAAACACCTGTAGTTGGCAACACGTCAGATGTATGGGTTGGCAGTGGTGTCGTGGCGCCCGCAGCGGCGGACCGCTGGTGGTGGTGTGTTAGGTCGGTCTCCATACTACGTCAGGCGCAGTGGAACAGCAGTGTCCAGTGGCTGCAGCAGACGGTGGTAGTATAAAATGGGAGACCTCTCAGATTTTCAAAGAGGGCAAATTGTTGGTGCGCGGTTATGTGGAGTGAGTGTGACGGCAGTGGCTACTGTGTTAGGTGTGTCGTGTGGGACAGTGTCGAAGGTGATGACGGCCTACACAACGAACAGGAAAACCACATCGGGGAAGAGGAACAGTGGGCGGAAGAAAATCATGAGTGCCGCCGGGGTATTAAAGCGCATTGTTCCGCAGAACCGTCGTGCCACGGAGGAACTCAATCAGCACCTACCCCACCCTGTTTCGACAATCACAATCCGCCGCGAATTACATGACATGAACTTGCGGGGTCGTGTTGCACGGGCCAAACCGCTCATTAGGGACCATAACGCTTTCGCACGCCGCAAATGGTGTCGCGACCATGCAACTTGGACCGTTGAGGACTGGAAACGTGTGATATGGTCGGATGAGTCATCCTTCACTCTATTCCCAGCGTGCCGTGTTTATATGTGGAGAACGCCCAAAGAAGCTTATGATCTGCAGTGTCTCCGCCCAACTGTGAAACATGGCGGTGGCTCGGTGATGCTGTGGGCCGCCATACCATGGTTTTCATTGGGTCCTGTGGTCACACTTAGCGGACAAATCACTGCCAACGATTATGTCGAAATTTTAGGAGACCACTTGCATCCTATGGTCCGGGATGTTGTTCCCGGACAATGATGCCATCTTCCAGGATGATAATGCACCCATTCACACAGCTGGCGTTGTTGCAGCGTGGTTTGAGGAACATCGGGATGAAGTTCAACACCTCCCCTGGCCCGCCTAATCCCCAGAACATCTGTGGTCCGTCTTGGAAACACGACTCCGCGGACGATTTCCACCTCCATTCTCTCTCACAGAATTGGCCTATGCCCTGCATGAGGAATGGTGTAAAATTCCACTTGCTACCATTCACGACCTCTATGTCTCCATCCCACATCGCATCAAGGCTGTTCTGAAGGCGAAAGGTGGCCCGACACCATATTAATGTGGTAAGTTTCAATTTCGTTCAGGTGTTTCCATTTTTCTGATCACCATCTGTATATATTCCATTTCTAATGTTATCTTTTGCCAATTCTAATCAAGTTGTTCACTGAACCGAATCGCACAGCACTTGCAGATAATGTGCCGCACTCTAAAGGTCGCCAAGGGAAAACACTTAATATAAGCTCTATGTAATAAACAAGATCATTAAAAGCAGTTTTATTGATTAGAATAAAGAGCACACAATTCACACATTCACTATTACTGGTTCCTTTTCAATAGGAGCACTGCAGCCAATCAGGAGGCTTGAAGCATTGGCTTAGAGAAATGATGTTCCCATAATAAGAGTAAATGGAGAAATTCCTGGTCCCGGAGTTACATAAAATAATTCACTGTTCCGAGGAATACTTTCGAGAAACGCATATGGCCAGATTAATGTTTCGGAGAAAACGTATCATAAAGTACGAGGGCTCTTCTTTTCTTCAACTTCCGCTAAACCACCAGAGGAGAACAACGTAAGTTGACGAAATGGGAATGAGACAACGCTGTTCATTGGACGTCCCCATCCCTCATATCAATAGACAGACTCTACCATCCAATTATTGTAAAATAACGAGCACAGTAGCAACTGAAAACACATCAAATGCAATTGAAACGCACGCCTAGTGTAAACTACGAAATGTAATACACATTTCCCCGGGCAGAAGAACGTAATACAGCCACAATTCATCATCGAATGAGTAACGATTACAGTAGAAACTTTTTAAGTGATTGCTGTTTGCACAAATGCTGCAGAGAGTTTAAATGACTTACCGATGCACACGACAAGAGTAGCTAAGGTGAAAATTTGTCGACAATTTTGATGAACACAGGTATCGTGTGGGTTCGTGAAAGATGTAGAAAGATGTAGTTTACTTTTGGGCGCTTCGATTACACTCTACGTGTTTTCAAACTTGTTACTTCATATGATTGAATGGCACAAACTGTCTATCAGTGTGAGGCATGGTCGATGTTCAATGAACAGCTTTGTCTTACCATGCTTCATCGACTCAAGTGGTTTGTTTACCTCTGGTGGCTTAATGGAGGTTGAATTAAAAATTAGGCCGTGTATTATTTGCTCTTCTAGTAAAAAAAAAAAAAAAAATATTCAGCTCGAATAGTATTTTGAAGTAATTCTAAATAAGACTTTATTTAAATGTTTCTCAGAACATTTTTTGACTTGTTAGACTAATATCGACGACACCAACCTACACACAGACTTCAATGAAAAGAACACGGCTTACACGGCATTTACTTGCTACCAAGCAGGCCACCAGATGTTCTATTTGTTATTTCCTATACAACTATTTTATTTATTTGTATTTTATTGTTATTTTCCATCTTACACTTTACAAAACAAAACACATTAAAATGACATAACGAAACACTAAAACTACACTCACTACATTACACTACACTCTAGAACGTGAAGTATTAAGCTGTTCTGAATGGACTCAGAGTATAAAGAAAACAAGAGTTACAAACAAACTACCCTTACTGGCCTTCAAAGTAATCACCATTAGCTACAACATACTTCTGACATTGGTTTTGAAGCTGTTGGAAACTGTCGGCAAACGCTTCTTGTGGAAACGCTCGAAGCACTGTAATCACACGTTGCTAGATATCCGCAACGATAGCGTAAGGCGGGGAAACAAAAAAGAAGTCTGCCAGCGCGAAATCTGGAGAATAAGAATTGTGTTGAAAAACAGTCACCTTGCGTTAAGCGAGATAGTTGAGCACGCGAATCGCAGTGTGCGGACTGCCATTGTCGTAGAGAAAACTCTACTGTCCACTCCGATACAGTTCTGGCCGAACCTGCTAGCCGTTTCAAAACTCCCTTGTAAACTACCGCATTAACAGTTTGACCCTCGGATAGAAATTCATGATGGATCAAGCCCTTGTTATCGCAAAAGGCGATTAACATCTTAATCTTGGAATTTATCAGCCGACATTATTTGAGAGGCGGGGAAGACGATGAAGACCATACAATTGACTGTCGCTTGATCACCGGATCGTATTGGTAGCACAAGATCTCATCTCCTGTAATGATGGTTTCCGAAAACTTGGATTCTGGTCAGACATGTCGATAAAATCTCCAAACTTTTTCATCCTAGTTTGTTTCTTCTCGTCTGTCAGTGTATGTCGTACAAGCTGGGCACATAATTTCCGCTTTTTCAAATCTTCGTGAACAATAGCGCTTACACTGTCTTTGTTTATAAACTATTCTGCTGTCATTCTTAAAGACAACTGCCGATCATCTCCAAGCATCCGTCGCACTCGTTCGATGTTGTCTCGGACTGTGCTTGTTGACGGACAACCTGAACTCAGCTCATTCTCGCCACTTTCCTTTTCGTCTATAAATGTTTAAACCACTCAAACACAATTTCTAGTCACTGCTTCAACACTTGCACTAACATTCCATCACTCTCCATCGCCATTTTCCATATTTTGTAGGAAAATATCATGGTAACGCATTGCTCAATTTTGTGCTCCATTTTGCAATGACACGATTTCTCACACTGACTCCGTTACCTTGATCGCAGGTACACCATTGCTTCACTTCGGTTATTTGCACGACAGGAGCGTTTGTTGACATGTCTCTCAATACGTATACACAGGCACCAAGTCCTCACCAGCGCATTTTTTAACATATGGCACAATACGCCCAACTTTTCAGACGCACCTTGTATGTTCTTTACCAGATTTCTTTGTTTTAAAGGGTTAAATGTTAGAAACATTTTCGAGTATAGAAATTTGGTTTTATCTATTTCTTCTTTCATTTTGTCCTTCTTTCCAGTTTTCTTAAAACATGTCTCGATATTGTATGAAGGTTTTCGAGTTTTTGATTATTATCTATTGTTTTAGTTTTTTCGTGTGTTAATTTATTTCTTAGTTATTTTATTTTATTGTTTGTAATTTGTATATATCACATTCCAAGACACGTGCTCTTGTGTTAACCACCATATGTGCTTTATCGTAATTATGTTTAGTCTTAGGTCCATTTTCAATGATTCATCACCTGAAATATATTCTATCAATCCCGTGATTATATTTCCCTGTACTTTTAGATTTGGAATGATATTCCTACCTTTTTCCCCTTTATGGGAATTTTCCATTCATTTTGACATTTTGATATTATTTTTTCAATGTCGTTATCTGTTTGTGGAATTTGTCCTGTAATTTCCACTATTTTTTGTTCATTCATTCTTGATGCAAGTTTATATACATTTTCTAAATATTTGGAATGTATTGGTTCTTCATATGTTAAAATTTATATTTTCGGCTGGGATTGTTTTGAAAAAAAAATGAAATTTTTGAGTTTTACGTCCCACGATTATGTCGGCTAGGCTAAAGGAGACGGTGATTATGAGGAATTAATGTTATATTTTCTTGTTAAAATTAATCTTTGCACCCTAATTATGGTTTATTTTAATTTTTTATTCATAAAAATCCTGTCCCATATGTCTACACAATATTGTAAATTTGCCATTAAAATTGTTTTGTTATTTAATTTTTTTTTTTTTAAAAAAAACTTTTCGTCTAATCTAAAATATCTTGTTGCAATTGTCAACAATTTATTAGCAACTGTTCTTCGATTTTTATGTTGTTTCTTCTTTTCTTTTTTTTTTAAATTAACTGTTTATCAATCCACACTTCTAAATACTTGAATTCATTTACTACTGTATTTTGAATTTTTTTTCTTTTTGAAGTTTTATGATTCGATCTCTTTTTAATGCAGATCGATCAACGCAGAATAATTTTAGTGGTCCTACCGGAAGTAAGTGGCCTTGCAAGCGAAATTCCCGAGGATAAGCAGGAACTTAATGATATATATATACGAGACACGTCCAGAAAATAAGTTCCGTTTGGTAATAAAATTAAATTGTGTACAAACACAGAAAAATTATTTATTGCACAAAATTCTACAACTCTTAAACTACTTTTCCACATAACTGCCGAAATTTTGCAGGCATTTGCAATAGTGTGGCACAAGGTTTTGTATACCTTCTTCATAGAAGTTTGCCGCCTGTGTCTTCAACCAGTTGGAAACAGTTTCTTTCAGCTCGTCGTCATTGTCGAAGTGTTGACCGCCAAGCATACCATATTCCATACCGAGAGCGAGTAAACATCGCAAATTTGCCGATAAATTTCATTTGGTTTCACTTTCCTCGCATTCAGAATCACCGCTCTGATTTCACAAGCGGCGGGATTTTCAATCAACACCGACATTGTAAACAAGCACAACAAAGCGTACGTGACTGAAAGCGATCTCCAAATGGCGCACGTTTCTTCTTGATACAGAGCGTCTACCGCGCATGTGCGGAACTGCGATCGCAGCGCTGCAGCGGAGGTAAATTGAAACGGAACTTACTTTCTGGACGAACTACGTATATATATATATATATATATATATATATATATATATATATATATATATATATATATATATAGAGAGAGAGAGAGAGAGAGAGAGAGATTTTAAAATTTAGACATCCATTTTATTGCTTAATTCTTAACGCAACTGCACGTAGTAAATTTTTATATACAAGGTGTCTCGAAAGTCCCCTAACATAGGATAACTGTTATCAGAGTTACAACAAAATGTCAGGGGAAAAACCGTATCGAAATATGATGTTTCCAATCTAAAGTGAAGAAAGTTTTTAAGTAGGACGAACCGTTTGTGCTGTACACTCTTTATGCGCCCAACGTTAAATGAAAATGCAACGTTGTTATATACCAGGAGGTGGATAAAGTTTGTTAGAGTATGGTGAATAGGGTAGAGATGCAAAAAAGCCGGCTTTTTTGAATCGATGGTTTTTTTCACATAAAAAGCCGGCTTTTTTTGGGAAAAAAACGAGAATTTTGGAAATTTTGGCTTTTTTCAACTTCATGATTTTTCTATCTAAATAGCTTTCTTATAGTATATTCTATAGTTAGATAAGAATTCCATGACCTGAATGTGATATTTCGCTCTGAAATTCACCATCAAGATGGATGGAGCACATGTTTTACGAATTAAAGCTAACATGAAGAATGTAGTATTTAAGGGTAATTTTAGAGGCTATTTAACTTTATTTTAACGACATCTTTTTTCTTCTCTAGTTTGTCATCCGTGTTTCATTTCTAAGAGCTTTTAGTACTCTAGCTTCTAGCGCAAAAGTTAAACTTGCCCGTTTTTCTATTTATCCGTCAAAGCGTACGTTTTTCAATATATCCGTCAAACCGTACTTCCACATTTCTGTTATACTGTATCTGTGAAGTGATTTAGCAATAATTTTCCGGACACAACCTTGAATACCAATTTATACAAATAATCAGTAGCGGGTTTAGAAAAGTACTTTAGGAGGGTTTTTTCTGATTGTTTCGTTTCCTAAAAAGTCCTAATTTTATTTGGGAAGTGCTTGAAGTTTATGAGTACAGGCATAACTAATATTTCATTTCGTTTATATGTTTAGCAATAATTTTCCGGATACAACTTTAAAAATCATTTTATACTGAGAATCAGTGGCGGATTTAGAAAAGTATTTTGGGAAGGGTTTCTTACTAATGTTTAGTTTTTTTAAACATTCGTAATTTTTATTTGACGGGAGCTTAAAGTTTATGAGTAAAGGCATAAATAATAGATATTTCGTTTGTTGCAGACATTCCGTAACTTTGGGGAACGGGCTTCAGTCCGAAAGACCGCCCCCCTAACCTTCGCAAAACCGTCACTGCTGGTAATTAGTAATAATAACGATTTAAGAACAATAAAAAAGGAAGTCGCCCAACTCACAGTACACGCACTATTTCTACATTCACAGATGGAATGAAGAAAAGCTTTGTCAGAATGGTCGAATGCTGGTTGAATCCCGGACTTCCCGATAGAAGCGCAAAAGCTAATCACTCAGTCATGTTTGTTGTGCAGTTGTATTTAGCTTAACTTAAATATATTCCGTAGTCTTTTTTTTGGGGGGGGGAGTTCCGTAATGATATGTTGAATCCCTCTTGTTAAAAATTCAGAAAACTTGAGGATTGGGTAAACTGTGATGGTGGTTCTATAAAACTTAACTGTAGAATTTCAAGAATATACAGAACCAAAAGCTCTAGATGTGCAGCCTTTAAGTGTATCATATAAATCTAAGTATTTCTCTTACGTTTTATTTTAATTTTATTTTGTTTCAAAAAGAGGGTATGGAATATTTTCAAGTAAAAATACTACATACTATTTTGCTAGTTATTTGTGTATTCTTTAAAAAGAAGTGTTTACTTTTAGGATTGGCTGGTTTACACCAACTTTTTTTTTAAATAACTGGTTTAAACCACAAAAATAAAAAGAATGAAAAATGCGAATCGTGTGAACTTCATGGTAACGTTTCCAGATATCAAACCACCTGCAATAGTTTTATTTCTCTTTCACCTTTTAATCAAGGTGTCCCATGTTCAATTCTCGGTCGAACCACAAACCTTCTTTCATGCGTAACCCAAGTAGCGGTTCGGATGTCAGTTTAAGCGAAAGTCTTCTCCTTGATAACCTCGGTATTCCGTAAGGATGTTAAGCCTAAATATACGAAACAAACCAAATTGTATATTTCTGCATGCCTAAATGCGTGTTGTTTTATAAAGAAGCCAATATTGCTTAAATATATTGATAGAAATTGGCAAAATTTATCGATTGACTACGTAGCTTCCAACATTAGCTTGGATTGGACTTTCAATGATATCTACGTACCGGTACTAAATTTGTAATTTAATACCTCAGTTTTAGCGTACTGATTATGGTACGTTGACCTTTAAATTTTACATGCAAAGCAATAACAGGATTTTCCCGTTATTGTCTTACATTTCAAGTAATGACGGGATTTTCCCAATGGCTAGGGCGGGAGATTCTCAACTTAAGAAATTTACTGACCGCACTTCTTTAAGCTTACAGGAGTTCTTCCGGCATAACCCCGCTGTTGCATAATAACATCAAGGCGAAAAACTTATTTCTGTGGATATGTAATATAAATACATAAAGCAAAAAATCTAATTCAAAAAAGCCTGGTTTAAACCAAAAAAGCCTGGTTTAAACCAAAAAAGCCTGGTTTAAACATCCCCCCAAAAACGGGTTTTTGGCATTTTCAAAAACAACCACGGTTCTTGCCAACTCTGCTTACTTTTGTATATAGGAGGTTAAAAAATTCTTATTATATACATTGGTTAATCCTGTGGAATTCATAATGTAAATATGTTGAAGAAAAATTGTTTGAAATATTTTTTCGAAATTCATAGTTTATTTTCGATGTTTTATATTATTATCAGCATCAACCACTAATTAAATGATTTTTTGTGTTATAGAGAAGCGATACAAAGTATGTTTTATCAATTTAAAGCAGTATTTTGAAAAAAGCCCAAAATTTCCCAAGCAAAAAAGCAAAGCAGAAAAAACCGAGTTTTTTTCCAAAAAAGCCGGTTTTTTTCCGAGCCCTTGCATCTCTAGAATAGGGGCATGTTTGAAATGGGGCCTGCCATCGACACGTTAGCGTAAAAGACAGTAATTTTATTCACTTATGTTGTGGGTCCAGGTAAATGGCAACGTTGCATTTTCATTTTACATTGGATACATAGAGGGTACAGCCCAAACGTCTCGTTCGATTAAAAAAAAAAAAAAAAAAAAAACTTCACTTTAGGTTGAAAACATCATATTTGGAGACGGTTTTTCTCTTACGGTTTGTTGTAACTCTGATAATAACAGAGTTACCTTATGTCAGGGACTTTTGAGACCCTGTATATGCCACAGAGAAAGAGATCGAAAAATAGTATTAAGAATACTGTACACAACTAAAATGTTCCAATCTTATGCAGGGTTAAATACGTATATGGAGCTTCCGGGAAGTATTTTTTTTAAACTATTTATGCAATGTTTTTCTTTGATAAATTATAAAAATGGCAACATAGTCGATGAACCGAATTCAGAATCTATCGGTATACAAAGCTATGGAACAAAGCCTCTGTTGCCGAGTCAAACTTGTCTCTGGCCCAGCTCGGCCGCCAAATATAGTGATTTTCATTGCTTAGACAATGGGCTATTTGTCCAAAAAATTCGTTCAGATTTGGCCAGTAGTTATCGACAAAGTACAACCTAAAAGCACAGTGGAGCCTCACCCTCGCCGAGTCTGGCCTCCATATATAGCGATCTGTACTTTTGAGACGATGGTCAACTTGCCCACTAAATTTTCTTCAGATCCGGCTTTGTTATTACCGAGAAGGAAATTAGTTACTACGAAATGAGCCCGTGCCTAGCCGAGCTCGGCCACCAAATATCCCTTAGACGATGGATTACCTGCCCACCAAATTTGATGTAGATCCGATCAGTAGTTATCAACAAATAAAATATCCTATGCATGCACCTGAAGTGAAATTATAAGTTCGCATATGCTTACACTGAAAGCTATAAATAAAATAAATAAGTAAGACGTAACATCTGGATCACAAATGGAGCATAGTCTATATAAGCAGACTCCACTTTCAATATCACTGCCCTAAGGGGGAAGGGCTTGAGCTCGGTCAGCCCTCTGGGCATGCCACGGATTCTCGGTGGTTTCAGGTTTAATTTGCACTTGAAAGCATGTTTCCCCAACGCGATATTTATTGTTGAATGAAATCCAAACCAAGGATGCCAAGTCGTGGGAAAAAGTCCCATTTGTGGGATTTTTGACACTTTTTTGAAAAAAAAGATAAAGGGAATTTTTGTCATAATTAGAAGCATTTCGATATACAGGGTGGCCGAAAAGTGGGTATACACCCTTGCATTGATCAAGTATAACATTCTAGTTTATGTGTTTGTTTGCTTCGGCTGTTCCGAGCTTATTGTATAAGTAAAAAGGCATTAAAGACAAATAATAAATTAAGTCTAACTGATGGATAACAATAAATATTGATATAAAATTGATATAACATTGATATAAAATGCAATGAGCTGATCAGTACGGTACTGTATATATATCTACTTTTGGGCCACCCTATATATATACTTTATTGACAGGAAGAAAATTCTCTATGGACGTGAGATAGACCAATAAGTTCTCAATTATCTTGAAATCAATGCCAATTTTCAAATTTTGATACCAGAAATTGTCTGCATGCTAGAGCAGAAAAAGAAACTTGTGATTTAAAAAAAGGTATCCAAAACATGGAAATCGTGCTCTGGTATTTAAAAAAATATTTGGGAAAAAATAGAATACGAAGTGAGAAACAATCAACTTGGAAAATGTTCCTTAGAAAATAATCGGAGAATAAAGTTCATATAGTGTCGTTATGTTCATTAGAATATGATGACTCAAAGGCATAATGCAAATACTGCATCCTGACAACAAAATATATTTGTTTTTGTTACTATTTGGTAAACGCAGAAGATGGAAATTTACGAATAATTCACTGATATAGTATTGAAGAAAGTGTGGCATACAATGGTTTCATGTCTATATCTGTTTCACTTTCTCTCTCTCTCTCTCTCTCTCTCTCCCTATATATATATATATATATATATATATATATATATATATATATATATATATATATATATTAAATTTTGTATAACTTTCGGGTTGATTCCACTGATCCAAACACACACCAGCTGCGTGTGTTGCAGAAATAGTAGCCCATAGTAATTTTGCTGCTCGTATTAAATATTCTGCAAAAACATATTTCTGGTTATTTACACAATGAGCCGTATACTTAATTATCTGTGTTGTCTCTAATGTTTCATATGCAATCCTCAATACCTATAATATATTCATATTTGTTATTTTCAGTTCTGGGAGGTTATTTCCGATGAACATGGCATCGATCCAAATGGAGCATACCAAGGTGATTCTGACTTACAGTTGGAGAGGATCAATGTATTTTACAATGAAGCCCGTGCTGGTAAATACGTACCTCGTGCAATACTAGTAGATCTGGAACCTGGTACTATGGATATGGTGAGATCTGGACCATTTGGAAGTATTTTTAGACCTGATAATTTTGTCTTTGGGTTTTCTGGAGCAGCAAACAACTGGGCCAAGGGGCATTACTCAGAAGGTGCCGAAGTTTTGGATGGAATAATAGATGCCGTGAGAAGAGAATCTGAAGCTTGTGACTGTCTCCAAGGATTTCAGATGACTCACTCGCTTGGTGGTGGAACAGGTGCTGGTTTAGGTTCCCTTGCTATTTCTCAAATTCGAGAAGAATACCCTGATAGAATCCTCTCTACATTTTCTGTAGTACCCTCTCCAAAAATATCAGACACTGTTGTTGAACCTTACAATGCCACTCTTACTGTTCACCAGTTGGTAGAAAACACTGATTGCACATATTGTATTGATAATGAAGCTCTGTATGATATTTGTACAAGAACTCTTAAACTTTCACAGCCTACTTATGGGGATTTGAATCACCTGATATCTCTTGCAATGTCTGGTGTTACCACGTGCCTCCGGTTTCCAGGTCAGCTTAATGCTGATCTTCGTAAATTAGCTGTAAATATGGTTCCATTTCCTCGTCTTCATTTCTTTATTCCTGGATTTACTCCTCTGACCTCACGTAGTTCTCAGCAATTCCGTGCTCTTACAGTAGCCGAACTTACCCAACAGATGTTTGACGCTAAAAACATGATGGCTGCTTGTGATCCACGAAGCGGTCGTTATCTAACAGTTGCTGTTGTTTTCAGAGGTCGAATGTCCATGAAAGATGTTGATGAACAGATGTGTAATATTCAAAATAAAAATAGCGAGTATTTTGTGGAGTGGATTCCTAATAATGTGAAAACGGCTGTTTGCGATATTCCACCTAGAGGTCTTCGCATGTCTGCTACCTTCATTGGTAATTCTACTGCAATTCAGATAATTTTCAAGCGTATATCAGAACAGTTCTCAGCCATGTTTCGTAGGAAAGCTTTCTTACATTGGTATATTGATGAGGGTATGGACGAAATAGAATTCACCGAAGCAGAATCGAATATGAATGATCTTATATCTGAATATCAGCAATACCAAGAAGCTACTGCTGAAGAAACTCCATATGAAGGTGAAATGGAGGATGAAGAAGCTTAAAGGGAATGCGATAAGCTAAATAAGAATTATTTTCTTATGTTTTATGATGTACTGTTCTTATTTTCTTGCCCAGTACAGTATTGTAATTGTAAGTCGTAATATTGTTATGCTTATTTGTAATTATTTCAAGTTGTGCATAAAAGTTAGTCAGTATTGTACGTCAATATTTAGCATAGTTATATGAATAATGAATTAGTACATAATTATCAAACAATAGGTAATTTTAACATATTTATCAAGCAGTTGCTCCCATCATTCCAGTACTCTTTGTTGCTTAACTAAGTTCTATTTACAGACAAAAATATCCAAACAGATAGCTTATGATGTTTCTAAAAAACGTCCATTTAATGATATAATGTGTCAGATGAACTATACTTTTATACACAAAAGGCAATATTATGGAATAATAGATCATCAAAGACCAAGACAATGAATTTAACTGTTTCCGTTTATTCACATTACGTTACTTCTGAGAAGAGTTATTTATGAATATTATAATTCTCATATAATAATCCTATTTCTATATAATAGTCCTATTTCATTTGTTTAAAATTCACTTAGGGATTCAAAAGCATAAAATAGTAAACATAAAAACTGAGCACACACACTCAAGACAGGCGAGGAGAATTTAAATTATTTATATGTTACATATGTTTAATCTGTTTTAATCGATGCATACAAACTAAATGTATTTGATTGCATCGCTATTTAACATATTTATGCTTTTGTTAAATATATTTATGCTATAACATTTGTGTTGTATATTTTGAGTTCAAATGTATTTAAATGTTTTATATTTTGATTTCTCAATTATCGTAGGGATGATGATGAACTTAATTTGAACTAGATACGAAATACCATTATCTAGTTAGGATTGTTGATAATTGCAGTTATTTATTTCCCCAATTTACTTATTTTAATTAATTAATTCTAGGTTTATAAGACATGTGTTATTAAAACATTTCATTTGTTATTTTTTGTTTAAAATATTTGTTATTTGATTTGATGCATACTTGCAAAATAATGATACCTGCAAAATAATTGACAGGTTACTTTGAGTCAAAGTAGTAACGCATGCAAATAGTTAAATATTTTACGAAATGTTTAGCAATACTACAGCTAAAACTTTTCCGAATTGGAAAACAAACCATTGTACAAAAAATTTAAAACACAAATGTATCTATGAAAAAGTCCTGTGAAAATTAGGATATATATCAGGAATTTCTCCGGCAAAATGACTCAAATATCATAAAAGGTAGATAGTTAGTTAAGGTAGTTAATACATCTCCTTTCTCTATACTTTGCTGGTATCACTATTCTTATAGTGACTCGCAAAAAGGATCCTTATCAATATTCAATATGTAAAACGAGAAATAGTTTGTAAACATCATGAGTTGCTGGTCACTTCGTAAATACCATACATCTCTATTATATGCCATATCACACTGTTTCACATATGGGAGTTTATTTTATCGCAAAATTATTCTTTCTGAGAAACTGAATAAAACCATTATTACTAAGAAGTTTCCCTTATCTTTTCCTTTTCTAAGATTTTCTGTTTATTGTTATTCAACTCAAGTGAGTCGTCCAGTTCTCAAATGGCTCTTGTTCATTTATATCAAATCCCAGAAAACCTAGGAAAAGACTAGGATCGATACGTTTTGTAGAACTGGGAATATTTGAGGACGTTCAAGTTTTTCATATGAACACATTGAAGTATTCCTAATTCTACAAAACATGCAGATTCTACATTTTTCTAAGTTTTCTGGGATTTGCTGTAAATGGACAAGAGCCATTTCGGAACTGGACGACTCAAGTATGATCCAAACCTGGCGAATGAAGTTGTATCTTATTGAAAATAGATTCTCCAGGATAATGTTAAACATTTCACAAGAAATTGATAACTTTCTTGAATTGAAGTTACAACATTCACAACATTGTAAAATATTATATTTTTAAATGTAATTCTGTAATAAATTAAAATAATAGTCTATATCTGTAGTTTCTTCTACTTTCAATTTCATATTAAATACGTTGAAATATTATTCACAATATATATAGAGATGTGCGCTTATCTTCTGCAACCTGTTGGTTAGCTACGGAAAATCAATTTCGGACTTGTGCATTTTTGGACTAGCGCACTACAGTAAAAAGATATTGCGATTTTTGCATTTTAGGATTAGTGCATGTGAGGTTCAATATAGATCAGGACTTATGTACTTTAGAACTTGGATAATTTTGGAACTACTGCCGAGCCCTCCAAAGAGTATAGCCGGATAATGGGATGAAAAGTGCCCTTATACTGATTACTGTGATATTTATACCAAAGGTACAACATATTTGAGTTACGAGGGTGAAACAAAATATGAATATACTTTGCTCGAAGGGCCTCACAGAAAACAAGAAACACTGTATTTCGCCAATCAAAGTCCTAGCGAAAAGAGCGTCGAAAATATTCGAATTCAAGTCTTTTTGCTTTATGATTAAGTGACCACCTTCTATTTTCAACTATAAGAGCAGCACTAACCCACCTATAATATAATTTGACCATGGTTTGATACCTGCGGTGCAATTTGGTGTAAAATGAGAAAAAACAAAGTCCCTTCGAGCAGAGTATATTCATATTTTGTTTCACCCTCATAACTTGAGCCGTTTCCGAGATATGAACAATTTTGATTTTCTAATTTTCAACAAGAACTTTTAAATTCGAAAAAATTTGAAGTTAATTTTCTGTTCAAAGTTGTTTCTGGATATGACGTACCTTTGGTACAAATATCACAGAAATTCGTGTAAGGACACTTTTCACCCCCGCATCCGTCTATACCCTTTGGTGGCACATTTCACACCTACCAGATCATAATATGTACAGATTTTATACATGTATGTGTGTGAAGGTGACGATCGTGTGATGGATTTCGATGGATAAAAAAAAGGTTGCAGGGGATTTGACTTATCTTCAAAAGCCTTTATTTAAAAAAAAAAAACTGTTTAAGTCGAACAGAAAACGAATGAGAGGTGTTAGAAAAGGTGGTGAAAAAAATACATATTTTAAGATAAATTTTATAGTTTCTAACCTAATTACGGGAAACAGAAAATGATGTACATTGTACAATCAGTAGGCAATTTCCTAACTTTCAGTATCATTTGGTAACTTACAGTGATAATTAGTACATTTAGTAACAGGTCTGTAACTTTTAATTGTAATTTTTACAATTTTACCAGTAATTTGATTAATTTTAGCAGTAGTAGTATTTTTAAATTATGAGAGAAAGCCCAAACTCTGGTCATCCAGGTTGGAGGTTGACGTCAGGCAGACAGTCGGTTTAAAACTCAAATTAGTTCGAGAAAGGAATGTGAGTGAGAGAAATGATAGATGGTATCCCAGAAGCGAACCGCAGACCGATCGCCTTAAGGCCGTGAGAAGTAAGCAAGATTTACGAATTAACAATGGACCAGAAACAGCAAAAGATCAGAATAGAAACGTGGAATGTTGTGACTTTGACAGATAAGAACTACGAGTTATCTTAGACGCTGGCAAGAAGAGTAAGCATAGCACGCATCCAGGAGAATAAATTGAAGATTCACGACTAAAGGACATAGGAAATGGATACAAGTTTATATATAGCGGGAATAAAAACAGAAACAGCGGCGTTGAATTTGTCTTGGATAAGAATATGAAGGATAAATTGGTGGACCTTAAGAGAATAATCGCCAGAATTATTATAGTCAAGTTCGTAGTTCAGAGAAAGAGAAACCTTGAATATATTCAGTGCCATTGCCCTCAAATTGGGTATGATGAAGAGACAAAGCAAGGATTTTGGATGGAGTTAGATAGTACTCGGCAGAATTGTTTGCTATGTGAAAAGCTTGCGATAGCAGAAGATCTAAGTGGGTATGTAGGATGACCAAGATCAGGATATGTAAGAATACATTGGATGACAAAAATAAGGAAGATGAGTATCCTACAAGTGAAGGAAGCATACAATCTTACTAGTCTGAATACCGTGTACAAGAAGAATAAAGGAAGCAATATTACATATCAGAGTTCGCGTGGGTCATGAAAACTTGACCCACGACCCACCGTGACCCACCACCCACCATGACCCACGACCCACCACCCACTGTGACCCACCACATACGATGACCCACTCTGACCCACCACCCAGCATGAACCACTCTCATCCACTTTGACCTACTCTGACTCACCAAAATCCATCGTCATCAACTCTGAACACGATACACGGCTTCTTCTGAACTGACTAAAGAGTTTACACTTGTAATAAAACAAGACTGTGAAATTGTCACTAATCGGAGTTTGGATTTCTAGTCAATCGCTCAAGCACCACTCAGTTACAATAACGGTGGATCTGACCTTTACGATATAAAATGGTAAAGTGTTTGTCAGTGAGGAAATCGAAACAGTTCGAGATGGGGGGAAATTAGTGTGTGCTTAAAATATACTTGTACTAAGAGAGTATTCTTGCAAGTGTTAATTTCTGAACGCATTCCACAAGAAACTTCTATTCGCAGGAAAATACCCCTGTACAATATGGAAAAGGTTATGGTTTCTCAGTTCACAGTATTTTTCTCACAAAAGACTTGAAAAAGCAGTTGTTCATAGGGTATAAAGGTGCTCGGGTACCCTATGTGAAAGCATCTCCATAAAGTATGCTCATAATTGTAATTTGTGTAATCACTAAAACACCATGTTAAATTTAAGTTACGAATATGCATAATTGCAATTATGAATATTTATACAAAAGTAGTTTACCTAAAGCAAAGAAGAAACTTACTAAAAATTAGGTACAAAGTTGAATAACACAAATAAGTCATTAGTAATACAAGTATACATTTTCCGTAACTCGTAATTTTCCACTTTAAAACAAATCTGAAATCGGATTTATTTGCTGCTGGTAACTTTTTGGCGGTAAATCATCCGCAGTGGAATAATGTCCATCCTTCAGCCAAGAAATAACTAGCTCGTCTACTTTGAGCTTGTCTAGCGGTGGGCTATTAATATTGATGAACAACAAGTTAGACAATGTTTGAGCACTTAGTCTATTTCTAATATCAGTCATCTGTAAATTCATAAGGGGAAATCCCCGTTCGTACTCTGTCGTGGAAATTGATAATACTTCTACCCGATTTCTGCAACTTCTCATCGACAATCTACTTGTTAGACTTAAGTCTGATAACGATTTTTCTTGGTCAGGTTTGAAATACTCAGCAAGAAGTATCATCTCTCTATTACCATACAACATCTTTTCCATATCGACCATGTCAGTTGGCAATGTCGACCCATGTAGAACAGAAATTTCATCTACCACGCCTTTGATAGGGAATCTTGTGAATAAATTATCAATTAAAGCCTGATAAACTGATGATTTATTATTTGTTTATAAATTTAATTTTTGTAGTTACCATGAAGGTTTGATACCATTACCAAGTTCCCTCCCCCGTCTAGAAAGCGAATGGGAATGAGGTTCCTGGAAAGTGTTCAGAGGTGAACGGGAATTTCCCTCCTTCTTCAACTTCAATTACCACACTGCTGTTTGCCATGTGCCAAATTACGATGAATTTCAATTAAATTATCATAGTGTAATTATTTCCTTGTTGAATTATCAATACTTTTCAGTGGAAAAAAGGATGAAATTTCAAAGTTCCAAATCAAAGTAAGTAGACCAACGTAAAGGGAAAAAAAAGTGTAAAATTTTCCATACAATTATGCGTACAATCCAAACTTAAAATTTCCGTGTAATTAAGCTTCCAGTACAAATTTTATGCCTACTTTTCTCACAACTTTATGTGTTGATTGCCCTGTGCTGTGAGCGCTCCATATAAGAAATATAAGCTTCAGCAATTATTATAGCAGAAAGCAATGGATATATGAAGCCAAGCACTGTATTTTTTGTTTCTGATTTTTTTTCTTAAATAACATCGATCGTTTTCGATCATTTTTACAAACCAACTCATTACCAATTTTCCATATATAGAAAGTGCCCCCCCCCCCACATAAAGGAGAATTTAAAAAAATGCTAGGACACATTCTGTTTATTTTCAATAAAGAGTTAATACACAGAATTTCAGCTCCATAAGTTTAAAGGCTTGCGAGATACCTACTCATTTTTTTTTTCGCAAAAATTTGGATCCTCACTACCTCCTTAGGATGTTACGCATTATAATAAAAGCAATATAACATCCCAATTTGGATTAAGACCTAACTATATACCAAAAGTAATTTCATTTGACTTTGCAATTTGACCGTGATGATCAGGCACACATAGTTACATTCAATTGTTTATAAATAATTTATATATTACAGTGATTCAAAAATGTATTTTTTCCAGTAGTTAGCTCTAAAAACTCACAGGTCTCGAAAGCCAAGTTGTAGTGTAAGTCCTATAGCTATTATTACTATTAAAAATATCAATATCCAAAAGTGCCTGAAGTTCTTTTTTCACTTGGTTAGATATACTCACCTCAGGTAAGTAGACAGAAACAAGTGGAAAAGGAAGGGAAATGAAGGTCTTGAAAGTAAAACGGAGACAAATTTACCAGTCTTCAGAAGATACTGCCAACAATGCAGTGAACAGAGAGGGTCGGTAGATCATACTGAGTCGGTGGGTCACAGTGGGTCACGGTAGGTGGTGGATCACAGTGGGTCACATGTTGACCCACGACTCACTGACCCACTCAGAAAACTTGACCCACTGACCCACTCCATCTCTGTTACACATAAGAGTAGCGTATCAAGATCTAAGATCAATTTTATCTTATAGAGGCTCCTTACATGATGCAAAAGATTCCAAAGTAGTATCAAGTAAGGGTCTAACGGAACAACACCGCCTCGTAGTAGACGATATCTGCATCAAGACAAAAGTAGGAAGAAGGCGACAATGTGTTCCTATTAGAAAGAGTGGAAAATAGATGAGAGAAGTGACGAAAAGATTTGAAAGGAAATTATCATATCACAAGTACTGCAAATGAAGGAAAAAGAGATACATGTGGAAGAGAAGTGGACCAGAGAACTCTGACAAAAAGCTTGATGGTTGGGAGAAAAACAAAGAAAGATGCTTCATTGATAAGGAAACGAGGTAGTGAAATAAACGCAAAATTCTCGCAATCAATAAGACCTAAAGAATCACAAGAAAGCAGAGAAGAACGCCAAGAACATAGTAAGTGTATCAAAAGGCAAGGCTTATGATAAATTGTACAACAACCTGGAAACGAAAGAGAGAAAAGATTATATATAAATTTTCGAAGATAAGAGCTGCTATTTCTCATGTGAGAAAGCTATTTTTCATGTGAGTTGCATCAAGGAGGATGATAACGAGATTCTGACAAGTGAGGAGAAGATAAAGAAGAGTTACGTCTCTTGTCGCCAGGAAAAATTCAATTCTATCTAAAGAAGAGGTAGATGCGGTATTTCCAGAAATTTCTTAATGAATAAAACCCGAGGGAAAGTGTAAAACTCTACAGGAACATCGCACAAATCAGGAACTGGTTCGCCCTGTGACCATGGTAGAGGTAGAAAATGCAATGAAAAAAGATGAAAAGTGGTTAAGCAGGGGACTGGATAATATGTCTATTGAAGAGTGAAAAAATATAGATAAAGAAGAAATGTAGTGGTTTATTCGAATTTTTAACAGGATATTGGAAACATGAAATAAGCCAAAAGACTGGAGAAGTAGCTACGTTGTGCCTTTAAACAAAGCAAATGTGTAAGAATGTGGTAACTATAGGAAAATAAAACTTAAGAGCCATGCAGAAGCTCTGGGAGAGACAGAAAGAAGGAAGATTAAGGGAAGAGACCGAAACAACACAGAATTACTTTGGTTTCATGTCAGGACGGTCGACAACGGATGCAATATTTGTACTTAGGTGCTAATGGAAAAGTACAGAGAATACTGATTCTTTAGGTTTTCATCAACCTAGAGGAAGTGTATGAGAGTGCCACAGCCACTGCGTCTTATTTGGTGACCAATGAAAAAGAAGTGTGTTCCGAACACTTACAACAAGTATAATTCAAGGTATGAATGTAGAACAGGAGTGAAGAGTGCGTGTGGAATAATAGAAGAGTTCACAGTTAAAATTGAACTTCATCAGGGATCTAGTTTCAGCCCATACCTTTTTACAATTGTGATGAATGAGCTTACATAGATAACCAAGAGTTAGCAACCTGAATTGTGCTGTTTGCGGACGATATCGTGCTAATGTGTGAAACCAAGGCAGCACTGCAAGAGAAATTAAATACTTGGAGAGTAAAAGGCTTAGAATTAGTAAAATCAGGACAGAATATTTACATTGTCCTTTCAGGAAAAATGTAACTAATAATAAACATATATTAATGGACGAAGAAATGGTAATGACGAGGAAATTCAAGTACTTGGGATCAACACTGCAGGAAAATGTAGTAATACAAGAAGATATAAATAGCACAATTAGTAGCAGTTGTACCACATGGAGAGAAGCAGCAGAAGTTTTGTGTAACTGTAGGGTAATTTAAAAGAAAAGTTTACAAAACAGTAATGAGACCTGTTATATTATACGGAGCGGAATGTTGGACGATGAAGAAGAGAGACAGGAACAGAAGTTGGATGTTGTGAAGATGAAGATGCTGCAGTGAATGTGTGAACTGAAGCTGAGTGACAATATTTAGAGTGAAGTGAAGCGAGGAGTAGTAAAAGAAAGACGATTAGTAGAAAAGCTATATTTAAAAAGTAGATTTCGATGGTTTGAACATGTAAGGACCACAAGCACCACCTTTGGAATATGTAGCTCTTCAAATGGATGCTATAAAACTGAATGAGAAATGAGCGCGAGACTGGCCAAAGAGTGTGTTAAAAACGATATGGTGTAGTGTGGTGCCACAGTGGATATGACAGATGATAGAAAAAGGTGTCATCCGAAAAGCCGACCTCAGCTAGTCGGGAAAAAGGCTTAAAAGAAGCAAAAATAGGAGTCTATTTCTATGAGTGAAAATGTATTCATTCAAAACTAAGTTAAAATTGATTACAATTTGCTGCAAATCTTAGCGATGCTGGGTCCTCCCTTAAGCATTCAACGACTGTTATAGTTTCTCCTTTTGTTGAAGTTACTACTCGAACTCTTTCTGGAACTTAATAGTCCTTGCTTCAAAGACTTTTTTCTTCAAAATTAAATTTCGTTCCGTTACAGGTCCTATATAATCTTAACTCTTTACCAGAATGTGTTAAATATAATGAAATCAAGGTATTTCCTATTAAAGGAACCCTTCAAATACAATTACAAATGAACTGTCTACAAATATTGACCACGATGCTATGATTACTTTCCGCATATACATTTCATATTTTTCTTTTAATTTTGGTAAGTATATTTTGGAATACCTTTCGTAAAATTTACTATATATATATATATATATAAACGTATTGTCAAGGTATACGTATGTCTTGAAAATGTATTGGCCAACTCTCCCCGTAAAATGTGACCCAAATCTAAAAGTCACATTGTCATATTACGTGACAAAAGCAGGAGTAAGTTAGAAGAGGTTACATAGGTTACATATGTATATATAGAACATGATGTAATCTCTTACCTTGAACAATAGATTTCCTATAATCGTCTCGCAAAAACGTCGCACTTTTGCTTACGTCCCTCTCCAAGCACAGGATAATTGACAGCTTTTGAAAAGAACAACGCTGTTTTTTTTTTTCATGAAGGCCTGCTATACTGTACATTATAGTATAGATCCTAGAAAATCTCTTACGATTTTTCCTAGTCAAAATCTAAACGTGTATGGCATCAGATCGCATGTCATTTCCTATGTTCTGAACCTATGAGATTTCTCTTGTTTAGAGGACGCTCTATTTCAAAAAGGAAATTCGTAAAATTTCGATTTAAGCGACATCATGTGAGAGAAAGCAGAAACAAATTTGTTTTCTCCCCGCCAGCCATATCTGGGTGAAAGAGCAAAAATACTCGACAAAATGAAGAGTGATGCAGGGACTGATGAGATATGTTTTCCTAATTTAGATGCTAATTTTTATGCTTTCTAGAGGTGTGCAATTTAGCAATATAGCGCCTGGTATCAATATCAGCAGGATGTGTAGTGTAGTGTATGACACAAAACGTAGGATTTTCTACAAGATATGTCGCAACATTTTCATCAGATAAATCCTAAGATATTTCCTAGGACTTATCTCATAGTGTATAGTGTATTGACTATTGTGAAAACGAGAGCTATTGGCCATCTGACCCGGAGTTACCCTACTATGCAGACAGTGGCCCATAACATAAGGAAACAATCAGAGTCAAAACATTATATTTCGGTACTATATTGATACTTTAATAGAAAAGAGGACACATTTATTTATACACTCTGTATCAGTGAAAAATTCTAAATTGTTTTCATTAAAATTGATAAATGACACATATTTTTATTTTCTTCAATTTTTTAAAATATAAATTCATAATTTAAGATTATACTGTTTTAGCAACAAAATAACTGCATCTTCAATGCCTTTACTATAACTTAACAGTGCTTGGTTGCATTCGCTAGTTGAATACAAATGCAAGATTCTTTAGATATGTCCTCCATTCAATATGATAGACACCACTTATACTGTACAGGGTGTTACAAAAGTTTGTCACAATATTTTGGGAATAGCTTTCTCACATCAAAATAAAAAAGAAAGTTCATATGGACCTGTGGTCGGAAGTATATAGTTTCGTAGTATAGAGTGCTGAAAACTTGAAAAAATGAGCTTTCTGAGGATCTAGTACGTGAACTATCCAAATATCCGCCTTTCAGAACCTCTGATACTTGCACAATCATATTTAGACAATCTGTTTGGGAGTTTTGATCACTCTCCACCTACCTCTGCAAAACTTGGTGTGCACGTACTGAAATATTATTAAATATGGATATTTGGATAGTTCACAAACTAGTTCCTCAGTGATGTCATGACACGACTGCGATAGGTCCCATACTAGTGGAACTATGAACATTTAAAGTTCACTTATTTCACGTGTTCGGCACTCTGTAACTCCGAAACTATCCACTTTTGAGCACAGGTCCACATGAACTTTTTTTTTCTTATTTTAATGTGAGGAATATCTGTTTCCAAAATATTGTGACAATTTTTATAACACTTTGTATTACCTTCAATAATTGAATATTATATTTCAGAAATTACATATGTGGCACATAACTTAAACAAATTCCAAATGAGTCGTTGCTGAAATAACCAACATCATTTTCAATACTAATGTTTTCCCTGTTTTCATGCAAATGTAAAATTAGAATATAAGACCACAATTAACAGAAAAGTCTTACAAGTAAATAAATGAAACAGACTATATAAGAGGTTATAGTACTCCTTGAATAAGAAGTACCAAGATTTATTTCACTTCGCATTACATAGTGTGAATGTTAATTCCGATCTGCAATTAATTTCATATATATATTTCCACTCTCTACTTACACAAATAAATCTTTCAAATGTTATGAAATGTACAACACATGAAATGCAGGGATCAACACAAAAATTTCACATTTGAGTTTTTAGTTACAAAATAAATTGTATTCTTTCAAAACTATTTCATTTCTTTACGAAACATTTCGTTTGAATAAGTCTTTTACGAATCTATTACTTGATTCATTTATATAAATTAAAGTGTTTGTTTCTCCCTAGATTAATGGTCAAAAAACACTTCTACCTTTCCAAAGAAGATCTCTTAGGATAGGAACTGTTTCTAACTTGTAACAAATAATACTTTTGTGTACAAAGTAAGTACCGAAAACATCAGGGATAAATATCTTGACGTACAAAAGAAATTCTTTGAAAAAATATGCGTGAAAAATCAACTAATATAAAATAATTATAACAAGATACATTTTTTTCTGTAGAACATGATCTTAACTTGGGTAGAATTAAATTTAGGTTTATAACTGAAAGTGTAAAATATAATTTAAATTAATCAGGATACCATTTTAAGGTAAAACAATAGCAATAAATTATGTAAAATAGTTACAATTAAGATTGTTTTCATTGCGTTTAACAAACAAATTACTTCTAAAATCAGTGAGAAAATAGACTCTAAGTGTGTCTATAGACTTTAACTTTAAAATGTGTTCTTTCAAATGATAAGCCTGAAATTGACTCATAATTTAAATATATTTATCACAAATTGTAAACTTTCCAATGGCAGTAACTTAAAAAAAAGTCAGTGTTCTTCATTTTCTTAGAATCGATAAGCTACTAGTGGATGTGGGTAACTGTCATAATGAAAAACGTGTCCTGGGTATGAGTACACTACAGACTTTGATTGCTGTTGCTGAGATGGAGGAGGAACTGCACCAGGTCCTGCTACTGCTGTAGCTGACGGTTGAGCAATGGCAAGTCCTCCAGGTCCAACAACTGCAGTTGCTTGTGGTGCAGCTGAAGCAACTCCACCAGGTCCAGCCATTGCAATTGCAGCAGGTTTGGCTTGAGCAATGGAAGGTCCTGGTGTGTCGGGACCAATTTCTACTCCATCATCTGTCCCTTCTTCTTCTTCTGCTTGACCCTCACTGTTTCTTTCATTATCTTGCTTTGGTTGGGCAACGTCATAATATCTCAGCAAAACATGTCTAAAGACATCACCTGATGGTGACTCTATAATAACTGGAATTCTTGATTTATGCAAAGGAAGACGAGAAAGATCGTTGTCCTTTTCTCCCAATTCAGAAGCTGAATTTGTTTCTTCTGATGGTTGAGGATCTGGA
Organism: Thermobia domestica; assembly: GCF_964235325.1. Taxonomy (NCBI): domain Eukaryota; kingdom Metazoa; phylum Arthropoda; class Insecta; order Zygentoma; family Lepismatidae; genus Thermobia; species Thermobia domestica. The sequence continues at coordinate 256,293,226 of NC_137458.1, forward strand.
GATCCTACAGGTGATGGTAGCTCCTGGTTGCCTACATCTGACCCTTCTGGTATTGAAGGAGCTACAGTAGCACTACCTTCAGACGTGTCGGAACCTTCAGAACCAGCATTATTACCTTCCCCTTCTGGAGAACTGCCCGTTTCACCTCCAGCTCCTTCTTGAGGCTTCTCATCTGGGTTTTCTTGATCCTCACCTTCTGGTTTGTTTTCTTCACCCCACCCGAAGAAATTCCAAATACTGTCCACTATTCCGCCTTGTCGCACTATAGGTTGTTGTCGATAAACTACTACGTAATTACCTCCACTAAAAACAGGAGTTGTCTTCAAACTTAATGGTTGGTTTATATATTGAATTTGACCAGCAACAGGAACTTGGGGTTTCAGACTATATACAGGATTTGCTGCTAAGACTTCAACTTGTTGCTTAACGCCAATTTGCGGACTTATTGGTTCAGCATTTGCCAGGACTTGAACACGTCTTACACTGGAAAAGAAAGAAAAAAGAAATATGTAAGTATCCACGAATAGAGGACATTTTAAAAGTTGATTAAGTACTTAACGTTGATCAGCATTACATCACAGGTATAAAAATATAACTGTTGTACTAATTTCGTAAACAACAGAACACAAATGAATAATAAAATACTATATTATCTGAAAACTTATCTAATTATTAACATTACGTCGTATCCTTTGTCAGAAAAATTCCAGAATCAATATTTTAATTCTCTAATTTTTGAGATTGAAACACACAAATTGAATTATTTAGTGACTTAATATGTGTTGCGAATATACTTATCCTTGGACATGGTTCCAGGCATACCCACCGAGAAGTTGGGGTGCATCTAGCAGCTTATTGTGTGTCGTGTTGTACCCTTTAATTGGAGATTTACAAGTGAGTGGTAGATGCTGAATTGAAGGCGATAATTAACATTAAGGTTTTTTGTTAACCTTGGGAAGACATTTGAAAGAATGGAACAAGATAACCGGAGGCATGTCCTCAGTCCCCAGGGATGTAATAGAGGATATATACTATTTTTCTTAAAACGGTCGAGTGTATACCTTCCAAAAATTCTAACAATACATCACTACTTATGGTGATCAAATACTAAAGAGAAACCGTGTGTTTAAATGGTACATTTTGTGTTTAGATGTCATAGTTGCAGTGAAAGATTATCTTAAAAACCGGAAATAAGGATAGTATACACTGCATTAATTGATGGAAGGGGTCAAGTGCACCATGAATTCCTGCTTGAAGAGCAGACGAAGAACTATGGTATGTGTATTAAGTAGTGGATCGTTTGCTTTTTAAATTTCTCCAGCCTAGCTTGTAGAGATTTGGGCTATCAATTTCTACTTGATGATAATGTAAGACTCTATACTGCTATATTGGTAAAGAAACATGTAAAATATCGTATCTGTGCTCTTCCCATCCTCCATATTCGCTTGATCTGTCATTGTAAAATTGCTTTCAAATTCTCTATATGAAAATGCTACTGAAAGGGAAACTATATCATAATATTCCAGTAATTTAAAAGTTTGAGAAAAGAGCTCTAGGAAAGTCGCAGGAGAGGTTTTATTAATTGCTTCCGAGATCTTCCCTGTGTATATAGATAGCGGAAAGAGGTTACTTTCTCTGGACAATTAGTCAAAGAGTTTTATGTATTTTTTTCTCAGTAATACCATGTTTGGACTAAAGACTTGATAAGCGAGACAAAATAAGGATCTTATAAAATAGAGGATCTGCCCTTACAACAAAATCTTGAAGCCATACGTCACATTTTCGCCACCCGTACTCTGCCCACTCCGTCCAATAGACTCGCAATGTTTTGAGCCAACAATCATGGCGGAAACGAAAGTAGCCAATCAGACGATGGCAGAAACGAGAGTAGCCAATCAGACGTGCCGATGCTCGGTTGCTTTTTGGCTTCACTGATTTAATAGGATGAAGATACATATGGGCAGATCCTCTATTTATAACATCCTTGGATTTTATATGTATAATTGGTACTCATAGTTACCGTAACATCAGATACTTGTTTATATAAACGTTTCTATGACAACCGAAAAAGGAAAATATAAATAATGGAGTTTTGGAGAATAAAGGTAATAGTGATATAAGTTGTCGTGCCTGATTTAATATAATTTGATCGTGGTGACATATTTTAAGAATTACACGGACTGTGAGCTGGAATGTAACGTAAAAATATCTATAATATAAATTAATCGTTACGTTTTATATGGTGGTTCCTACATATACATTACAATTTCTAATGCAACTTTATTTTCGAGACATTTTTTTATTTTTCTGCAATTAGCCTTTATCATTATTTAGAAGATTAAGTTAATTCCTGAACTATGTTTATGAATATTATGACTTAGAATATATGGAAATGTGGCCAATAGTAAACTCTTTCCTGTTTAGTTTGCCTTCACAATAATGCAATCTAATTAAAATGCAACATATTCTTAAAATTTCAACATTATGTTTCATTATTTCACATTTATCTTATAAAACATTATGTATAATTTTTTTTTGTAATTTAGCGTTCCACCTTCATGCTCTTTTGGCTAAAGAAAATGGATAGCCAATGAAACTGAATGATGGTGAAATTACATTTTTGTGTCTTCCTATCCCAAATTTCTGCCTTCACTTTTAATATCTATATAGAAGAGATAGTGAAAAAGAGCCTACAAATGAACATGGCATTCCAGTAGGAGGGTGTATGCGGTTTGCAGATGGTATGGCTCTTGTTGCAGAATCTGAAGAGAAAATCAGTAACATGTTAGAAAACTTGAGGAAAGGCTGTGAAGAATATGGGATGAAAATAAATGTTAGCAAGACAAGAGCCATGCTGATTGGAATGAAGGGGACCTGTCAAATATAGAAGTAGGATTCGAGAAAATAGAAAGGTGACTAGTTTTCGATACCCAGGTAGTATTATTAGTAGTGGTATGAAACGTGAACATGAAATAAAAGCAAGGATAGGAATAGCGAAAGATGCCTTTAGGAGAAAGATTAGACTATTTTGTGGGACTTAGAATAAAGAGTTAAGAAAAAGACTCATAAAATGCTTTGTGTGGAGTATTGTACTATATGAGTCAGAAATATGGAAAGTACGCAAAAATGATGAAAAACGACTGGAAGCTTTTGAAATGTGGGTATGGAGAAGAATGGAAAGAATTAGCTGGGTCAAGCGGAAAACGAATAAGAAGGTGTTAGAAATGCTGGGGAAAAGAACAATTTTAGATATTATTAAGGAGAGAAAGGGAAGCTGGATAGAAGATTGGCTAAGAAGAAACTGTATCATGAGGGATGTGCTAGAGGGTATGGCAGCAGGAAAGAGAGGGAGGGGACGAAGGAGACTACAATTAATGGACGATATAAAAACAGGCAATTTATACTTGAAGACGAAGAGGTTAGCAAAAGACCGTGGAGCATGGAAGCTTCTCACTGTTAGTTGCAGCAAGTGACCTGCCAATAATGGCAGAATATCTGTGATGATGATTGAAAATCAATCCCGGGACCACATGTAACAAAGGTAAATGCGCTAGTCAGTAGACTAGCGAGAAGGGCTTATGTGTATTTCACATCTTGTACTTTTTAATGAGGTTCGAAATATAATGTGTCTAGACATAAAATCTATTGCTTATAATTTCTAAGATAATTTACACAAATACTGTAACTTTTCTTTGTTAAAAATTGTTATTATTTTTACGACAAATAAAAGTTCATTAGAAACGGTTTACCCTCTTCAAAGATACAGGTACTTGTAGTTGGACAGAGTGTATATGTATGCACTGCTTCGGCCCCTTGGTAATAAAAATTTTCATTCAATGACGTAATCAACAATTCAGTTTTACGAAGAGAGAAAATAAGTGTCATTAAACCTCTTCAATATATTGCCTCAATATAATGAAGAATATCTAACAAGGTGCTCTAACAGCACTATCACAGTACCGCTCTTACAAGCCACTTTAAAGAGATATGTTCTTTGCTTTTGTTAAGCACACGAGTGTGTACTAAATAATGTAGTCAACAGATCAAAAGAGGATTTAAAGTAGAGAGAATAGTAATAAGTAAACTGTTTTTCTCAAGCCTTTTATGATCATTCACAAAAGAAAACAATGCTACTGAAATGGCAAGTTTTCAAAGGAACACATAATGCAATTGTTAAACCATCAACATAAAACCACATCGAAGTATTTCTAACAGTAACTGCATTCTATAGTATGATAACTTTAAAAACTGTTGTCAAATCTTCTATGGCCTCACTCATACCTTATTTCATTAATAATGGTACCGGTTCACTTTAGGATTGCCATCTTTTGAATGTAAAAACTAAGAATAGATCGGAATATATATGCTCCTGTCTCAAATTAGTTATATACATAGTAGTACTTCAGATTACAACTAGAAAAATGAAATGAAATCTTTGAGTTTTACGTCCCACGGTTATGCCGGTTAGGCTAAAGGAGACGGTGATTATGAGAAATGAATAAAATGGTGGAATGAAGAAAGTGGGAGGAAACGGGAGAACCCCGAGAAAACCCACGCACACGGTGTTTGTCCACCACAAAGTTCACGTGGCGGGGGCTGGGATCGAACAGATTACAACTAGACTCAAAATGTGATTATTATTATCATCGTCATTTTAGAACTAAAAATTTCCGAAGAATAAGTAATCACATCTATTTTTATATCAATCTTTCTTAGAAGCAAAACCTGCCTTATGCATGGATATGATAGAATCAATTTTTACATGTAAATAGCGTTTTATTTTCTATCTATTGGTACTCACTGGATTCTCGGCCTATTTTATCTGAAAATAACTACGAAACTTGAATTGAATTTCATAATTTTGAATACTCTTCCTCCTTCTACGCCTTCTCTTCTCAAGTACACAAATCACCAACTGGCTACGAAACCTATTGCATTGATGTTTCCCCTCCATCAGGAGTGTATAGAGTAAAATCCGAATGTAATTATTTTTTCTTTCTTTTTATTTAATTCGTATGATAAATATTCCAGGATCAATGAACATATTACGTTGGGTAAATCACACCTAACAGAAATCGAGATTGTGCGATTGTGTGAAAAAAAAAATCATTGAATGTAAAATTTAAAATTAATCTGTGGTCAAGGAAATCTAAATAAAATATGGACGCTGAATTCTGGTTATTATAATTTGATCCATAAAGACAACCACACACTGAATATCTAACAACCAATTTTGTACAAAATTGTTCATCCAGATAAAAAGTATTTTTTATAGTGTATTTTTAAAGTCTTCATTTCTCCAATTCCTTTCAAATAATCTCATCCCAATACGTGATCAAGTTTGAAGATTTTCAGCCGAAATATTGAAAATCTTGGATTTACTCACATACAGAATATATGAAAGGCTGCTTTATAACAAATTCTGTTGCATATACTAAGTAAATATCATAAAATGCTATTTAAAAATAAATATTTTAAATTTAACTTACAACCCCTGCTCTGCAGTCAAATTCAAAATTGCATTATCTTTTATAATATAAATAACTTCTGAATGAACTAACCAAGTATCTTAAAGTCTGAAGTTTGATTCTTTAATATTATAATTATATCTATCTATCTATCTATCTATCTATCTATCTATCTATCTATCTATATATATATATATATATATATATATATATATATATATATATATATATATATATATATATATATATATATATATATATATATATATATATATATATATATATATATATATATATATATACATTGCATCATTCATTTAGAAGTTGTTGAGAAAAATCTACCTGATGGAGTTAATTTTCAAACCTGACTGTACAACAAGTGTCTTTCTGTATTGTCTGTAAAAGTGTGTATGGTAAGTATCTGCATTGCTTAGTCTCATTTTAAGCGGACTGATTGCAGAGAAATAAAAGTGATACATTAGTGCATCCGCAAGTTTTAAACAAAAGTAAAATTGTCTATTTTTAATGTCTCTATGTTAGATTAAATTATGTTCCAGATTAATTTTTACATAATGACTTCCTTTTTTATAAATAATTTTACTACTACAAATCCAAAAATTAAAAAAAAAAAAAAATAGCTTTCCGAATCCCAATACACAACATAACATTTCCTTGCATGAATGTTAGGAGTTCCGTTCCGAAGGATTGGGTAAAATAAATAATCTGGAACTCCAGTAAATTAGAATCTGCAAGTCAATGATTTCCCCGAATCACAATTCAAAGGCTTGTACTTTTCAAATTCTTTATCTGTTATTGAATGAAGAACGTACACTTCAGTTAACACATTTCTTTAAACTTTTACGCAGAAGATAATCAAAAAGCGAAATATAATTCATAGAACAATAAAATGGTTTCTCTGTCTTCTTATGAAACGCTAAACTTACGAAAATTAAATTTGAACAATTTTGAACAAGAGGATTTACTCTTTGTCCAAAACAATTTTGGTAATTCTCTATTCAAATAACCGTGTTCTAATAAATATTTGATGGTGGTAGTGTGGCTCAGTGGTAGAGTCCCCATTTCTAGTGCTAGGGTCTCTGGTTCGCTCCTGTGGGCTCTGAGTGGGCAATATCCGTCTGTGGGTTTTCTTGGGGTCCTTCCGTTTCGTCTCACATTTTCCCAGTTCTTTCACTTCGCCCACTTTCATTAATCATCCGTCTCTTTTAACCTACAGGGCACAATTGCAGCATATAAAATTTAAAATTTGTAATTCCATTTCATTTTATTTCATACATGAAAGATTATATTGAAAGTAAAACACAAAGTTTCAATTACTTTTAGTCATGGATGAAAGTACAAGATGTTGAAAAAGAGGTCGAGTTCGCTACAATTCTTGAACAAGACTATGTTTATGGATTTCGGGAAGACTATGGTAAAAGACGGAGAGGTATATAATAAACATGACAGTCACTCGGGATAATTAGAAAAAGTTTAAACTTTAACAATCTTCAACTAATGCTTTCCTGCATTTGAGGAAAGAATGTTCCATCCAACTTGAAATAAAATGAAGTGAAGTAGGTCTTCGGAAGTAAAAATGTGATCAAATATAAGTCTGTCCAAAACCAATCGTTGGGAGGAAAAAATATATATAATGAGAGGGCTGCTGCTGCAAAATCCTACTTGTAGTTCCACAGTTGTAAGTTTTGTTAGTATGAAAGATGTAGTTAACGTAACCTTGTAAGACCCGTTCCAATAAATTTCTCTTTTCAGTACTGTTATGCTGCTACTATTATGTTATGCTATGTTACATTGCTACTATTATGTTACTACTGTTATGCTATGTTATGGAATGTACACTTTCAAGATTGTTAATAAAACTCGAACTGACCAAAGCAACATACATATTTTAAGAGTATATATCTGTGTTACAGTTTCGGCTATGTTACATTCGAGTTTTACTAGCGATCTTGAATTTTCCAAAGCTACAATGAATAATTTACAAGTACATTTTCAAATTAAAATTATGTCTTTATTTCGTTTATAGGATCATCCTCACACCATATACTGAAATGTCATTTCTGTATTGAACAAAAATAGAATATGTGGCAACCCTATTCTTCTGAGGAAAGTATTCCCTGCTATGCTGTCACCAATAAAAATTTTGGCATGCATAGAAAAGAAAGTCTTTCAAATCATACAAAAAAGTTAGTTTCATTTCTTTCTTTTTTTTAAAAAAAAAAAAAAAAAGTTAATAATAAAAATAGTTGTAGAATACCAGATAAGAAGATAAGACAAGAAGAAGAATCTTCGATGCATGATTGGTGCAGAAAGTGAAGCCTGGCATAACACGTGATTCTTTTACCTTGTGGTTGTTGGCAGGTAACTGAAACCGGTCTGTGGCACGTAATAGATGACATGGGATGCGGCTTGCACTACAACTGCAGCCAAGGTCACGTAGAGGACGTAAGCCTGAGAAGAAATAAATAAAAACAAAATGAAAAAAAGAAATGAAAGTTTAAACTTGATTAGTCATTCACAGAGTACTTGAGCGTTCATGCTGGAATGACAGATGAAATTATTATGTATTTTGTATGTGTGTGTGTGTGTGCGTATCTCACTTTCTCCAGTGTTGCGTAAACAAGGAAATTACTGTTATATTGAAATAAGGTGCATCAGTAAAATATCTGATTAAATAATGATTAATTAACGAGGGTATTATTAACACTACTATATATATTCTACAAATATTATTAGCCTTTAACGAGAGAAAACTGTCCAAAGACGAGGTGTATATACCACTCGATAGATCTAATTGGCCTGCATAAAATTATATTGATAAGTACATATTCTCATGCGTAGTTTTCGAGAAAATTAAGGAAAATTAAGTTTTCTTGTAAACCTTCAAATTGATGCTGTACACCGGACCCAGAATATGGATTCGATGTATTTTATTACATAGAATCCAAATTTTGAAACGTCAGGACAATCGAACCTGTCAAATTTTTGTTAAGGGGGAAAAATTTGAGTGATTTTGGATAGGGGGGAAACACGTAACCCAGCTATACAAAAAAAAAGTCCCATGCAGCGGACCCCAAAGTATGGATGGTGTACTTTGTTACACAGAATGCAAATTTCAAAACCCCAGGACGATTGATCCTTTTTTTTTTTTTTTTTTTTGTATGGACGAAAAACTTGAGCGATTTTGCTTAGGGAGGATACGCGTTTTTCGCCCTTAAAACAAAATTGACACGGTCAATCGTCCTAGGGTTTCGAAATTTGAATTTTGTGTAACAAAATACATCGAATGAATACCTTGAGGTTCACTGCACAGAACTTTTTTTTTTTTAAATAGCTGTGTTATGTGTATCCTCCCTATCCAAAATCGCTCAAGTAACAAAAAATGTACACGGTCAATCGTATTGGGGTTTCGAAATTTGGATTCTATGTAACAAAATACATAGAATGGGGTTCGGTTTAGTTTTGTGTGTTAGTGAGTAATCACGCCCTATTAAGAATAAACTAGAACACTTATCAATTGTTATACCACATTGTGTTCAAGAAAATTACATTTTTAAGGGTAAATTCTTAGGCGTAGTTTTTGAAAAAAATTAAAACTAATTTTTATGGTATTTAAAATACGTCATTTGTTCCCAAACTGAAGCAGCTATTCTGCTGCAATAGAGTATTAATTGATTTCTGTACTCTATACATAAATATACTGTTAAATAAGAGATTGTATCTTTGCTGTTTGGTTTTACAGCGAGCACGCACAACTTGCAATATTTAAAATTCCAATTTTCGTTTGGGGTGTGATTCTAATTATGAAAATATGACAAAAGTATAAAATAATAAGAAACTCATACTTCGAATAGCAAATAGTTCCCAACCCAGACCGTTGGAAATATTTTAAAGAAATATTAGACTGAATATATATTGCTTATTCTAGCTTAGAAATTACTGTATAACTTAAATAGAAATTAAATCTTAATCTTATTATTAATAATGCATGTGGTGATTTCGGCAATATACAAATATCTTTATCAAGCACATTATGAAAGTATAATCTATATATAAAGAATATAAAAATTAAAGTGACTATATTTGTCACTTCATAACTCTTGAACCATCAACTGATCTCGATCAAATTTTCAACATAAACGTAGTTCGAACCTGGCATGTTTTCTATCACTTCACTTTGATGGTGCAACTTAGGGTTGGGGGAGGGGGGAATATATATAACATAAATAAAAATGAAAGTGATTACGTTTGTGTTTTAATAACTCTTGAACCACCAAATCGATCTCCATCAAATTTTCAACATTGATGAAGTTCGGACCTGGGATGGTTTTAAGCTTTCACTTTGACGATGCAATTTAGGGGGGGAGGGGAGGAAATGACCTATATTAGTGTCGACTCCATAATTTTAGGGGTCGCTGAGATGAACAGTGACACTTCTGATGCCATTTAAATTCAAATTCAACCCACAATAGTAATATTTAATTTTTAAGGCAAAAAACATCGTCTATCAGAGAACGCTTCAGTAATAGTTAAAAGTAACTGTCTAACGGAACATACTACTAAGTTTTCTTATTTTAAGGCAGCGAAGCGGGTAATTGATGCTAGTGTTTGATAAAGGCAATACTATATTGCCAAAGTTATAACACATTATTAATAATAATGTGTATGCTTTGGTGACATTGTATTTTATTTTTATTTAAATGAAATATTGGAGCATCTTTCCTCTGTAGACTATTTAAGATAGTAATTTCTATCTGAGGAAGTGATTCCGAATGCCAATGAGATTCTGTTTTTATAGTAGGTATTGGTTAGTACGGGGTATTACATTCTCTGAAGTTTTCTATGTCGTTTTCGCTAAAACATTAGAAGGCTTTTATCTTGTTTCTCCACGTACTGTGAGGATTGCAAGTTAGAAACAGTAACATTTTTTTCTTCATACTGCAAGGATTGTAGTTAAATGAAACGAAATGAAATTACTAGTTTCGCATCTCACAATTTTACACCGAGGCTAAAGGACACGGTAATGATGAAAATCAATGAAAATGTGGATTGAAGAAAGTGGGAGAGAACGTCAGACCCGAGAAAAACCACGCACCACAAAGCCACAATACCACAAAGCCCACTTAGTCGGAGTTGGGAAGGCTTGTAATTAAGAAACAGTAACATAAGTAATATGAAATATTTTGCACATTTTCGTGAATAAAATCCATTCCAAAATGTTGTAACTGAAACTGCAAAATATCCAACTAATTACAAAGGAGACAAAATAAACATTCAACAATCAAAATAAAAGGTTCATGGCTGATTAGATTACAATTACAGTGATAGAACTAAGAAGAGACAATACAATACTATATGTACTACAATGCTATACTTTCGAAATAAATAAATTTACAAAAATACAGTGACTCCGCTTGTACCTTTTTCTTTAGTGGAATTTCGCTTGTCTTTTCTCCTCTCTACCCTCCATCAATAAATCGTGTGAGGCCTGAAAGCTAAATCTCCCCATTTAGTGTCTTCAGTGAGTTCACGTTCTAATCAAGTACACGATATTTATATACGAGGGCAAGTCAAGAAAGACTTGGACTGATTTTTTCCCCGGCAGTTCTGTTAACGCTGGAGCTTCATAGTTTGGCATACAAGTAGGGTGGGTCTTGCTGTGCATATATATAAAATGTTGTTAAGGAATCATTGCATGTTTGGTAACCACGACTTTTTATTGCAGGTGATGTTCTGCGCCGCCTCTAGAAGTCGCCTGTAGAAGAAATGGAGTCATTACGAGATGAACAATTTGCAGCTATACGGTTCTGCTATCGCCTGGGGAAAAGTGCAACAGAAACTCTAGGAATGTTGAGAGCAGCCTACAAAGATGACGCTCTGCCACGAAGTGCCGTGTTCTGGTGGTTCAAAGAGTTTAAAGAGGGCCGAATGACAATCACGAAAGCTGGTGGACCAGGTGTATCAGCGTCAGCTGTTACTGAGGTGAACATTAACACGGCAGCAGTCATTGTTAGAGAAGATCGCCGCATCAGTATCGACGATCTGGCAGCCGCACTACGCATATCTCATCTGGTCAACCAGCTTTCGTGATTGTCATTCGGCCCTCTTTAAACTCTTTGAACCACCAGAACACGGTACTTCGTGGCAGAGCGTCATCTTTGTAGGCTGCTCTCAACATTCCTAGAGTTTCTGTTGCACTTTTCCCCAGGCGATAGCAGAACCGTATAGCTGCAAATTGTTCATCTCATAATGACTCCATTTCTTCTACAGGCGACTTCTAGAGGCGGCGCAGAACATCACCTGCAATAAAAAGTCGTGGTTACCAAACATGCAATGATTCCTTAACAACATTTTATATATATGCACAGCAAGACCCACCCTACTTGTATGCCAAACTATGAAGCTCCAGCGTTAACAGAACTGCCGGGAAAAAAATCAGTCCAAGTCTTTCTTGACTTGCCCTCGTATGTGTGTGATAAAGTACATTTGGCACATAGAACATGAAATAAAAATATTAATGCTTGTTTATTGTTTGTAAGCAGGGAAAGAGAAATGTTGAAATAATTTCTTAAGCTTAAAACTTACAACTTTAATCTCTCCATATTTGATCAATAATGGAATACAATCCTGCAGGTGACAATAACATGAATTTTAGATCCTTGACTTCGTGGTCATACACTATCGTAGAATGTAAACTTAAGTAAATAAGCTGCCTTTTGATTTCTTTGCAAAATATATATTGCATCTCTGTCTCTCAATAGGTACGGACCCTTTTAAAAGTGGATTATATTGGCCATTTTAACAAGACTTTTCTAAGTACCTTTAAACAAATACCGAAGTAATATTTAAACATACTATGTAAATGACTATTTCTTCTATAGCTGCGCTCCTTATTATAAATGTTTTTTGAGGATCATTATCTTGACGACAAAATTGTATAAGTTCTTAAAATAAATTTAAACTTAAGACAAAAATCATAACTAATTATTGACATAGAGTATATGGTGTATACGGGGTTCAAGTACCAAAGTTCATATCTTTCCAATAATCGTACGATTTTTTAATTCATATGTTCATACGGTAACTTTCTCTTTTCCCACACTACGTTATAGAAGCCAAAAAATAAAACCCAGCAGTCTCCACCTTTACGTATGCCATTTGCTATAGTATTACTTGCAAAGGAAATAAGTAAGTATATTGAAGAGAAGAGCTCAAGTTCTACGGTTACATTGTAGATAATGTTGGGAAATGTTATGTCACCGGTAACGAAACAGGAACCACAATAAACATTAAATCTAAGGTGATTGTCGTAAATTTTATTGCTTACGATGATTCCAAGTTCGATATAGACTATATAAGCTTACTTTTCATCACTTATTTCTGGAGATGTTTTTGTTTTCAATGTTTCAAAATATGGATTTTGTAATCAGTGACGGAAATTGGATGTTAAAAGTGAGAGGGGGAGCAAGACATGATCTGAATATTTGTATATCAATGTCAGTTTTCCTGGTTGTTGTTAACACTTTGTTTGACGAAAGGCTGTATAACTAATAGGATACCATCTTTTTCAGTTCAAATACGGTATATCGCATTTCATATTTTATTAAGTAAATTGACAAGAGCAACGCAAGTAAGTACTGGCCCTTTGTACTCTTAACCAACGAAGGTGTAAGAAGATATTTGGTTCTTTGTTCATGAAGATCTTAAAATTCTGTCTGGAAAACTGTGTGATCAGATTATTTAATAACAAATTTGCAAAACAAATAAATAGAAAGAATAGATCTAATATTAATCACAGTAATGAATAATGACATTTTAAGAACTGTCGATTTTTGTGCAATTAAAGAATAACTTGTGAAAGACTTTCCTTTCTTTGCGAAATACTTCTGAATTAGTTTCGAAGCAGCTGACTAACATATCGAGCCCTTGTAAGAAGAAATTAAAATACGCTGGAATTATTGCGCTCCAATATGTTAATTTTTGGACCATTTTCCGTAGCAAGTGAAACGCAATTCCTGTAGCTTTCTCAATTCCACGGGAAGCAACGGCAGATATTATATGGCACCATTGTTTCTATGAACCAGTAATACTTGCACAAACTTTACATTTTCAACTTTAAGAGGTCACTTCAAAAAAGTGGGGGGGAGGGCAACTGCCTCCGCTTGTCTCCACTAATCGCCGCCCCTCTTTGTAATAGTGTCAAATTGTAAATTAAGACCTGAAAAATGTAGTAAATTCAAATGTAAAATTTCTTTCATTTGTCACATATCAGAAGCCTCAGTTGTAAGTAGGTAAGTCTAAAATACAAATAAAACACATTTTGCAGAGTAACATTTCTCGACTTCAGAAAGTTATTGTTACAAGAGGAGCAGTTCTCGTGGAAGTCGTGAAAAATGTACAACAATTTGACAATTAGATACATAGGCCATTTGGCAGAAAAGGAATCGATATGCCCTCCAACCCAAATTGCTCAAGTGTTTACCAATGCTTCTAATACCAATTTGTTCCCCAAATTCATTTCATGACGTTCTATACTCGAAACCCGAAGAAGTTTGTTCCATTATCTCTCGCCCACCATCATGACAGATTAAACTGGTGTAGAGAATATAGTAACTTGGACCAAGGGAGGTGGTCCAATGTAGCATTCTAAGATGAACTACGGTTCTGCGCGACAAATAATTTTGGAATTAGTACAACGTGGAGAGAACGTTACACAGCATATCTATGAATATGAAAGGTATAGGGATTTGGAGTTATGATATGACGGCATAATGAAAAATGTAACATCACTGCACATCTTCAATCAGGATTCGTTACTGGCGAATGGTCTTCTAGCGAGATCTTGAAAGGATATGTTCGTCTTTTCCGTGTTACAATGGGTCTTGATTTTGTTTGAGGATGAAAAATCACGCAAACAGAAAATTGTCCATGTTATAGGAACAGTAAAGAGTAAGGACAACAACACTATGAATTGGTCAACATATTCTTCACTTCTTAATTTCATCAAACGTGCCCGGCATTCTCTCAAAAGAGGAATTGTACTGGGGAATCCACCACCCGAATCCTCCACGATCTCAAACTGCATTTAAGAAAGAATGATAGAACATGTCACGGCTACTCTGAACATATCATAACAGCATACGAAAAAGAATGTGCAGGATGCTGTGCTGCTCCAGGTGGCCATAAGCCGTACTGATGTGATCAGAACTCGGCAAACCTCAGCCATCTTTTAACGATAAAGCTGAACTAATAATTGGACTTATATACATTGATTGATGTGCCATGATGGTGTTCTCAAAAGTTATAGATCAATATGTGTTTGACCTCTAGCATTTGTGAAGCAGATTACACAGGTTCATATATTTAAAAAAAAATCCACAATAGTAACAGAAACTTTCATGAATAACTAAAGATCGTCATGACAATTATTTTTAATCCTGTTTTGAGACTAAATTTTTAAAGCATTTTTGTCTTGTTTTCCTATTAGTATTTAACCTGATAGCAAATAAATATCTCTTGTATATAAATTGAAGTGAAATAAATGATCATTTGGCATTGTGGCTTTATATGTGATTCATGCTGTAGTCTCAATGTCACCTTGGGAACTTGTAGGGTGAGTTCAGACAAGACTCGTAATTCAAAATAAATAATCCAGTTAGATTGCACTTAGTAATGCTGACAAGTACTAAAATATAACCTGAGTTCAGATAGTAAATTAATAAATCATTATTATTTTAAAAAAAAAGAAAAAGAAAAAATGCTTTATATGAAAACTTTGAAATCTTGAGTCATATTATTCTTTAACGTTAACTTGGCTCTTCATAAGATAAAATAACGACGATATTGAAGTTATAATCTTATTTGAGCATAAAAGAAGAAGAATGTTTCATTTTATACATTCTGAAGGACTACTGCTTACTTTTAAGTATTTTGTTCTTCAGTAGAAGGTGGACTTTGCTTGTTTGTGGCGTTCAGAGCACTAGGGGAATCGAGTTCAATTACCAAAATTGTGAAAAACAGACATTGAGTACATGGAAAAGTTGACAATGTTTCTTAAATTATAAGAATTATTTACAATATGTAGAGGTGAATTTGTTAAGCTCTGGAAGGAGATTCAGATACAGGTCTTAAAAATGAAGTAAGTCCGAAATGAATAAAAATAGACTTGATTCCCTTGTGCTAAATGCGCCATTTGTCTATTTTTATGAATTTCATGAATATTCGATAAACTGGATTAATAGAATATTTATTTAATTTGTCTGGTTCTTGGCACTTTACCACATGGAAAAGAACTAGATGATGTATTTCTTCTCTAACACAAAGGACAACACTGAACATTTATACAACTGGACGACATACTATACAAATAAGGTGTAATATCATTGGATGGCGTAGAAAAGCAGACAATAACACTAGATATGATGCCGTTGATAGGTGGTTTTATACCCCTTCCTTTGGTTCGACTATCGAAATATATTTCCTGCTGACTTAACAATTTTTTCGCAATTGTTTCATAAATTTATTTAATGCAATTGTTACAATTTTATTCAAATTATTATAATTTTCTGTTATTCTGTTAGCAATTACTGTTCCATTCCTCATTTATGCCTGTTGTTATTTTATTTGAATGTCGAATAATTTTGAATTGTAATAAACGTCACAGTGTAAGTTTAAAAAAATAAGTGAAGAAATAAAATTTAAATTTGTAATATGTAAAAAAAAAAAAAAAACATTGTAAAAAAATTTAGTTTCATATGTTAAATTTAGCACTTTTATTTGTTTAATGAATTTAATTATTTAAAAAGTATCGTTATGTATCTGAAAATACATTCTATGAAACTAATAAGTAGAAAATATATTTAAATAAAATCTTGTTGTTCTATTAAAAAAAATGTCTGGAATTATTTTATTGAATTTTAATAATGCATATCTATAAAGCATATGACGACACAGAAGTATTTAAAGCCACATAACTTTAAAATAGACAAAAGAAATACGCTTCCAAAATGGATGTGTTCTGTTATAATGGCAAAATAGATTGACATGTTGAACTTAATGACTAACCATTCCGACTTCAAAGTCGAGGTTGACGATAAGCAACACAAAGAGCTAGTTATCAAAATACAGGAAACTCAGTAATAAAATGTAACTTATGTGATTAATTCGGCGTTGGGCCACATTTAGTTTGTAGCAGCGCTTGTTGTTACCGTAAAATTGAGACGTATTTCTCTAGAATCGTTTCTAGAAAAAAATAATGGAACATTCTTCATGCGCTGCTGTATTCTATTGCATCAATAATGATCGAAGACGAAACACCTCTGCGAAACTCATTCCTCTGAAACTGGTCATAGATGCTCAATAAGGTTCAAGTCGGAGATTGACTAGTTCAGTTGGTGAAATTCATCTTTTTGTTCCTCTATTGACATCTGAACAGCTCTGGAGGTGTTTACACTTTACCCCTAAAGAACCCTCGAAGCAAAAAAAATGTGACAAATTGAAGAACAAGACTGCCATTTCATTGGCTTGTGGCTTCAGATCTAAGATCTAAGAAGTAATCTACAAATAGAGTTGATAATGGACTGGGCCCTCATTACGTTGTTACACATATCCTGGAAATTTGCCAAGCGCTGGAAGATGTGGAAGATGACGAAAACGCTTTTTTAAGTACAAGAGATTTCCCCTTGTTATGAGCAGTTGACTTAAAAAAAAAAAAAAAAAATTAAAAATTATCCGACCAAGTTTCCAGTTTTCCGATGCATATATTTATATCTCTTAACGTTCAGAAATAAACGAAACCTTGCTACTTCAATCCACAGTACTTACTCTTCAACTTTTCAAACTAATGTCGTTTTGAAATGTATCAAACTATGTTTCAGCAAATGAAATGTGTCTTTTCTGATCAGCCTCGCTTAATTTGTTAGTGAGTGTGGGATGACATTGATGAAGGTGTATTCTTTCCTAACCATTTCTTATAACTGCTTTGAAGCTTTTAACTACCTCGATAGTCCTACAGATTTTGGGTTTCTGTATTGAATGATCCAGCTTGCTAAATTAACTAAAATATAACTTAGAATAAGACAATGAACCAAGAAAAGACAAAGTTGATTATGTACTGAAAATATGCGTACCAATTGTTTCTGCTAATCAGTAATAGGCTTGCAGGATCAATTTAACGACTATTTAAAAAAAACAAACAAATAAACAAAATAGGAAAAAGAGTAGAAACCTGAAAAGCAAGGGAAGACAAACTATGAATTAAGAAATTTATTAAATTTTTAAGAGATCTACGTAAGAGCTCAATGTGATTTTTGAAAATAAGACAAAAGGAAAGAAAAGAATGACAGTTGGCAAATAAAAGATTTAAATTAACTTCTTATGTGAGAAGTTTTAACGTTGCCTTTTCCAAATGGCGAATAGTGATGAGCGCAAGAGTCTTGGTCTTGCAGTTTTTGCAAGAGTCTTGCGTGCAAGACCAAGACCAAGACCAAGACCAGGAATACCGATGCAAGACCAAGACCAAGACCAGGGGTGCAAGAACAAGAACAAGACCAAGACCATACCTGCAAGACCAAGACCAAGACCAAGACTCTTGCGCAAGAATCTTGCACAAGTACGGGCACTACTTGATTTTTTTTATATAATGTAAAAAAGAAGGAGACGGATTTCTTGGCTTCAGCAAAAATGCTGCTGGAGTGAATGTGTTCCCAGTAGTTTATGCAATCCGTGTGAGTCGATCTGCCCCTGTAGCTTATAGCAACAGTAGGTCGTTTTCTGAATTGATTTTTCGCGTTTTCTGTAGATATTACTCGTTTTCAAGCCACACAGGTGTCATCTCGCACCATGTGACCTTTTTTGGTGGACAAACACCGTGTGCGTGGGTTTTCTCGGTATTTTTTCTTTTCCTCCATTTCAGTCATTTCTCATCTTCATTCCACCATTTCAGTCATTTCTCATCATCACTGTTTCCCTTAGCTTTGGTGCATAATCGTGGGACGTTAAACTAGACACTTCATTTCATTTCAAAGCATATTAGTGGTGTTCTTCCAAAACTAAAGAGAAATGAACATCGGTAATACCGTACACCATAGGTGACGACTACATGGGTATGGCCCTGGCTCCGAGACTCAAGCATCCGTTGGAAATTTTCAGTGTGTGCTCTTAAAACTAATATCGAAATAACATTTTCATGACATTGACAAAAACTTAGTGCATGTGACCGCAAGTTTGATTTCATGGGCGGATGCTTATACATTGAATAATTGTTTATTAATATAACTTTTAGCCTCCTTAGGTATACGGCACATTGAGGATTGAACGATATAACATTATACCACTGCAATAAATTTATATTATAAAATTGAAAGTGACTATTTTTGTTAATCCTAATCTCTTGAACCAGCCTTCCGATCTCGATCAAATTTTCAACATAGATTAAGTTTGGGCCTGGGAGTGTTTTCATGATTTCACTTTGACAGTAAAACTTCGTAGAGGGGAAAGGGGGAGTTATAAAATAATAAATAAAACTTAATAACTCTTGAAAAAAAGACCAGTCTCCATCATATTTTTAACATAGTTGAGGTTCAATCGTGGAATGTTATCTGTCAGTTCACATTGAAGGAGCAACGTAGGGGAGGAGGAGGAGAAGGAGATGTACAAAAATCATTATAAATAAAAATAAAAAAGACTAAGTTTGTGACTTAATAACTCTTGAACCGATCTCAATCAAATTTTCAACATGTATGAGGTTCGGTCCTGAAAATGTTTTTTAGAGTTTGTCTCACTTTGATGGTAGAACCTAGGGGAGGAGGAAGGGAGGGATATATTAATAACTTTTGAAACACCCGACCAAATTCAAATCAAATTTTCAACATATATGAGAATCGGACCTGAGGTGGTTTCTGTCATATCACTTTGACGGTGCAGATTAGGGGAAGGGGAATGAAAGACATTTAAAAATGATGGAAAATGACCGATATTAAAATGGAGTCTATAGTTCTTGGGGTCGCCGAGATAAACAGTGACACTTCCGATGCAATTTAAATCCAAGTTCAGCCCTTTAGCTTGGTAAAGGGAAGAGAATATATATAAAAACGATCGAAAATGACAAATATTATTGTCGAATCCATGGTTTTCCAGTTCGCTGAGTTGAATACTGACACTTCCGATACTGTTTACGACCAAATTCAACCTCGTAACTTGGGGAGAGGGAGATACATAATAATCATTAAAAATGAACAAATATTAGCGTCGAATCCATAGTTTTTGGCGTCGCTAAGGTTAACAGTGATACTTCCGATCCCGTTTAAATGCAAATTCAGCACCGCAACTTGGGAAATTATCAAAAATTACCATTATCAATGTCGAACTCATGGTTTTCGAGGTCATTGAGATTAACAATGACTCTTCCGATGCCGTACCTCGCAACATGGGGGTGAAGGAGATATATAAGTTTATTGAAAATGACCGATATTAGTGCCGAATCCTTAGTTTTTGGGGTATCTGAGAAGAACAGTGACACTTCTGATGCCGTTTAAATTCAAATTCAGCCCAGCAACTTGGGGAGGAGGAGGGGAGAGAAATATAAAAATAATCGAAAATGGCTGATATCAGAGAGCGCTTTACTAATAGTAAAAGTGATTGACTAACGAAATATATTATTACTATTATTATTATTATTATTATTATTATTATTATTATTATTATTATTATTATTATTATTATTATTATTATTATTATTATTATTATTATTATTAAGTTTAACCCAACGAAGTGGATAATTGATGTTAGTAATCCATATTCACAAGTGAGACTTCAAATAACTTGGCGTTTGATGCCGTTATTTTGTATTTCGAATACAGGTCAAAAGTATTTATGTAGATTGAATTTACACAAAAGACATAGACGGTTGAATCGTTTTCAGTTTTCACTCAAATTATTCTAAAATATTAAGAGATTAGATTATAATTATTATTATTTTAATTTTCTCTCTCCCTTTTTTAGTCAATATTGCTAAATATATAATAATCTTCATAATAGCTATTCTGCCATTATTGAAAGGTTACTTGCTGCAACTGAGAGGGTTCGACGTTCAGTGGTCCTCATCTAGTCTCGACGTTTTGACGTAGCAATTTTCTGCTTTAATACCTTCCTTCAACTAGTCTCCTTCACTCCCACAGTCTCTTTCCTTCCACAATACCCTCCAGCACGTTCCTCATAATACAGTTTCTCCTCAGCCAATATCCTAACCTGTTCCTCTTCCTCCTCTTAACAATATCTAAAATTCTTCTTTTTTCCCTACTGCTATTTTTTTTAACACCTTCTCATTCGTTGTCCGTTCAACACAGCTATTTCTCTCCTTTTTTCTTCGTCGAAAGCCTGCAATTTTCTCATCACTTTTGCGTAATATCAATGTTTCTGCCCCATAGAGTACATATTGGAATCAGTAAAACAAAATCTCAGTATTTAATTGGAAATTTGATTAATACAAGGATTAGCTAATCGTGGTTGAAAAGAAAAATCTGACGCCTTTAGAGTGTAAAAATAATTTTGCAATTCATTGTATTTTAATAATCTATGCCGTCTTGATTTTCTTTCATGCGTCTCACGGGTAGCCTCCCAGTTTGGGAACCAGTGGAGTGTTAGATCTGTTAAAAAATATAAACAGATTACAAAACGTTGTGATTTAGACATATATTACAAGTAGTGAAGCGTGGGCAGCCATTAAAAAAAGGAAAGGTCATCACCTATCTTGTACACCTATGATACTTACACACACACACACACACACACACACAAAACTATATTACATTTAAAAACATACGTTGTATTTCCGTTACTATTGGCGCATTCTAGAGTTTATTATCACTTATATCCATAGTAAACTTTACCTATGAAAAGCTTGAGATTTCTTAAATGCAAGACTTGCAAGACCAAGACCAAGACCAAGATTGGGTGTGCAAGACCAAGACCAAGACCAAGACCAAGGGTTCCAGTGCAAGACCAAGACCAAGACTGGATGTGCAAGACCAAGACCAAGACCAAGACCACCCCGGTCTTGGTCTTGGTCTTGCATTTGCTCATCACTAATGGCGAAGCCCGTAATGCGACGTATATCGATTTCTAAACACATTGAGGTAACCCAATTTAGACAAAATATTTTATTTTCTTTTAAGCGTTAACTATGTAACTCGTAAAATGTTTTTATCACAAGTTCATCGCTTTTACTTTTCTATGTGTAGTTTCTTGAAACTATATTTTCATGTAGTATGGTATTACAACGTAACGCTCAAATTATTATTTCACTTGAACTAATATTAAACTTGACCCAATTTGCTGAACCACTTTAAAATCAAAGGTTTTAAAAGGAAATTATAGGCTGCCGCTAAGGAATTTTTTGAAACTAAATAATTACCTTAGATTAACAGCTAGTATACAGGGTGTTACAAAAATTTATCACAAAATTTTGGGAATAGATTCCTCACATCAAAATAAGAAAAGAAAGTTCATATGAATCTGTGGTCGGAAGTGCATAGTTTAGTAGTTATAGGATGCCCAAAACGTAAAAAAATGAACTTTTCCATAGTTCCACTACTATAGGACCGATCGAGTCGGGTCAAGACATCACTGAGGAACTAGTTTGTGAACTATCCAAATATCCAACTTTTAGAACCTCCGGCACTTGCACAATCGTTTTTAAAGAGGCTGTTTGGGAGTAGTTGATCACTCTCCACCTACCTCTCTCCTTCAAATGATGTCATATAGACTACCTACAGTGTGTTTCAGATGACAAGCGGCATGGCCTTGAGTTGGCTTCACACGACGTCCAATTGGCTTTGAGCGGTGTTGACAATTCGTGACAAGCAGTTCTGCACGCTGACTTCTTGCGCTACTGCGAATCTTGACAATACCAGAAGCGCTATTTACAAATATTGTATTAGCACAGTAACTGCTCACTTTACGAAGAAAAGAAAATAATCACGAACACATACAAGAAAACTACATCTTTTTATGTCAACTGGTTGTCGTGATACACGCTTTTAAAAGTTTCCATACAAAACAATTAGTAAAATGAGCGTTGAGACCCACGTCTACTTTCCGGTGGATTTTTCTTCGATTTGGAAACAGAACTCAACTTTTATCACAGGATAATCAGGAGTGTAGCCAGCAGGTTATTCAAGGGAAACATTACTTTCAGTGGGAGGCAAGCTTTTCACACATTGAAAACAGAACAAATGACCTCTTTCAGAGTACAAAAGTATTTTAACTTACCTCCCACACACACACACATACATACACACTATACACACATTTTATTTTCACGATGCTACCTTATCAAAACACGGATCTTCACAGTACTGAAGTTGAAAACTGGATTGTAAGAGATGAATCAATAAGCTATTCATAAGAAAACAAATGTTATTTATAGCAATCTGTTTATCTGACTTTGTGTTTATGTGGGTTAAAATAGTAAAGGATATAAAATTCTCGAAAAAATATCAACTCAGATATTATTATGCAATAATATAGTAGTGAGTTCACAGTGCGCCCAGTTAGGGAAATGAGAATATGAAGCATATGATTAATTTTAGTTGTTTTAATTAGGTACAGAAACTGTATAGATGATGTTCGATTTTTTTAAATCATATTTTATTATAAACGGCCCTCATTTGCACCAGACGAACCTTATTTCGGGCCTAAGTTCGTAATATTGTTTTGAAATTTACTTCAAGAAAGATTTTTCCTTATTCGACACAAGAAACGCAATATGTTTCTTTTTTCTTTTTTCTTTCACGTTTCACTACTTTATTACGAGCGACCCTTATTCCTCTATTCTCTTCTACAAGGGATTCAAAAGCACCAGGCGTCTGGTATCATAAATTATCGTAACCCAAAACAAACTCATCATATCGAGTTGCTTAGGAATCAGACGGATTGTTTTTGTTAGACCTACACCAAGCCCAAGAGTGTCGTTTGTTATAAAAACTAATAAGGAAACAAAGGGGCTAGTGGTGTAGGAAAGCAACTTCTCTTCTAGTATAAACATAATTCATCAGTGTGTGGGTTGCTTTCTTTCGTGGTAGTTCGTTTGTTCTCCAAAATTATAGTTGACAATGTCTTTAAGCAGACCGAGTGGAATTGCGGAGTTTTATTTTTTAAAAAAGTGCTACGAAGTCAAGCTCGAAGAATTATTTTTTTGTGTTTACAATTTTCGGAACCCATAGTAATAACACAGCGGGAATATCGCGCACATTGGCTACTGCCCGTGATGCTTTACATCTGAAACACACAATAGGTACATATCCCACGACCCATTAATTCGGGAGACATTCTGGAATTTTACTGGATTTTTCATTAAATGATTTCCTGTATACTGCGGGAGCCCATAATAGAACCTGGGTGAAGATATCTCCATGGAAGATCCTTCAGAAAATAATGTTATGCATGCCATTCCCTCGAGACTTTCAAATTATTGAAATATGGGTAATAGGGATGGAAATAG
Source organism: Thermobia domestica (assembly GCF_964235325.1). NCBI lineage: Eukaryota > Metazoa > Arthropoda > Insecta > Zygentoma > Lepismatidae > Thermobia > Thermobia domestica. The sequence continues at coordinate 256,317,211 of NC_137458.1, forward strand.
AAGATATTTTCGCAGTAAAAATGTAATGCTAAGTTAATGAAAAATAAAAATACAAAAAGAGCAAAAGTATAATTGAGGAAACTCTTGCTTGTACTGTAATAATTTTAGATTCAATGGTTGTTGGATTTGTTGTTGTTGGTTTTACGTTTCTTTATGAACTGAAGTTACATGAAACGTGAACCTATAGTTCAAGGTGGAATCCGAACCACCGTAGTGCGTTCGAATTTGAAGACTCGCTCGCCTAGAATCGAACTTGGGACCTTTCTGGATTTCGGGTTCAAGGCTCTGCTACCAAAGGTGTGCACGCTAGCCACTAGATCAACAGAGAGGATTAAATTTAGATCCGAGGTTCGTATGTCATTGTTTTCAGAAGGAATCAAGTTTTCAAATTATATCATACATACTTCACAAATGCAAATTAGGGAATCCTGGGCGAAATTTGTCAAATTTCACCGAAAATTATGTTCTTTAGCAGTTTGGATGCTTCTAGCATGTTCTGAACATCGAGTACCTGTACCAAAGATACCCGAAAGTATTACACTTCCTATATTTTTGTGTTGACAAGTTTCAATGGCGTACGGTTAGAAGATACGAAGATAGAATGATTTTAAGAAATTTTGAAAGTTTTTAGTTTCGTCTCAAAATTTAAAACGCAGTTTTCAACTCGTTTTCAAGCCGAGACGAGACAACGAAATGTTATTCCTAGTAATGTCTCATTTCCACTCTTGCTTAGCAATGTCCAAATACTAGTTGTTCATTTGCATTATCAATGCTATCGTAATACTTAGGTCTACAAAGGCTTATCGCAGAAGAGTGTATACATATATAAAACGAGTAATCGCTAATTTATTTTTAAAATTATTTTGATTCTTCACGATCATAGGTATTCTGCTATTATTGGCGGATAACTTTCCGCAACCAAAAAGTTTCCACGCAACATTGTCTTCATCTAACCTTTCTGTCTTCACATACGATTATTCTGTTTCGATACCGTCGATCAACTGCAACCTCCTTTGCCCCCTCCCTCTCTTTCTCTCTACCATATTCTCTAGCATGTCCTTCATAATACCGTTTCTTCTCAACCAATGCCTCAACCAACTTCTGTTCCTTTTTCCAACTATTTTGATTGCTTAGTGATTATTATAAACTGGGTTGCATCTACCAAATTTTCGAGAGCAAGAAAGCAAGGAATCTGAATGTTAAATTTGGATAAGGTAAACTTTGATAAAAATTGGGTTTGTGTCATTAATATTTTCAATAAAAAAAAGAAAAAGAAAAAAGTTCCATTGGCGTCAATCCTTCCTAATATCTGCATTTTCCATTTATGTTCAGAAGCTTCATACAAAAGCAATTGATTTTTGCGTTTGCGACTTGGCAACATTCGTAAGATTTAACAACGTGTATTCTACGTAATCTCAAGTAGAGTTTGTCTAGAACAGTTCAAGTGTATTGTAAATATTTTTAATTGATCTTCCTTCCTATTTGTGGTTTAATATTTGCATATTTTTTTTTTGTGGGGTTTTCAAAAACAAATATAGCTGACCAGCAAGTTTTAACAGCTAATACAAGATTTAGTTTAGCCTTTAAAGATAACAGATCTAAATGATGAAGAAAGAAGAAAAAAAGTGAATTCCTTAATGACACCTTTCATCTTTCCCAAGTGTGACTGAAGAAGGATGTAGAGGTTACTCTCGAAATTATTTGAAGCAAGACATTAACGAGGCTTAAAATGTGTGGGTAACTGATTTATTTAAAGACCACGTATCGCTAAAGGCGAAAATGGTCGTGTGAACATTATTGCCTAAAATTTGTAATGTAATGAAACAAGTCGATGCCATTCTCTAATTCAAAAACGTGGCAGAGTCAAACAGCTTTGCTACTCATGTCCCCATTAAGTTCTCAGCAATCAATCTAACAATGCTCAAGAAAGCGTTAAAGTAGGATTCGACTAAGGTAAATTTAACGTGAAGTGATTGTGGAGAACATTTCTAGGCAGGCTTGGATGGAGTTGGATGTGTTAAATTACCATACAACTATCATCATAAAGTCGATTACATTTATCAATTTTGGACGCCGAAAGACGATATAACTATATTTCAAAATCATTTCTAAAATTCATCAAGAGACTACTTCAGGGAAGGAGGGGCGGGACCTCTTGCTTGTTTGTTTGTTGAACTTTAGTGTCCTTTTTCAACACTGATGCTAGTGAGACGTGAGCCTACATAGTCCATTCAATAAGGTCTGGGACTATCTCGAAATAATATACCTAACGATGCTAGAAAAGTTTGTTACCACGTTAGTTTTTTACATACATCCCTTCTCCCGCCACACACTCACTAGACCGGTATAGATGTTCTGAAACGCTCTAGGAAAGTCCTTCACTGGAATGCTGTTCAGCATCACCGGAACGTTCGCTGGAATCGAAGCTACATAATCAAAACACTCTCACTTGAGAGCAGATTTGAGCTTAGGGAAGAGCATGAAGTCCGCTGGGATCAAAGCAGTTGAATATGGGGTGTGCTTAAGGCTTATGACCCTTCTTTTGGCCAAAAATTGATGCAAAAGAAACTGCGTTACAAGTTTTCTTGTCTGTTAGATTTTGGCTAAAAGAATCGTCATATTTCTTGAACACCTCACATATTCACCTAATTGTACCCCATTGAATTTCATGCTCTTCCCTAAGCTCAAATCTAGCCACAAGGAGCAGCGTTTTGAAGATGTACCATCGAGTCAAACGAATATGACGGCGGTGAAGAATAAGCATTGCAGTAAACGACTATTTCTAGGACGTTGCAGGGCATCTAGAACTAGTTCCGTGAGTATGTAGTGTGGGAAAGGATGTGTGTAGAAACTAACGTGGCAATAAAACTTTTTTGGCATGGTTAGATATATCATTTCAAGGTAATCCCAGAACTTACTGAACGGACTGTGTATAGTTTAAAGTTTAATCTGAAACACTGTAATGAGTTCAAGTTTTAATGTTGTTCTCCAACTAGGAATAACACTGGGACGACGTGAACCAAAGGAGCACGTGACAACCACTAAACCGCAGTAGCATTGCTCACAAGGCGGTAAATTTCTCATCTTGTCTCAGGAAATGAGACAATGGTGTAAACGAAAATACATTTTTTTCAATTCAAGACGAGATGTTTCACGAATTTCGTCGACAACACTAGTTCATCCATTTCAAAGATTGTTTTATTCTTACATAATTCACAGTACAAAAATTATAAATTGATAAAGTTAATGTAGAACATAATGAAGATCACTTAGCAACATTTAAAGATATGCAAGCCATTGCACAATGTAATTCAATTATGCTAGTAAATATGGTTGAAATGAAGCTCTTGTAATTTAATACATCTATGTATTAAATAGATGTATTAAATTACAAGAGCTTCATTTCAATTATATTTACTAGTATAATTGAGAAGATGTATTAAATTACAAGAGTAACCATAATCTCTGTTAGTAATGCTGTAATAGTAATCTCTGTTTCCTATGTAATTTAACATAATATGATTCTAGTACTAGTGGATTCTGAATATGTAATTTCTTGTCGTAAATACCTAGGTTAGATAAAAAAGTAATGACAGCACTTTTCTCACGTCAGCGGATGATGTTTCAGTACTACAAGAGTTCCATAGCTGATAAGGAAATGTAAGGCGATGAAGTGTGGCGAATGCTAACGACTGTGTATTATTCAGCCAAAAGCACCAGTGTCGTAAAATAGAAGAGGAAAGTAAAAGTGCCATAACAAAATGGTTCGGAAAGATGAACAACGTGCGTGGATCTAAAGCCTGTAACAAACATCTTGGCATCTCAGCTAAACGAATAAAACGCAAGCTCTGACGCGACGTTGCCAAGTGCTAAGGGGAGTGGCTATGGCTAAGCGGGAGTTCTTAAGTTGACATAACCACAGCAACAGGACATGACGTCACTTAATGTCGTCACTACCCTGGAGCACTTTATGCGCAGTGTATCCATAAGCAAGGCAGCTCTGTTGACAGTATTACTACTGAGATAATATGCCAAGGTGGATTATAATTTAAGACATACCTGGAATTTGTTCGTGTACTGGTGGACAATAAAAAACACATTATGTTGTTACAGCGATTGTGTGAGTTGCGTTTTACATTCAACAAACGAACAAGATTATACACAAACAATGCACTGAATAATGCGTAAATAATTGCGGCTTGTCCCATCAAAGGCGAGAAGAACGCCGGGATTTTTTAAAAAAATCTCATTTCGTGCTGCGCACTGATACGTGTATCAAGATTGAAATTTCAGGTTTCCTCAGTTATGTTCTATTTTATAAGTGTACTGACATGATATATCAATTTATATCATGTTATTCATGATATATCAATTTATTTTAGCACCAAATGAACTCTTGTAGGTTTAGTAAGTGTTTTTGAGTGGCAGAAACGTACGTGGACATTTTAAAAATTACAATTTACAGGTAAAAGGTGTTAATTCAGAACAAAAGACAAATGTTTAGGGAATTTATTTATGAAGGCGCAGAATATGTAAGTCATTTGTGAACATAGATACAGCAATAAGATGTTACTTTAATTCTATGAAACTTTCCATAAGGGCGTTATTCCAGGGCTGCAAACTAATGTACAAGGGACTTGAAATATGACTATTTCGCTGCCTGAACCTATCCTAATCTAACCCGAACTACTGCTACTCTACTACTACTAGTATACTATTATTACTACTACTACTCAACTACTACCATTACTGCCTTACTATACTACTACTACTACTACTGCTACTAGCCTATTATTATACTACCATTGCTACTACCAGGACCGAAACCAGCTACAAAGGTTGGGAGGACCGTGAATTTATCACGGGGGGCCAAGTCTTTAAAATTATCTTATAAATATCTAAATTGTGTTTTTTGTATTAATAATAAAATTTTACATTGAAGTCTAGAGGGACCGCAAAAAGTTTAGAGGGACCTGCCCCCCTCTGGTTGCGGGCCTGGCTACTACTAAACTACTACTCTACTACTACTGCCTTACTACTACTATACTATCATTACTACTATTACTACTACTAAGTGTGCACCCATAAATTTTTTAAAAAATGTAATTTTTGAACAATTATCTATTGTAGCACCCCTGAATTTTACCTGTTCCTGGTGGATCACTGGCATGCGCCAACACATGTACAGTCTAGAAGGCGTGATGACACTATTTTCATCGAGAAATGTGGGTTTCAAACTATTATGAATTTGTCCACGTATTATTGATCTGAACTGCGGAAACTGCTCTATCCCAATTTAAGGATGCACATTAACACTGATGTAATAAAGTAATTATGCAGCCTATACCTAAGCTGCACGAGGTTTACGTTTACGCACCCACCGTTTCAACTTTTAAAGTATTTCGTTTTATTAGCTTATCGACGTCGACCATACCCTAGACGCCACATGGACAAAGTCGCACATAGTACGAACTATTCGCAAAATCAAAGTAGGCGAATCACTTATCGACAATTTTCGCATTTATTACTGCTTTAAAATGGGGAGGTCCTCAAGTGACATGAATTCCCGCCTATATCTGTGTGCGTTGTGGATTACACGCACAACATTTAATGGATTTCTCAAGAAATACTGAACCCACAGGTTCAGCATCCACATAACTGAATTACTTATGAACAAGGGCGCCCATCAAGGGGGGCAAGGTGGAGCACTTGCCCCCTAAGAGGAAATTGTACTTGGGAATACTGAAAACCCAATAGAATTTTTACATTACTTACGGTAAAATTTGAAACCATATTTGAAACGTCGCTTATACTTGCCCCCCTTGAAAACCACAACATGGGCGCCCTTGCTTATGAACTGCACACCAAGAAAAATCCGTTCTCCGGACAGCGGTATATTGTACAAATATACAAAATCCTCTTGCTTACTACAGAAATCAGTATGGAGCATATGCTACATACGCACTGCCCTTAGGTGTTACATCATGCCATTGCAGGATGTCTGACATCTAACAGTTTTCCATATATCACCTATGTTACACTCTGCAGCTATATTCTATTCTACTATGGACATTCTGCGTCGATTTGTATGTGAGATCCTGACCGTCTATATTGTTTCATACGGAGAGTACGTATAGATGGAACACATACGGAAAGTATTATAAAACATGCGTTTTCAGTTATACGTTTGCTGTACGTTAAGTCCAAAAACTACAGGAATTACGCATGTAACCTATCTTTTTAAGTACGCCACTTACATTTTTTTCTCACCTCAGTATGTGCTTTGAAAACTAGCCATATGTCGAATTACTGGGAGAAAGCATTTTTTGTTGAAAATCATTGCTGTTTTCTTAAATGTTTTTGAGGTTAATCTACCTAAAGCCAAACATACCACTAACTAAAGAGTTTCAGACAGTATTGCTGAGCATGAGTAGTCGCTAATGCTCTCGCCTTTGTGCCTGGGCTCGATTTCCGGCAGGGTCAGTCGGTCGAAAAGGTGTAACAGCTTTTTCAGGCTAGCTATCCTAAATGAGGTTTTTCCTGGGATTTCCTCATTCACATCAGGCAAATGCCGGGATGGTATCTAATTTACAGGGCTCAGGCCGCTTCTTTCCTTATCCGTTCCTTATATCCCTCTCCCTTACCGTGATTTGTGCTCACCGAGGATGTTATCCCTCCAACGTGACCCGCTTAAGGCCATAGATGCCGGTAATGGCCATGACTTGTATCAATAAATAAATAAATAAATAAATATTGACGAGGGAGCGCTAGCAAGCGAAGTCGGGTTAGAACGCCGCAATGCACGTTATATTTGTCCATTCTAATTAATAGCAAATAGTAATTGCAAAATTTTCCATTCAGCACACGACATTTCCAGTCTACTCAGTTCACAAATTACTCACATATCAATATCAATTATCTTTCCGCAACATGAACTCATTCCACCTATAAACATTGTGTTTTTACGTAGTTTTGGTCCCCCGTAATCCTACAGAACCCGAGAAATATATTACATACTTCTTTCGTAAATTTTGCAAATTCAAACTCATAAAATAGGACAGCACCATCGTTTTCTACATACAGTAAACGTTATATAATTTTTAAAAATTAGTAGTACGGTCCTTTTTCACACGCAGTCATTCATTTTAATCATAAATTACTGTTTTTATGTTTATGTATTGTGCACCTGCATCCATTTATCCAGCGCCGTAATTTAGATTGTTTTCTTGGGAGGGGGTAAGCATTAATACGCGTATTTGGTGCTCCTAGAAAAAAGTTCTTTCTCTAATCTTGGGCTCCCTCTTTCCATCTCTCTTACTCTTTATGGGCCCGGGTCGTTAGTTACACCTTTGATCCAGTTCCATACATGGCAAATGAATTAAGGGGGCAATATTGACAAATATCAAAGCCATACAAATTAACATTACTTCTAGGGCCCCTAATAGAAACTTTTTTATTGAAATGGCCCCATGACTCATTTTTGTTTTATTTACCTTTTATGTGTTGTTTTGTTTATGTAATATAGTTGACATATTCGATGCTTCATTTATAATTTCATGTTCGTATCGTATACGGAGTAAGAAAATGTTGTCTTAAAACGGGTCCCCTCGAACGGCGGAGAGCTTCCTTGGGGAAGCATTTGCCCTCTCCCTCCTCAAGTTACGGCCCTGTCATTTATCACATACTAGGCTGGTAGCCAGCCCAAAAATCTAGGGGAAGCCCGGTGGAAGTTTGGGAGGGAGTCCCGATCCAAACGTATTAAGGTAAGTGCACCAGTAGCTGATAGTTAATCATCATATTATAGCTCAGCGTACAAATTTCCGACTAGAAATTTAGAGCTGGCGACCAGTGTTCAGAAGGAATGGTTTCTGCCTGAACTCACAGGGCAGCGCATTTTCTGTTTCGTAAGAAAATAATTGTCACTGAGTGAGAGAAAACACGGTATGTGAAGTCTTTCTTTGTCAAACCAAAGGCCGTTGGGGGGGCAGCTCAATTTGTACGTGAGAGATACTGGCGACCATTAATTTTGGATTGGCGAGTGCGTCTGAGTTTGAAATTTTGCACCCTGTTATAGTTCATTTGCAAGTGTACTGTGAAAATTTTAGGGGACCAGTAGACTACCGTAAAAATTTAGAGGGGCCCGCCCCCTAGAACCCATGGATAAGGACCTGTCACATATAAATATGATGTAGACCTATCATTAATTTTTATGTCAATTATATATTGTGGATCTCCAAATTTTTTGTGGCAACAAATCTTTCGCGGAGCACATCATCAAATATCGCGTGTGGAAATGCTATGTTTTCATACAAATATACAAATATCTCTTTAAGTATATTACTTCATTAACAGATAATCATTTTTAAACATTTTCTTTACCATTCTGTTACTCAAGTAAAAAATTAATAAGTTGACACCAAATCAGTTGCAAACACTGCTCAACTTACTATCACATTTAGTAACGCCATATTGTGTGGTGCTCTGGTTTTGTCAACTTAAGATCTTCCATGGCTAAGCAGATAAACTACAGATCGATCAGGTGGTAGGGGATAGACGTGGATGTGTCCGAAATTAACCTGGCAATACTGCTGGCCTCTCATTTGCTAGGAACATTTAAATGAAACTTGAAGCGCCTCCTTCAAATGCCAAGATGTTTGTCACGCCGTTTACATTGAGATGACATGTGGGCGTAATGCACAATAATATTTTATGGACTTCGTGACGACCTTTTCTCAAAACGAATAAATCACTTCGTGGAAAACACTACAACTTAAAAGATGTCATCATCTGCAGTGGTCGAAGTGAGACGGTATGCCATACCACCTCTGGATTTTCAGTGATGAAGGCATACCGCCTCTGTTTTTTCAGTAATCAAGACATACCATCACAGCAGAGTAGATAATAAATACCTTTAATAAATCCATTTTTATACAGAGTAATTGGCGAATAGCGTTGCACGTAAAAAGAGTTTATTTCTTATGTAAAAATAATTTCTAAGTTAACAACAGCGATTTTTTTTTTTTTTTTTTTACGTTTTTCCTACCTTTCCTAAAATGAGGTATCTTCAAAGAAGTTCATCTAGTTTATATTTTGATGTGCCATATTGAATTGTTTCTTCCGTATGTATGTTGTGTCTTCTTGGCTTAATTCATATAAATGTCGTGTTTTGAGCATGAGCGGATTTAGGGGTTGTCTGCTGTGGGGAGGGGGGGTTGGAATACCCTCAGCGAAGTGGGGGGGTCCGGGAGCTTCCCATAGGAAATTGTTCATATAAAAAGTCGTTTTTGAGCATTTTCGTGTGTAATTCTCTATAATACAACATAAGGGGTTATATATATATATATATATATATATATATATATATATATATATATATATATATATATATATATATATATATATATATATAATTTTAGAAAGTTTATGGTGAGGGATTAAAAATCTCTGCATGTCCCTCCCCTCCGTAACTAAAAAGAAGTTCCCCAGTAGTTTTCAGTCATTATGTACATAGAAATGCAATCTTTTAGGCAACTTATCCTCACTGTATTTCAACATTTAGATAGCCGGTATGTCGAGTTAAAATCGTAATAAAACATACCACCTCTGCTTTTTTTTCCCCCTCACTTCGAACACTGATCACCTGTGATATATGACAGTCCTTGTCAGTGTTCGTAGATCTCCTTAAGAATATTTCCCTCTATTTGCACAAAATTTTCTCTTTTTAAAATCAAATGACACATAAGAAGTGCCAATCACATTTGTGTTTTGCTCCTATTTTTCTTTCACTTTTTCCTTCACTTTTTTACAAAAAAAGAAAAAGAAAATACACACAAACACACACAGCCAACAAAAGGTATAAATTATGCTATTTTGAACACACACAATTGCTATTGTATTGTTTTTTTTTTCTGAAGAGCAAATAAAAAATTAAGCATTTATATTCGTCAATCAGTCAGCGCGAGAATTTCCCTCGATTTTCACGTTTTATCAAAAAAGAAAAGCCCTTTTTCATTTTTTGATAAATTTATCTACAAAACTTCCCTAGATTAGGGAAATTTCCCTCAAACTACGAATACTGGTTCACCGTGCCAAGATTGACATGCTGACGGTATACGACACCTTCCACACGTATGGAAGAGATGATAGAAATAGGAGGCGATTAAATTGGAAGAATGTGACAGGTATTCTTTAGCACATAAACCCAGGCACGAAGTATAGCAATGTTGTCATTACTTTTTCATCCAGCCGTTGTAGATTAGATAAGACATAATGAAGGTTCGAAGTTATAGCCTCGTTTTTATTCCATTACATTTAATTGTTTAGGTTTAAACTATTTATGCAATACTATTGTGCTGCGGGTTGACTGTCTGTCAGCAGTTGTAACTTAGAAAATACTTGTTAACAAACGTCCCGTTCAACAGCGAGGTTCTGGTCCTACTGGCGTACGCGCCTTTGACGTGGAAGACCCGGGTTCGATTTCCGGCGGGAGCTCATGTGGTTCGGATTCCACGTTAATAAGTAGGTCCACGTCTCATATAGCCTCGCTGCTGAACGGGACGTTAAACTCAAAATCAACTCAACTCAACGTGGTCCTACTGATTAACGTGGAATCCGAACCACATGAGCTTCTACCGGGAATCGAACCCGGGTCTCCCACGTCAAAGGCGCGTATGCCAATCGCTTAGCCATGGAGGAGCTCTTCGAATCACAACTGTTTCTATCTTACGCTTAGTGATAATGACCTCACTGGGGATAGAACATGGGCAGGCGAACATACAAAAGTTTGGAAATAATAATATGAAATCTTTCAGATTAACGTCCCATGACTATGCCTTTTAGGCTAAGAGAGATGGATGGTTAAGGCAAGTGAATGATGTTGCAAGGACTGGTGGAATGAGAACGTGGAAGGAAATGACAGTACCGAGAAAACTCACGAACACAATGTTCACCAGAAACTTACTTGGTCGGGAATCAAATCAGGGGCCCCATGTATAAGAGGCCCCATAGGCCCCATGGGCTGTCCTCATGGGCAATTCAGGGGCCCCATCGGCTGTCTACCTTGTCCTCCAGAAAAGATTGGAGTTTGAATACTAGCAAACACGTTTATCTCCCCCTCCCGCCATTTCTTGCTAAATTCTCTGGGTTTAGTACTGTTGAAGGATCTACTTCTGCATAAAATTTTCCTTAATTACCAAGTTACTTCAATTGATTTGTTGTAAATGCACATGATAATCTTTCTTATTTTATTAGAGTCTGTTCAGACCTGTAGCCAACCCCAAAATGTAGGGGGGGGGGATGCAGTTAGGGCGGACGATGCAACCATATTATAGTTCATTTGCCAGCCTACCGTGAAAATTTTAGGGGGCAGCCAAACTTTAGCCCCCCTAGATTCCCCTGGATACGGGCCTGAGTCGGTTTTCTTTTATGGATACATTTCTTTCTTCTTACTTCTTTTAAACCCCAGATGTGTTGAAAGGCTATATTTCATCATAAGAACAGAACCAACGTTTCAAAACTTAATGTAAATTTTTCAAAATAATAAATAAGCTCATCATATATGAAAATTTGATTTGAATTAGCTTTTGGTATCCCGGTCAGCAGCGAGACTATATAAGACGTAAACTCACAGCTTAACGTGGGATCGAACCACATGAGCTCCCAGGAAATCGAACCCAGGTCTCTCACACCAAAGGCACGTACACGTACGCTAACTGCTTAGCCACGAGCCCTATCATATGTAAAAAATAATAATAATAAAGTTTTAACGCCCTAAGAATATTTATGATGATCTTTAGTCTAAAGAAGTTCGGATGATTAATGATAGCGAATTATTATGGAAGAGTTAGTGGAATGGGAATGTGGTAGAAATCAAGAGATTCCGAGTGGTGCTATTCAGCCGGTTCGCTAGAACCGGTTCTTAAAATATTTCGAGTTCTCAGAACCGTTTGTTATACCCAGACATAACAGTAAATTTTACTCAGTTACACCCAGGAACAAGCAAGTTTTAGTTTATTTAGCTTTGTTCTTAGAAATTCTTAAAGCTACAGGATTAAACATATGCCGTCTTATGCAGAGTCGTTTTGACGTGTCATTAGCGTCATACTAAATTCCTGACTACTGCAGGAAACATATGTTAGTCGAACTCTTTAGTATGGCACCAATCAGGCGTCAAAACGACTCTGCATAAGGCTTATGATCTCTTAGAATAAGGTATAAGCGTTTGTTTCTTAATCTCAAATGGTTAGATATGAAAAATGAAAAAAAAAAATGAGATATGAGAAAATGAAATGGGATCACGCAAGGGCGCCCATGTTGTGGTTTCCAAGGGGGGCAAGTATAAGCGACGTTTCAAAAGTAGTTTCAAATTTTGCTGTAACTAATGTAAAAATTCTATTGGATTTTCGATATTCTGAAGTACAATTTCCTCTGGAGGGGGGGGGGGGCGAGCGGCCCACCTTGCACCCCCTGATGGGCGCCCTTGTGTGAGGGTTATTTATATTTGAAAAGCATATATACCATTATAACAATTGTTGATCCATTGCTGGAATAAGGTCTTTCCAATACTTTTTGATAAACATCTATTTTGGATAATTCGTTTCCAAGATGGGGGGGGGGGCGGTGGCTCAGTGGTAGAGCGTTCACCTCTGGTGCTTGGGGTCCCGGGTTCGATCCCAGCCCCCGCTAAGTGAACCTTGTGGTGGACAAACACCGTGCTCGTGGGTTTTCTCGGGGTTCTCCCGTTTCCTCCCACTTTCTTCATTCCACCATTTCACTCATCTCTCATCATCACCGTCTCCTTTAGCCTAACCGGCATAACCGTGGGACGTAAAATTTAAAGATTTCATTTCATTTTTTCGTTTGCAAGATATTCGCAGTGCTGCCTAATTTCGTCACAACACCTTGTATTAGAATGCTGTGTAGGGCCCTACTCGTCACTTGCGGTATCCAGTGAAAATTTTGCTTTTGTCTACCTTGTATGATTTGTTTCCTAAGAGAAAGGGAGAGAGATATCTTTCTACCTATCCATCTACTATCTCTTTCTTTCCATTATATATTATTTAATTTAACAGCCGGTTATATATATATGTATATATATAACCGGTTGTTAAAAAAACTGAATACCACTCATATAGGGCGGAATTGAATCAAGGACCATTCGCATCAGGGGTGAGTTCTCTAACATATTTTACTTTTTTTTTTTTACCTTTTTTATTTACTACCACCTCCCACTTCAGCGTATGATAGTTATTGAACATTCAAGTTTTTATTAATACAAGTTAAGCAATTATAATAACGTATTGCAATGATAGGCACTATAATCAATTTATGAATTTCCAACACCATATTTCGATTCTTATATAATAGTCCTGGGTTTCAAGCTCGATATAACTAATTATCAGGTAAATTCTTAGATAAATGCACTTATCAATATGGTTCATTGCATTAGACACTTTGAGTAAGTAAGTAGCCTGAATACATAGCACTTTCTTTAAAGGGATTATATTTTTCATTATGAGTAAGAGAAATGTATTTAGATCAAGCTGTCTGCAAACCACTCCCCTTCCAGATATAAGGCAATGACACGAATGAAGTAAAAAAAAAAAAAAGTGTAGGTAATTTCCCTAACAGGACAAAGGAAGCACCATAATCAACCATTACTGAAAGCAACAAAACGCAATTAATGGTTAGCAAAAAAAGAGAGAAAATAATAGAAGACAAAAGACTATCGGTGACTTACCTTGATTCCCATATTGAAAAGCCTGCTGTTTAGGAATGTGACGCTAAACACCTTCGCTTCTGTCTTATAACTGGTTAGCAAGCCCGAAGCCAACTTTTTCTTTTATTTGGATGACTTCCACTCCTTATATCCTTGCTTTTTTATTCCAAAGAAGACCACAAGACAGCAGAAAAAAAAAAGACAATTGATTCGCTGCCATTGACACCGAAACAAGGTTGCGACGGATAGGGTTTAAGGGGGAAAAGGAACGTATTCACGAGTTTGTTACGCCCATTTGGGTGACATCAATAGCAAAGCATATTCGCTATATTCTCATTGTGACAAACTGTGAATCTTCTTGAGAATGAACCCTGTTGGATAATACGTAGGCGTGATTCTCTTGTGCTTCATCTATGCCCATCGGCGTTTCTTGGGCGTGGTCATCCTTCTGCAGATGAGTTAGTTGACTTCTGTTTAATACTGCGTGGATAAAAATAGTTCATTACAGCTTCCGACAATTGATAGGTTTAAATAGGGGCATGCTATCGGCAAATGTAATCGTAAAATTTAATCATGGTGCTTATGAAGCAATCTTCTATAGTAATATAACCTATTATCCAAATGGTATGAATTAGCAGTTCGTCCACACTGTTTTAATAGCTACCACAAGTGCCTTTGGTGCATGTGGTCGTGGGTTCGATTCTCGGTGTGGGAGAGCATTGAACACAGTATAGAAGTTCGGATTCTAGATCCTAGATCCAGTCTTATATAGTCGTGATGCTGAAAAGAAAGGCTAAATTTCAAGGAGTAAACGAAAGAAATGAATTGATCTTCCCATGCCGTAAGCATCGGTGGACCACTAGGGTGGTCCTTAGGTATACGAGAAAAAATAAATTTTCGAATTTCTTCCGCCGCACCCCCTATTTCTTTTCCTTTGGTAATATAAACATCATACACAAAATTTCACAAAAATCCATCAACGTTAACCCGTGCCGCAACGCAATTGATTTCTGTAAAAAGAAATCCATTTGAATTTCAATGGCACTCGATTTACTATTTGTCAATAAACGTATAATAATTGTCACAAATGTAAACAGGACAATATAAAGCTTTCCTTTGTAATTCAGAATTGACTGGGTTTCAAATAAGTCGGTTGGTTATCAATCAACAAGCTACAAACATCATGATCATCGTCCGTACATATAGTACTTATCGTAATGCACAGTGTTATGAACCACTGTGGAAAAGATATTTGGATCTGTTTCTCATGCCACTTGTTTCGTTGGTAAAATTTACATTAGTTAGAAATAAATCAGCTAATAAATACAAGTAAAGTGATAGTGTCTGATATTCCAAAAAATGGACAAAAAATATATTTGAATTATAGATCGACTTAATGATAAATTTTACTTTTTACGCAAAATAGCTTTTTCACATCCTGGAAACAAGTTTCTATAGTCTTTCACCACTTGCAAAAGGAATTATTTGTGTTCTTCATTTTTAGTTAGAACTGTATTGTGATCTTCCATTAACTTTACGCTCTTTCCGCTGCGTCATTTGTAACATTCAGCTTATCAACTACTTTTTTCCCGAAAAGAAAGTCATCATTTGTCGACCAACAAACCGGATCAAGGTTTAGAAAACCTGTAGAAATCCGAAACCTTTCGAATAACTTTTTCGTGTTTCCTATCATAAAATCAACAATTTCTTTTTCTTCAATATCATCTATTTCACTAGCGTGCAGTTCAAATCTCTTCATCGTTTCATATGAACTGTCACTATTTTTTAATTTTTCTGCTATTTTGTGTTTTGTTCATTATTGACATTCTCGTCAAAAAATAAAAGTGCTCACACTCGTCTGAGAGGTACCAAAGATGTTAGGAAAACTTCAATAAAGCTACTCTCGAGACTTCAGAGTTTATGAGTTTGTACGTTTGAAGACTCTTCAAAAATTGTAAATGATGATGTGGTGAACGAGATGCACTGGGGCAAGTAAACCAAGCTTTTACATACATCATAAACCAAGCTCTTTAGAACAGGAAAAGTGCACACTTGACACAGTCCTTCTTCTTCCCGCTCATTTAATTTAAACTGATTACTAAAGAGAAATATTTTTAAACATCATAAGGCTTTCCCATCCACCTTGCCTGATGTACAGCTCCAGGGAAACGGAAAGAAATACCTCCAGGAGGCGTAGCTACTTCCTAGAAAAATTACTGTAAGCTCCAAAGAGTTCTCTGTAATCTTCTCTGCAATGCTTCTTTGCATTTCCCAATTTTGAACAGCAAAAACTATCTTTCTTCATATTGCAAAGAACGGAATTAACACTTCGATCAGAAATTCATGTAACAAAATTGTTGTGTTGAAATCTCGCCCACTTTTTCTGGAAACGCTTAAAAATTGACACCTCTGGACCGGAAGAAAATGAAACACATTCTTCAAATACACACTTTAATATCAATTCAAAAATGGGATGCCTACACGGAAGATATAAAAGATCTCTTTCCAATTTCCGTTCAAGAAGAATACAAGCTCCATTGATACGTCCAGTATTAAAAGAAGTAGTGTCCCAATGCCTCTGCTGTTGCGATTAATATACGCATGGAGCTCTATCAATCAATTTATAGCCATCAAAAGCCGCAACGAGTCGTGGAGTAATAAAACGTACTTTCACTCTTCTTCTCGAAGATTCTGTCACTACTTAATCAGAATCTACTCCTTCCATTGGAATTGTATTTTCTGTTTGGCATACATTTTCGTCTTCACCACTTGAAATGATAATCGACTATTCACCCGTTCCCTTACTTCACAAGTCGTCCTTTTTGCCTTTGGGATATAAGGAATTCCTTGTCCTCTCCTGAATTTGTATTAAGTCTAAAGCATTTGCATGCGCTGTATCAAATAAATCGTCTAACATATCTAAGAAATATGTCTTGTCTCCTCTTCCCTTCACTATTTCCTATACTTGATTTTTGAAACCGATGTCACATTTCATATAATTCAATGAGTTTATCGATGCTATGGTGAGTATCCTTGATCGGTATTCTTGCTTTAGACAAAACATTTCTGTTTCACGAATTGCTAACCGAGCATTCTCTTTTAAAGGTAATTTCAATTCGTATGTTATAAAAGAATGCACCAAGTACATGTCTGTTGGACAGTAACTTACAATCCAAATTCTGTCCACTCATATTACCAACGAGGTAAATACCACTACGATAACTGATTTCACGAGACACCGAACACCTAATGATCACTTTGTTCATTTAATCACATGTGATGATACAAGACCCACAACGAAACTTCAATTCCCTAAATATAACAATCATATCAAAAGATCACAAATACAAGATACATTTTTTTAAGGAGTATGGGAATAGGGTAACATAGTGAAATCTTTATTCATGAATTAAGTTTCATCATGCAGAAAATAAGTTCCTACTCCCAGCCATTAGAGGGTTACGCCCTCTCTTTGGCATGGAATTTAGAGTATCACTATTGAGTTCAAGGTAATGATATATGCGCAAACTCCAGTAATTATGAACACAGATATTATTAAATGCCGATACAAAAACTGTAATTCATGTTACAAATAGTCTAAAATTATTTTATTTATAATAACAGTTGTAATTAAAAACAAAGGAGAGAACTATTTAGTTCTAAATGATCGTAAAAAATAATTGTTTGACATTTATTTATTATTTTCAATCTAATTTTGTTATAAATCTGCTCCAAATCATATAAAAATGGGATTAAAAGAAGAATTTAAATCTGTGAATGTATTGTCATCTATTGAGCAACATAGGAAGCTACTGTTTTCTCAATCTTATTCCTATAAAGATTCAAATGTCTTTGCGGCATCATTTATCGTCGTCACAAAGAACTCAAAATTACAGAGAACACTTTTCTCATTAAAAGGAAAAAGATTAAGGGGTGCGCTCTCAGATATACACAACTTGAGAAATAAGGACCACCCTAGTGGACCACCGATGGGCACCTACCGACATCTCGCCAAAAATAGGAGCCCCGCAGCGACGATCCTTGGTGGCCCTACTTTCGTTTTGAAAATTATATCACCAACGGCCCACCAGTGGCAGAGACACGACGAAACGCCAATGAACCAAAAAAATTCTCCCCTGAAATATGTTAAGTCGCCTATATGCGTGATTTGTTTACAATAAGGTGAGTCTAAAAACACTAAAGAAAAGTTCCCTGGGGTGGGCGCAAACCATCAACCTTATGATTACGAAGCGCTTGCTCCCACGACTTCGCCACGGAGGCGATGAAGAAAATTTCCGTTGTAGAGAGATAAATCGTTGAGTATTTTTAATTTGGCCGATCAGACTGCTCCTTTAACCATGTGTATTCGACGATAACCGTTTTGGATGATATAAAATGCGTTCGCCATGTAATTTTATAACAAAATGACGGGCGTCTATTTCCGTTATTTAATAGTTCTCCTATATACACTTTCTAATGATAAGCGATAGTTGCTATCTAAATTCATACAATTATATGTTGATCTCAAGATTTTCACTTCATGATGTAGAGGCAGAGGTTACTCTTGACCCCCCGGAGCTCACTTTAGGAACAATTTGTCAGGAAAAAAAGAATATATAATAATAATCGCATGCTCATGCCTGGCGATAGTTCATGTTGGTCCCTTCGCAATTCTCCGCGATGAATCGAAGGAGCCCGTACCAAAATGAAATCCTCGCTGCTACGCGGTGGTAACTTCAATATCCCTACTCTAGATATCTGTTTCGACTCGACGAAACCCTGCCGCCAGAAGCACACTAGTGGCAATCCTTTAAGGCGTCGCTATATTGACGATTGACATTTACCAGCAAGTGGACCACAGCATGAAGTTGTTTATAAAATTACAAAGTATGGGAAATCGTAGCTCGATTAGAGGCAATTTGCGTACAACCGGAATGGTCGAATTAGTCTAAATAGAATAAACAAACGGAAAGTGTTTTGGATGAAAACAGTAGTTTCTCCACTACTCAAATTGGCGAAAATCATAATTGGTGTGGCAATTTACATTGGTTATAAACGTGATAAAAGTGGATTTAATAGATGGAAAGTTCAATATGAAAAGCAACTAAAATTGCTATCCAATTTTCGAACCACTGTTCCATTTTGTATCCAAGGCGATTCCCTCTCTGTACAGAGCTGAATATAAATTGGAGCTCGTAATTTAAACTCTATTTTAAGCAATACATCTCATCTGACATAACTGCATACTTAAACTCTAATCATTGAATTAATCCCAGATTTGATACAAAGGAAAAATAGCAGATAGGTACGTAGTACAATTGTCTATCAAAATGGAGAATATTTTGAAGTTAAATACCTTCCGTTTGGTTGGATCTTTCGGGAGAAGGTTGTATTAGGAATATACGAGACAATACGAGACGAGAAATAAGTTGTTTTTCGCAAGGGAAAAGTAGGTTTCATTTTCAACATAAAAGACTGAATAGACTGAATTTGGATTTAAACGGCATCGGAAATGTCAATGTTCATCTCAGTGACTCGGAAAACTATGGATGCGACACTAACATCGGTAATTTTCGATCATTTTTAAATATATCCCCCCCCTCCCCTAAGTTGCAACACCAAAGTGAAATGATAAAAAAAACACCTCAGGTCCGAAACTCATCTCTGTTGAAAATTTGATCGAAATAGGTCGGGCGGTTCAAGAGTTAGTAAGTTTTTCTTATATATATATCGCTCCACTTCTCTAAGTTCTATCGTCAAAGTGAATAGATGAAAACACTTCCAGGCCAGAACTTCATCTATTTTGAAAATTTGATCGAGTAGGTTATTCAAGAGATTAAGAGTCACATAGTCACTTTCAATTTTGTAATACAGATTTCATCTGGACGTTATTAGAAACCTTCCACGTCGCGAGAGATCCAAAGAAGAGTGTGATATAATGACACTCAAACTATATTTATCATTGGAGTATATTGTGTAGTGACTTGCGCATCTTTAAACTAGGGATGGGTAAAACCGGTTTTTATAAAACCGGTTTCCATAAAAAACAGACATTTCGGTTTCCTCCAAAACCGGTTCTGCTTTTCACCGAAACTGTTTTCGGTGAAAACTGTTTTAGAAAACACATAAAACTATTTCTGTGGAAAAGGAATCGGTTTCCGGAGAAAAACAAATCATTATTCTGGTCAGAAATAGAACCAGTTAAGGAAAGACTGAAACTGGTTTTGGGAAAAGCCGAAACCAGTTATAAAGAAAACCGAACTGGTTTGGAGAAAACCGATAAATGGTTTCGGTTAAAACTGAACCGGTTTTGGAGAAAACCGAAACCAGTTCCGGGAAAAAAGTTTTTTTTTAAAAATGTTCAAAAACCGGTTTCGGTTTTTCTGAAAACCGGAAGCCGAAAAACCGTTTTTTTGTGTCTACCACTACTTTAAACGTTGATAAACGCTCTTCATTGTGTTCGTAAAATTACTTTAACAATTTCGTTCACCTCTGGTGCTTGGGGTCCCGGGTTCAATCTCAGCCTCCGCCAAGTGAAAATGGTGGACAAACACCGTGTGCGTGGGTTTACTCGGGGTTCTCCCGTTTCCTCCCACTTTTCTTCATTCCACCATTTCATTCATTACTCATTATCAACGTCTCCTGTAGCCTAACCGGCATAAGCGTGGGACGTAAAACTCAAAGATTTTATTTCATTTCATTTTTGACTTTAAAAATTTATAGTTTTTACACTATGAATCATGTAACGCTAAAACCGTGTTGGAGATCTAAGACTCGAGGAAATTAGTGTTGCTCACAAGACTCACTTTTCTGGTATCGACTCGAATTTATAAGAAACTTCTCATCTCGTGGTCAACACTACTTGAGGGTGAAGAGAGCGCATAGGGAAGCAATAAATACTACTACAAATGAAGGTAGACTATTGAGAATGGAATACTGTAAAGCATTGAGCATATATCGTCGCATGAGAACCAGAGAAACGTAACTCCAAAAACTCGGTTTTCGTTTTCTTCATGCTTGGACATAATTTTGAAAGTCTCACTTGGTGTAAATAGAACGGAACGCCATCTGTTCTCCTTGTCAATCATCTGTTGTAATGTAGCTCAATTACCATCTTGTTAAAAAACAAATCTTTCTAAGAAAATAACATTTTTGTAATTTCGCCTGTAAACCTACGAAAATGGAGTTAAGTTCATCTGGTTCTCATGCGACGATATATGCTAAAGGAATGTAAAATAAAAGTTTGGAAGACGAGAAGAAGCTGAAGAACTTATGTTAGATGTAAAGGAAATAGGCCTATTTGTAGATAAAGTTAGATGAGAAATTAATTTGAATGTACGGAGAGGAAACTATGTGGCTACAATGCCTCATTCGGGTAATGAAATAAATAATAATCGTAAAAGATTTTTTAAAACAATGTTTCTATAAAATGTGCTAAAAAAGACGAAAATATTTTTCTTGGTGTAGTAAAAAAGGTGAATTAACTAAGGCTAAAAGCATGCAAGCATTAAGCCTTTAACCTTAGGAAGAATATCTAGTGCTTCTAGCCTTAGCTTCTTGATTTTACCTCTCACACACAACTATTTAGCACAATTTTTAAAAGTGTTATTTTTAAAACTTTTTATTTTACTTATTAGTTTTCTCTAGTAATCAACTCTTTATTTTTACCTTCCTTACCTTGAAAATACTACAAGATTTCAATGTGTGAGCTCATATATTTTATTTAGGAATTTGGTTTTTACCAAAACGCCTTTATATGGTTACGCTGCCTTTTTGTTCCGAACACAAAATATCTCAAAAACTACTCGATGGACAATCATCAAATTTAGTCAGAATATAGAGGATCAAAAACTAGAAACCAAATTTGTTTGTGGAGGTTATATTCAAACCGGAAGTGGGAGAAATCAACAATTTCCGGTTTTTACACTGAACACTGTAGAGCAAAAACGGTAATCAATAAAGAAGAACAGATTTACTGCAGTCGATTAAGCGCCGCAAGAATGCGTTTCATTTCGATTTTTAACGCTAATTACTAAAACGAGAAGTGGCAGAAATTCACTATAACTTCCGGCTTCAATATTGACCAACAGAGCAAAAACGATTTAGTGTTCTAAGAAAATGTACCATCTCTGTTAACTCCGTATTCAAATCGAAAGTGGCACACAGAGAAAGTAAACGTATGTGGTGTACGTAAAAACGTAGAATGCATGCATAAATCCTGTAGTTTATGGATAATTGTAAAATAAAGTAAGAAAGAAAAATACAAATTGTTTGTTAGTGATTCTACAGAAGGTCAAGTTACCTAAGATGGCCAAAGTTTGTGCACTCACCTGCTCATGACATTCCCTTCCCCCTCCATTGTGGTGGCCACGAGCCCTGAACTATCGCCCTGCAACGCAATTTCCACTGAAATAGTGCGTGTCGAAGGTATATGAGAGGAATTGTAGACCACAATGTTTGATAAGCTTTCCAGAGCCCCGCTATGGTGGTGGAACGCCTTCGCGCGAGGCCTTGTTTCAGAAGGCCAAAGGCGCAGAAATCCATCGGCGATGCATCTGGTAACTTCACATGTATGGACGAGAAGGGTATAATAGACACACCACTCTCTGTGGCCATACGCCGAATATACGCGAGCAGTGTGACTGGATCCTTTGCTTACGTTGATCCACACCTCCCGGGTGTCCTTGCCATACATATGTGGGATGTGCGTTGTTTATAAGGGTTCCATGATGTTAGTTTGAAAGTAGGTTGCATTCACCTTGGCCTTCCAATCCACACGATGCATTGGCAACTTCCCACGGGCGCAGAAACCTGCCACCACCATGAAGTCTGCTGTCCAAAACTTCTCGCGACATCACGGACGATCTCGCCTCGGCCCTTCACATCATGTGGTGAATAAAAAAAAAGGCCCGGGCTTATTGGTGTCATCAAGGTAGATCCAGGCTTCATCCAGAGTGACAACCCACTGCCATTTGTCACCTGAGAAGTACTATTCATACAACTTTCTTGAGTTGGTGAATCTCTCTTGAATATGCCTTGGTGATAACTTATGCCTCATCGCCTCATGACTTTCTTTCAGTCCCAAATTGTCCTTTATGATACAACACACTGTACTCTGTGATATCCTGCATAAGGTAGTAAAATTGCTTTGGGTGGATGGGTTCTCCTTCACAAGTGATGACCTGATGTTTCTCCCAACGCATGGTGTCCTGGCTGGACATGCCTGTTTCCTTTTCACTCTCAACACTTGATCTTGATATTAGGGCCGTTGCTTTTATAGCGCTGCCTTACCCTTGCTACTGTGCACCTGCTGATATTGTTGCCCCTTGCCGCACAATTTTTTTACAATCACTGACGCACTGAATTGTGCATCGGAAAGTGCACATATGTATATTTCCCAACAAGGTACCACTTTAACAGATATAATAGCTGTTCACCACAACAATTTCCACACAGCGTTGTACGTGACTCACTACTGGATTCACGGGCTACTTACTTCTGGTTCCTACTACGCTGTGCTCGTCATCAACTCTGTAAAATTGGCTACCTTAGATGAATTGACCTTTTGTATAAAGCAGCCGAGAGAAATGATTAGAAGCAGAAATTGTAAATGATAGGGTTACAATGGTGAAATTTAAAGGAAGAAATTATATATATATATATATATATATATATATATATATATATATATATATATATATATATATATATATATATATACAAACTTGTGGTAAGACATTCGTAAGCACAGTACACACGATAGGGGAAATGAAATGAAACAAAACGACTGGAAAGAAAGAAAGGAAATACGTTAGATTTCTTTATATAATGGTAAATATAATAAAGAACTTTAATATTTTTATTGGAGAGGTAATATAAATATGGTTTAGGAGCTGAGAACAAGGAGAATAAAGGACTGATAAGTTTCTGTAGATTGAACTCATTCGTAATAGGGAACATTTGGTTCAACATTCCCAAATTATGCCAGGAATATAATTCCTCATTTTTCATGACGTTCACCTCTGTTGCATGGGATCCTTTGTTCGATCCCAGCTTTGTGGTGGACGAACTCCATGTGCGTAGGTTTTCTCGGGGTTCTCCCGTTTTCTTCCACTTTCTTCATTCCACCATTTCATTCATTTCTCCTCATCACCGTCTCCTTTAGCCTAGCCGACATAAACGTGGGACGTAAAAGGAATTTCATTCAATTTTTCATTTTTCATGACACACCCTCATAAAGTTGTTATCCGAATGTGTCCTGATATATACGCCACTGCACTAGAATGTCAGAATCAAAAATAAGACGTTCGGTTATCAAAGAAAGTGAGGCAAGGAGTGCTCAGTAATAACAAGGGTGTCTCTTAAATTCTTCATCAGTTTTCAAAATGTTATAGCTTGAAAAAGGTTGATCGCACACCTACTGTTCGGAATAGGAAGTGTTCAAGTTCGTGCTATTACGTTCACACATATGTACGCATATCATTCGATTTTAAAGTGCTCTTTAGGGAAACAATACAAATTTGTCAAGTGCAATAAATCGTTGTTACATAAAGTTTTCAGTTCACAAATTCACAATGTGACCCCTGGCCGCATTGCACATGTTTCAAGCCAATAATTAAACTCTCCTTAACTTCAAGATTGACGGAGTTGACAGTTCGACAGAGAGTGTGTTCAATTTTGTTTGGTTGGCGACGATGCGTTCGCTCACTACTGTACGTCGCTCCTGCACACTAGCGACATCTTCCGCCAACCAACCAAAACCTGAACACTCTCTCTAGAGCTGAAGGTATTTCATTCAAAGACATATAATAGTCCTCCAATCCATATTGAGATTGGATTAACACTTTAGAAACATTCTATATAATATTGAGAGTAAAAATAATAACATAGAAAATAAATAATAATAAGGAATTAGAAAAGAAAACCGAGAAAGCGGGAGAATCATATTTTAGATTAAATGAGAAGAGATAGAGGAAACATAAAAAGAAGGAAAACATGAACAGCGTGATGGAAAGTTAAATCAATAGAAGAATGTTCAGTCTCGGCTTTTGAGGGAAGTCATAATTGGTAAATAAATAAATAAATAAATAAATAAATAAATAAATAAATAAATAAATAAAACATCATCGCTACATGATAAGAAAAATCTTAGGTAAATTTAATTTCCTTATATTGTACAGTAGCCCTGCTATTTTGACTCTCACTGATTATGGCTCCCTTCAAGAGCCATTGAGTATATCAGAAGAAAGGAAGGAGCAAATACAATAGTAGAAAATAGAAATAATAAGATAGTTAAAAAAGGAAAATATGTTTTAAACTGGAATTATGCCACAGACGCCATCAGAAAAATAATGTGCTTTTATATATGCTGCGAAAATTATGAAATATCGTTTTGTTTTGGTAAGGTTCCATATAAAATAGCTCTTTTTTCTTTCTTTCTTTCTTTTTTCTTTCTTTTTCTTTTTCTTTTTTTTCTTTTTTTTTTTTGCATAATGTAACGATAAATTTAATAGTATCAACAACGAAAATAACAAGGTCCTCACGAGTGAGGAGAAGGTGAAGAAGAGGTGAAAGTGGTATTTCTAGAATCTTTGCAGCGAAGAACGCCCGAGGGAAACTTGAGAAAATCTTTGCACGAATCAGTGACTAGTTCGGCCTGTAGCCAGAACGATCGACAACAGATAAAAGATTTGCTCTTAGAATGCTAATGGAAGATTAAAGAGAATACCAGAATCACCTTAATTTGGTTTTCATCGATCTAGAGAAAGCGTGTGATATAGTGCCACGGGATCGTATTTGGTGTGCATTGAAGAAGAAATATGTTCTAAACACATACATATGTATAATTCAATATATGTATAATGAATGTAGGCCAAAAGTGAAGAGCACGTTCGGAATAACAGAAGAGTTCATAGTTAAAGAGGTACTTCATCAGGAATCTAGTCTTAACTCATACCTTGTTGCAACTGGATGGGCGAACTTACAAAGGATATCCAAGAGTTAGCACACTGGAATATGGTATTTGCAGATGGCATCGTGCTAGTGAGATGCCTGGAGGGGACCATTGGAGAGCAAAGGTTTAGAATTAGTAAAACGAAGAGAGAATATTTACATTATGTAATCGAGCATACGAGAATACGACTGGACGAAGAAGAGGTGGTAATGACGACAAAATTCAAGGGATCTACTGCAGAAAAATGCAGAAATAGAAGATTGAACAGTAGTTGGACAAAATGGAGAGAAGAAGCAGGAGTATTATGTGACCGTAGGGTAGCAATACGCCTTGAAGAAAAAGTTTATAAAACAATAGAGAAACCTGTCATATTATACGGAGCGGAATGTTGGACGACGAAGAAAAGAAAGGAAGAGAAATTGCATGTTGCGGGGATGAAAATGATGCGGTGGATGTGTGGAGTGACGCGGAAGGACAAAATTAAGAATGAAGTGATCCAGGGAACAGTAAAGGTGAAGCTAGTAGTAGAAAAACTGCAAGAAAGTAGACTGAGATGGTTTGGGCGTGTAAGAAGACCTTTGGAATACGTATCTCACCAAGTAAATGCTATAGAACTAAATGGGGAACGAGCCCGAAGTCGACCAAAGAAGAAGTGGGGAGATTGTGTTAACAAAGATATGGTGCCACGGCGGATATAACAAGATTGAAACAAGTGGAAGACAGCAATCCGAAAAACCGACCCCAGTTAACTGGGAAAAAAGACTTAGGAGGAGGAAAAGAAGAAGACGCAGAAGAAGAAGAAAAAGAAGGGCCTAGAAGTTCTACAAATTGTTGGAAAAGAGTTATTAAAGATGTGAAAGAAAATAAAATGGTGTTATCGAATAGTAGAGGGCATATGAAATATGAGTGGAAAACAGTTATTAAAAATGTGAAAGAAAATAAAATGGCGTTATCGAATAGTAGAGGGCATATGAAATATGAGTGGAAAATAGTTATTACAGATGTGAAAGAAAATAAAATGACGTTATCGAATAGTAGAGGGCATATAAAATATGAGTTTGTATCTATATTATATTCTACTTATTCTACTGCCTGTTTTTATTATATTCTACTGGTTGTGATAATTTCAACAGCAAGAAAGGCACATATGAGTGAAATGAATTTACACCTCAAATCCGTTACAGAACTATTGCAACAATGGGTACTACTTATTTAAGAACGATACTACATCTCTAATCGTGATACATCAATAGAGTGTCCCATTAGATTTAATGAGAACCTCTGTAGGCATTAAAGGAGGCAGGTACAAGCTCGTATCCAGAGGGGTCTAGGGGGTCGGGCACCCCTAAAAATTTTACGGTAGGCTTGCAAATGAACTATAATATGGTGATGAACTATAATATTGTTGGATCGGGCCCCCCTAATTTCTACCCCCCCCCCTACATTTTTGTGCTGGATTCCGGCCTGGGCATGTGTTCCTGAAGAATCACTTAACGCTACTTGTGTCAGTTCAAAGAAAAAAGTCAGCGTTGTTTATTGCAGACTGTAACAACCAGTAGTGTTCCGATGCTTCCAGAAGTTTTGTCAGAGTGTTGAGTCATCACACAAAAAAGAGAGAAGCAAAATACGAGAAGAAGAATGTTTCAATTTGCTGCATTGAATACTTCATCATTACACAAAAATAAGTAATTGTTAATTCGTTCTTTAATTTAATCATATTCACGAAGAAATTAAATGTCGACTAAAAGCAGGGAATTCGTGTTACTATTCGGTTCAAAATCTCTTGTCGTCGCAAATTCTGTCGAGGAATTTGAAGCTTAAAATATACAAAATAATAATTATGCCTGTTGTTCTGTATGGCTGCGAAACATGGTCACTTACTCTGAGGGAAGAACATAGACTGAAAGTATTTGAGAACAAGATCCTGAGACGAATATTCGGACCCAAGAGGAACGGGAATGTGGAATGGCGGAAACTTCATAATGAGGAACTACATAAGTTATATGGTTTACCCAACATTGTTAGGGTCGTCAAGTCTAGAAGGCTTAGGTGGGCAGGTCATGCAGCTAGAATGGAAGAAAGTAGAAACGCTTTCAAAGTCTTGACTGGAAGACCAATCGGAAAACGACCATTAGGAAGACCTAGGCGCAGATGGGAGGACAATATTAAGATGGATCTCGCAGAGATTGGAATACAAAGTAGAAACTGGATCCAATTGGCTAAGGATAGAAGTCAGTGGAGAGCTTTTGTGAACGCGGCATTGAACCTCCGGGTTCCATAGGCCATAGAGTTAGTTAGTTTTAATTCAATTGCATTCTCATTAACTAACTTCATTTGCTTTCTTTCATTTTAAAGTCTGTAAATCTAAATATTAGCTCTCAGAATTGCGTAGCGAGAACAAAGATACGGGCTTAGAATCCTAAACCTTCGTGGTTTCGTTGTCATACCCTCTTTCAAGAATATTTTCCACGGTGCAAAAAGGAGACATATTTTCATTCAAAAATACATAAAACTGCATTTTCAAGGTGATCAATTCTCTAAAATTTCCTCGGAAGGACTCCCGCTAAGGCTTGGCTTATTACATGCCCCTTGTACCCACACTGTAAAAACTGTATAGTTGGAATAACCCAGAATTCTGGGTTGAAAAAGTGACAACCACGCCGTATTGTCTTAGAAATCAGAAAATATGGTTATAATAACAATACGAGAAGTCAAAACTAGTAAAAAATAAAAACCTCTGGCATGACCTGGATTCGAACTCATACCGCGCGGCTGTTAAGCGCGTGCGTTATCCACCAGACCAACCGGAATCTTAGTTTTAGATGTGTGATAACAAGAATTACAGCATACTTTGGAAGCAATTTTTAGTCACTTTGAATTTAAAACAAGTCAATTAAAAAAACTAAAGCAAACCAAACATCACCCGGAATATTGAATCAATGCCATTAAAAGCTAGTTTAGTACAGCAGCTATTTATCAATGTTAACGTATGTTTTGAGAGAAATTGTCTTCACTCTTGGCGAAGTGTACTGAGTGAACTGCAGTACACTTCGCCAAGAGTGAAGACAATTTCTCTCAAAACATACGTTAACATTGATAAATAGCTGCTGTACTAAACTAGCTTTTAATGGCATTGATTCAATATTCCGGGTGATGTTTGGTTTGGTTTAGTTTTTTTAATTGACTTGTTTTAAATTCAGTGACTAAAAATTGCTTCCAAAGTATGCTGTAATTCTTGTTATCACACAGCCAAAACTAAGATTCCGGTTGGTCTGGTGGATAACGCACGCGCTTAACAGCCGCGCGGCGTGAGTTCGAATCCAGGTCATGCCAGAGGTTTTTATTTTTTACTAGTTTTGACTTCTCGTATTGTTATTATAACCATATTTTCTGATTTCTAAGACAATACGGCGTGGTTGTCACTTTTTCAACCCAGAATTCTGGGTTATTCCAACTATACAGTTTTTACAGTGCAGTAGTGGAATGTGAATTATTTTATATTATTTATTAACAAATAATTCTGGGCGCTATGGGCATCTTTTAAGCCCTTCACGTGTGAGGAATGATGTCCCTGGTGAGCACAGTAACCGGAAGAAAGCAGCTTATTACCTGAGTGTTAGGTAACATCTCGGTATTTGCTTGGTGTTAACGAGGAAAACCCAGGAAATACATCACTCAGAATGACTGGCCTGTTACACTTTTTCGACAAAGTGTCCCCACCGGAAATCGTACCCGAGACCGCTCGTACCAAATGCGAGACCGTTTGCGATTACTCTACGTGGGGTCATTGGACAGTGAATTAGAGCACCCTGTCTGATTTTCGAAACCCGGCGCTCCTGATGACGACCAACCGTATCCAACACGTATTTGATTAATGAAATGTCAGGTGATAGGTGAGGGTTCAAGTAGTACCCGACATTCTTCAAAGAAGACATTGAATGGCAAAGAAGGTATTCAGGATTACATGTGGTCGGTTATAAGCTTCAGTCACACAACCAGAACAATTCATGAGGCTACAAATTCTACTAAACATAATGTAGGTCTACTTACATTTTAACTCCATCTTCTTTAAAAAAGTTACTGCAGCAAAATATTCATTAGCTACACTGCAGCAAAATATTCATTCATGTATTTCATTATTAAGTGATGGGAATGCTGTGAAGTAGTGTTTTTCTCCTCATAGGAGTTCTTCAGAGTCCATGAGTTAGAATTATTGAATATCTGCGAAATGAAAAGGTTCGTGGTTTCCTTCCACAGGTATTCTCATTTTTATAATTTTCTTGTGTGACGCAGACAAGTTTCGAAAAAGAACGCGTATAGTTGTCTTTCAA
This sequence comes from Thermobia domestica, assembly GCF_964235325.1. Classification (NCBI taxonomy): domain Eukaryota; kingdom Metazoa; phylum Arthropoda; class Insecta; order Zygentoma; family Lepismatidae; genus Thermobia; species Thermobia domestica. The sequence continues at coordinate 256,347,212 of NC_137458.1, forward strand.
GGGTGCCCATCAGGGGGGCGAGCCCTCCTAGAGGAAATTGTACTTGGGAATATCGCAAACCCAATAGAATTTTTACATTAGTTTCAGCAAAATTTGAAACTATATTTGAAACGTCTCCCTTATACCTGCCTCCCCTTGGAAACCAAAACATGGGCGCCCTTGTTGTCATTGCTTTGAAGTTTAGCACTAGTCCTTGTATTAGACTAAAATTGTACAAATCATTAAACATAAAGCACATTCATTAAAATTAATTAATGAAGACATGCTTGTCGAAGTTTCTGAAGTCTTCACAGTACATTTATTTATTCATTTGTAGTATTTTCACAATTCTAACAGCGATATTACGATGTTTTCTGCTATCTCTACAGAACTAGTTTTCACGACCACCGCAAAAACAACACAAAACAAAATAGATATAGTGGTATTTCATAATCTTATCTCTATTCCTTCACTCCCTGGTGACATATAGTTGATGGCTTGTCTAACAATATCGTAGGTACGCTCATGTCCAAAATTATTGACGCATGTCTAAAAAATATGTTGTTGTAGGAATATAATTTGATAACGAATTCGTCCGGAATTTCTTATAAGGTTAGTATGTGTATAATCGGCAAAGACATATATGTGGCAAATTTCATACAAAAGAGCAGTAAATAAGAACAATAAAACTAAAATAAAACTTCCTTGTCCATTTAGTAACATTTTGTTTTACTCATTCTAATTTTCGTATTTATAATTCTTTTCCTATGAAATTTACCACAAATATACATTTCCTAATTATACACATAGTATGAGTATTTAAAGTACCCTGCAAAATAATTATCAAATTATATTCTTATAAGAAGACCGTTATAGATATGCGACAATTATTTTGGACATGAGTGTACATTCTCTCAGCTCCACCAAATGCAGTTCTTCAATTTTATATCAATGAGACTTATTTGTTATAGTGATAGGTATTCAGTGCACACTCTTAATTCTCAATGATAATAGAGCGATTTCCATCTTGATAGAAAATCAATATCCGCGAGTCGTCTTCAAGTTAATGCATCATTAAATTCTCGAGCAAATTCGACAAATTATAAACTGCTTTTATATATTATACTAAAGACAATCAACTTTTGAGAATATCTCTCTTTCTTGCTCAATGACTGCAAGAAGGTGTTATGTTATTCATATCAAAGCATTACAGCTGTTGTCTCTTGCACTAATGTCGTTGCTGAACACGAGCCTCTATCTAGAATAGTTCCCAAGCAATTCTTCCATGTTCTCCCTCGCAGAGGACAGAACGATATTCTTTGTCGTTTCACTGAGTGTCTGAACAATTCGCAGCTTGTAAAGCTTAAATTGCAAAGGATTATATAGAACATCCCGAAGACTTGAACTCTCACTTCTAACTCGATTGTTTTCAGTCACGATAGGATACAATTATCTGTCAGTTATAGTCGGGATACTTTTGGTTACGAGTATGGCTGTCACATTTTGCAAAGAAGAGGAATATTTCGACACTGAGACACACTAACATTTAACTTCGACTACGTAATTGTGGTTCTATTATTTCACTGATTAGTGGTACCACGAAGTTACGCCTTCCATCACATCACCATCCTTTCATAATCTGCAAATTCTCGAATTGCCAGATCGACTGAGTATCTCATCACAATAATGTGTAGCATGCAGTGAATAAATATTGGTCTGTGGAATTTTGTCAATTTTATGTCTGTTTCTTGAGTAGCTGGTTCCCGAATGACGGTCTAACTGTAATTTGACGTTCTGAGTATCAGTAACTCGATCTTCTTCCTTTAAAAGAAATTTACCTTTCAGCACTCACAGTAAAAATTCCATCTTTTGCATTGTCTTCATTCCACGGCGAACTAATAATAAGAGCTTCTTGATTATTCAATACTCATCTTCTTCGTTTGTTATTTGCTAAATAATCAATGTTACTTATTGTTGTGTGACTACGGTAATTATATTTTGATGGAATCTTGTCCGTGTTATCAGATCACAAGGATTGTTTACAGATATCCAGGTATGTAGAACTATCACTACTTCATATTTATGTTAGCAGATATGTGTATATTAGACAATGATTATTTTCCACTGAATTCGAATGAAACAATGGTAATCGTTGGTGAGAAGTAAATGGTGATCTCTCATAAATGACTTGTCCTGAAAACTCCGGATTCTCTCTTCCAATTGATGATCTGTCCTAGACAACTTATAGTACTATATATATGCTTACAACACAGGTCAAATTTAGAAGCTGAATCGATGAGAATGCTTAGTCAATTTACTTTGTAACATGTGTAGAATGTTTGTTCAACATAGTTCGGTAAATTTATCGATTCAAACTTTGCAACTTATGTAGAAAATAGTTGATGTTAAGAATGTTTGTTCAACATAGTTTGGTAAATTTATCGATTCAAACTTTGCAACTTATGTAGAAAATAGTTGATGTTAATAAGTCGAGATCAGTCGAACATTTCCGGGCACTGAAACGCCAATACAAGAGGATAAATGATACGTTTATGTTATATATATATAACTTAGCATGGATATACACCTATATAGTGGAGTGGCATGGTCCTGCAATCCAGTTGCTTTGCAGTGGAAATATGGTAGGGAACAACCCACACTCTCAGGGTTGACCTTACATGACATTTTGCAAACCGTTGAAACCCTGTCGTGGTTCGGAGCCCACGTTAAAACTAAGTACGGTAATATCCTTCATAACTTGGATGTTGCGTAAAGATGTAAAACGAAAACTAATTCAAAACTCAACTTTATAGTAGTGGCGTAACTAAGAGCTTGGGGGCCATCCCACAGACAACGTGAAATGCGGCCCCTTCTCTACGTATACTTCACGATTTGGAGGCCCCGTGATGGCTTGGGACCCTCCTGCAATGCGGGGTTTGCGGGCCCTTATTTACGCCCCTGCTTCATAGTAATAATGATAATCAAAACCTTTCTGGTTCTGAAAGACCGCCCAACTAGCCTAGGTTTTACATTCATTGTAGCACGTCATATCTTCCCACTTTCAAAGCATAAGCGTTTTCGTAATATTTTGATTTATCGCCCCTTTTAGCAGTGTAGCTAAATGAGACATTGACCTACAACTTAACGTGCAATCCGAACCACATGAGCTTCTGCCGGGAATTGAACCCAGAACTCCCCTGCCAAAGGCGCGTACACTAACCATTTATCCACGAGGAAACTTTGTGTTTTTCGTAAAAGTGATATCTAATCACAGATGACATCGTGCTTAACCTTTGTGTATACAGAATTTATATATACCATTCATCCTTTAGTGACTTTGTGCATCCCTGCAGGAAATGGCCGTTTCGACACGGTTGCTATGCTTAATTTGTATACCTCTTTTTTTTACCCCATACTCTACCAAGGACTTCATTGGACTATAAAAACTTTCCAACTTCAGAAAGTAGTTAGCCAAGACTCCAATTCTATTTTCATACAAAGATATGTGATTCAGCATTCTCAAGAAAATTTAAACTAAAAAGAGGAATTCTCCCTGTTTTAAAGAATTCTGGAATAAAGCACAATAATATTCATAGATGGTCTATTACTGGTAAGATAGGCAATACAGACATTTATTTTTGTGAGTAATTTTTTATCGCAAATTTTTGCATAAAAACTCAGGTTATCAATTATGTGTAAATTCTCATTGCTTATCATTAATTAACCAAAAACACACCTGTTGCAGTAATTTTACGACAGGGGCCGCGTTTCTGTTAAAAAAAAAAAAAAAAAAACTCATTCTACGGACTTGCAATTAATGGCCTTCTTACCTGGCAACACTGTATCAACTTTGTCACATTTTCGCACCAATGGATAAATGATGCATACTGCGCATATACACAGAGATTCACCCGCAGGAAATCAGTTGTCTGCAACTGAATATTGATTTTCTTCATTTTGAACACTTTTTAAAAATATACTTTCGGTACTTTCTACAGTCAGTATACAAAAACGTTACAAGTTCCAACATTGGTCATGATCTCGAAAACATCTACATAGAATACATTTGTTACACTTGTTTCAAGTCTCAGGTCTTTATCATTCTTAGTTCAAAAGATATACGCAATCAAACTTTGGATTACACAATTTTACGGACAGACTGTAGTAAGTATGTAAAAATTTAGGAAAAACACAAAACTATTTGCTAGTTATCAGTGCTATTTTGCTACATATACAGTACATAAGTAACATTTTTTTTTTCAGTAACATAAAACTGTCAATCATTATTGACCTGGCTACTATAACTTTATATCCTTTTCACACGAGGCCACTGAGTTGCGCCACCGAGTTGTGACATTAGTATGAAATATGAGCCAAGCAATTGATAGCAGGCAACTACATTTTTTCTGTTTTTTTTTAATCTTTCAACACTCACGTATTTTTTCTCTCGTGGGACGGGGCGGACGGGGTTGCCAGAACACAAGAAATATGTAGCACTTATGTACTAGTAGGTTATGTTAGACGTAGATCTGTGACTTTAATTCAAATGACAGTAGGGGGCACGATGGTTTTGTGCTAGAGCCCTTACCTGTGCTGCGGGAGTTTCTGGTTCGATCACCGACCAAATAATTTTATGTGCACAACATAGTGTTGGTGGATTTTCACGTGGTACTCCGTTTCTTCCCACATTCTCATTCTACCAATTCTTCCATCATCATTCATTTGCTTTAATAATCATTTCCTAAGCCTAACGGGTGTACTTGTGGGACATTAAACTTAAAATTTACATTTCATTATTCAAACTACAGTGCTCACTACTAGAAATCAAACCCGGCCTCCTGAATAGGCAGCCAAGTTCTAGCCACTTAACCACAAGGAATCTCATCGATGTATGTACAGTTTTGTCAACAACATATTTCCCTCTTTTTCTTCTTTCCTTAGTGGTTGAATAACAATAATAATAGATCAAGAAGTGCTTCATTTGTCAAATAGTCATGACTTAAGGCCTTTTTCACACAAGCCACAGAGTTGCGCCACCGCTTGTGAAGCATTGGTTTAAATTGGAGCTTTCATACGGAGCAAATGCAGTTCTTTCCACTAAAACCGTTGCTGGCAACGTCTGCTTTAGCACAACCGTCTCGAGCAACTCTTAGTATCCACCACTCGTGAAAAAAGCGTTGTCTTTGTAATGTGCCATTACAGTCTAATGAGATTATGTTTTTAATAGGAGGGTGCCCGAAATTTTTTGCACCGACTGTATCTGACGTTTAACAAAAAATTTCTGGCTGTTCATATAATTCGTAATATTGTTCGTTATTCTATTTCAAATTAACATGGAAAACTGTAAAAAAAAAAAAAATTCATTACGGATTATAGTTTTGGGAATCAATATCTTTATTTATATATTAAATTAGTTACAAGTCTTGTATATGGATGTGTAAATGGATTATTACAATTCTTACGGTGTCAGTGCTATCCGAAAATATAGATCCACTATTGGACGGAACTTTCCAGATCAAATAACCAATCTAAAATTCGACAGAATTTTCAGGACCACCCTTCACCTCTCTTTTAGATACCTAGGTCCTTCTAAAATCTAGTTTAATCCAGATTTTACCAAATTTTATTCGTTTCAAAGCCCCACCGCCAAAATGCTTAGTTTTGATTGGCTGATAAACCCACGCTATGATATTAGGGCGCAATTACTTCCATTCCATGCCGGGAAGTCTTGCTGACAACAGCCAGATTCGGATCTCCTAGCTCAGAAAGTCAAAAAGGAACTGGAAAAGCTGCATTAAGAAGGTAAAACTAATATAATAATTGAATAAATACCGTCCAGGAAGCTATGGAGCCATAATTTGCTAATTTTTATAGTAAAAAACCGGACTGTAGAGCAGAAATAGGAAGTCAACTCGGTAACGCCATGTTTTGCCGATATAATTAGTGATGGACAGGTTCTACGAAGTACATCAGTTTGCTAGTGGTTCTTAAATATCCACAAACAGTTTCGGAAAGTAGTGTTTTTCCTCTTAAAATACTTTTATCCTTAAAATTATTCCTGTTAGAGTTACGTTAGGCCTGCCCCACTGCCGTTTGTTTTCGTCTATGTAGTGGATGTGATTTCATTTGTATTTATTTATTAGTAACATGGCGGTATTTAATTTCGTTGTAGTTAAGATAGGTAGAATAATGCATGTGTAAATTTGCAGTAAGGGCTCCTATCTGACCCCCAAATTGGGAGTACGGCTTCCAGCGAGATGAGTTGAACATGTAGTTTGTTTCCGGGTTTCTGCCCCTTCAGGGCAGGGGTCCTATTGTTAGCTAATACTTCGATATGTCCCCTCAGGGCATTGATTAAACAGGTCGAGTAAAGAATGTGATTTAGTAAATATAAGGGCCAGTTGGCCCTGTTCATTTCTTTCCTTTCGTTACCTTTCATAGAGCCGATTTAACATAGTAAAATATGAATGTTTTCTGTGTATATTTATTAGTATAACATGTATTAATGTAGTGTGTAGTATGGACGTGGCATGTATGTGTTTGTAATGTAGTATCATTAGCAATTGTAGTTAAGTGATGTAAGAGTGTGTGAAATTATGGAGTAGGGACAGTGTATCATTTACTATTCACATTTTCGTATTCAATCAATCGCTAAACGCAACATATCAATCTATAGTAATATCAGAAAATGAGAGTGTCGTAGTATCAAAATTCCGTGTACAAGGTCACATTCAGTTGTTCAAGGGTTGATTATATCGTCGCTAGCCCTAGTGTTAAAAGTCAGTACTAACCGCCATTCTTCTGTCGAGGTACTTAGTGATTTAGTTTTCATGAAATTGACCTTTCTTTCCGAAATAAAACCTAGAAGGTATAATTCACAGCCCATATGAATGTACAGTTAGGTCAAGTGACCCAAAATCAATATATCCTGAAAATTACAACATTCTGCTCCGTCTAGAAGTCGAAATATTTAAGTAAATAAACAATACGTAATTTCTTAACAGAAGTCGGGCGATATGATGCTAGTTCTTCGCTTTGAAATTATATTAAATGTTCATGTTTTTTTCGTGGCTGCAGAATAATTTCATTGTTGCTGCAGAATTTCATAAACATTAAATATTATCGCGGATAATTCTATTTTCAGTGAACATAGGGGAAAGTCGTCTGGTATCGGACAGCGGGTGGTATCGGACAAAAGCAGTTTTCGTTATTTCCTGCTTAAGGCGGCACCTGTCAAGCATACAGTTAGTTGATCGAAATGAATTAGCCAAGCCCACGCCATAGTGGATTTGTCCGATGAACGGTGTATCTCGTGCTTCAAGGTTTTTGTATTTTTGCGAGTGATCAGCTGCACGGAGATAGATTTGTGTGGCTGCAACTTCTCACAAAGTAAATGTATTGATATATTATTGCTATCACAGCATTTATTAGGGTGTATATATTATAATTTAGGCGTATAGTTGCCTTCGTGTTGTTACAAGCTGGTAGATAGCCATTCATAAGTTACAAGTATTTCGGCTGGTATCGGACAAAAGGGAATCGGGTGGTATCGGACAAAACACTTGTAAGTAAACTTGACGTTTTTAATGGTTTCTGCCCTTTTCAGGAAATCATGGGGAAAGTACGTGGCAATTGCAATGAAGAAAATATGAATTTGGCCATGGACAAAATTATTTCCAAAGAAGCATGTGCGGCCAGTGCTAGATATAGTGTTCCTTAGAGTACATTAGGAGATCGTGTCGAAAATCTGTCGAAAGGGAAAGAGGTAACAGCTAAGCCTCGCTGCTCGGATGACAAAGGCACGTCTAGTAGAACGTGACCAAGAAGAAATACTATACAATCATGAAAAGGCTTTGTATACTTAACTCACCTAATGCCACTAAGAATACCAGAATTTTTAAAACTAGTTTAGAAACTTGCTGAGATACTAAACATTATAATCTGCGGGGAGTCTTTTGATGATTGGATACAGTGCAATATATGTAAAGACTTGGTACATGAACAATATGAAAAGTTTGAAGGAAGACTGTTTTATCATGGTGATTTATGTCTGAATAAAAAATAACAACTCTTGATGAGACTAATAATTTTAAGATATATTGTTTACTCTTATTTTACGCTATATTTCAAAGCGTAATAAAACTCTATTTTGTGCGTAAGAACTCCTGTAAGTAAACAGCTAATATTTGCAATTTGTTCTGTTATTAAACTACTTCAAAAGACCAATTCTCTATAGTTTTATGTTTGTCCGATACCACCCTCCACTTTTTAAGAACGCTAATTTGTGTCCCTTTGATTTTTTACAAAAATATATATTATTAGTTTTTACCTGTCAAATCTACTTTAACAAGTTGTGTGTAAGATACCAAGGTATCATTTTGTGCATTAAGTAATTTGATATAGCTATTTTTCAGCCTGGTAAACTAAAAAAAGCCAAGGTGTCCGATAACAGACGACCTTCCCCTACGTAGGATTTTTTTTCGTTCTTAATAAAGCTACCAGGTATTACATAGTATTGTGTGTGTGGTGAAAGAGTCTTGAGTTCGAGTGAGGTTGTCGTGCGGTGATCGGAATGGGAAATGTTTGTAGGCATTATAGATTTTAAAGTGTTATGATGAAATGTGTATATAGGCTGGGCGTAGATAGAGGAAACAGGGTGTTTGTAGAATATAGCGTCCTGGCAAATGAAAAGAATGATGATATGAATATGATATGAATATTAATGTGAATATGAATATAAAGTATATGAATATTGTAGTAAATGAATATAGAATATAGGACACCCATATAGTTAAATATATAGTAGCCCAGTGAATACTTCGCCGCGTATTGATATACAGATATTGAATAGATACGTGTAGCTACAAACATCTCAGGTTCTGACCCCTGCACCATAATATCACGCGGACCGGAGGGAGATATATGGTCGGACTATGGTAATACTTTGTAGTTTTATGTGTTATAATATTAATCAACCATAGTAATACCATCTGATAGAATAGGTAGCATCATATAATCGCTGACTAGACATATTGAATAATAAATTACGGAAAGACAATAGTTATACAACAGGGCTGTAGTGAATTATATTTTCTGGTCGGTTTTAAAATAGAATATCCTGCTCCGTGAGATTTTTTTTTCCTTCACGTTACCTACTCGGGCTAGCTTACAATGTTCATGGAGGCGACAGCTCTGACCGGGTTACAGAATCAAAACAATTAATTATTGAAATTTATTATCGCGTACCCGGATGTCGACCCCTAGTCCCTTTAAGTATTTTCATTTCTTTTCTTAGTTTAATTAGACGAGGGAAATTAGCGACATCCCAGACTGTGGCGTGTCTGCGCAGGGTAGCTATCGGTGATGTTTTGGTAATTGAAATCACCGATCCAAAATTCAGTTTATTTAATTTTTTTTATTTCGGCAAATCATTAGTTAGGGATATCTTAGCTAATACTTTTACTCTAGTTTCATTACTGTCCTAGAACCTCCTTAGTTCTTCTGAGGGGTCGAATATTTTTTTCTTACTTAGAGATTTCAAAACTGGGGACGCAGTTACCTGGTCCCTTCCCCCTCTCCTTTTATCCTGCTGGTCTGGGCCGGATACGGGGATCGGATTTCAATCTTACAAGCAAATTCTTGTGGGATTGGGATCTGATGGACACAGAACTTGCATCCTTGGCAGCAGGGACTCCCTCTTAGTTTACGTATTTAAGTAAACCACCCTTTTCCGGCATATGAGAATATTTTTGGCTATGAGTTGTTATATATTTAAATTCGATCACTCTTCTGTGTAGTGAGTAGTACTTTAATCTTTCTCCTTTCGTTGGCGCCGCTTTCTCTCCCTTGTTCTTCCTTCTTACTTCGAGATTTTTTTTTAATTTTTTAACCTCCCCCCGATTTTGAACTTGTCGCTTACGATTTATTTAACGTACCACTCTGATCTGAAATTACCAGCTGAGACGTTGCAAGACACGATTCGTGGATAAAGTAGATAATGATTGGGTCCTCCATCACATTTTGACCTATCGCCGAAATGAACAAAGACTTCATATTTGACGACACTTCAATTACGTCCTGTCACGGTCGCCAATTGAAAGAAAACGAAAAAAAAATAATAATAATAAGAAAATAAATAATAATAATAATGTACTGGAGAGTAGTCGCTATTGGCACGGTCAATAAGTTGTTTAGATGAGTTTTCTTCGGGAGTCCGATATGGAATAATCAACAATAACAAGAAAGTTTATTGGAATTTACTTTATTGGAAACTAATCCGGATTTCAATCAGTAGGTGATGTTTCGTAATCGTCCTCGTTAAAGAGAATTAATTTTAGCGACTTCTCTCCAGTACATTATTATTATTATTTATTTTCTTCTTCTTATTATTATTTTTTTTCGTTTTCTTTCATCTTAAATGAAAACTTTCGTTCGAGGACACTGTAGTGCCACCACCGTACAAGGTAGCCAATGTATTTTGTAGAAAAATATAACCTTAATTGGATTATTGATCAGAGACAAAAAAAAAGCTGAATTTTCTATCGCTTAAAATTTACCTTAACCATACTCGTATACTAAAGTTCTCGACTACCTTAAAAGAACTATGGACTATTCCTACGTTTTGTGTTAAAATGCAGCATCATTCTTGTGATGAATGCATAATATACCAGGAGAGGGAAATAGTGTTGATAAAATCAAACGGTGGTATTCCTCGCAGCTAAGTTGTTAGTGATTCGTTGCCTATGCAGAAGGCCGGGTTTGATTCCGGGCGGTAGGTACTGTGGTTTGAAAAGTGAAATGAAATCTCTGAGTTTAACATCCCACAAGTACGAGGTTTGTCCGGAAAATACGTATTAAAGTTGAATAAGAACTTTATTTTACAATTATTCAGGTATTACAATATGGTCTCCTTCAAAGTACTCTCCCTTAGACAAGATACACTTCTGCAAACGCACTTTCCACTGTTGATAACATTGCTGAAAGTCTTCAGTTGGGATGCTGTTCAGTTGCCGTGTCGTATCTGTCTTGATGGTTTCCACATTTCCCAAGTGCCACTTCCGAAGCACCAATTTGCATTTCGGGAACAGGAAGAAGTCACAAGGGGCTAAATCGGGTGAATAAGGCGGGTGGTCTGTTACGGTGATTGAGCTTCGGGCCAAAAACTCACGCACAACGGGCGACGTGTGAGCGGACGCATTGTCGTGATGAAGGATCCACCTGCCCCCTTGTGCCAAATCCGGTGGAACTCGGGCCATACGAGCTCTGAGACGTCTCAAAACTTCCACGTGAAACTGTCCGTTCACACTCTGGCCGGGAGGGACAAATTCCTTGTGAACAATGCCCCCAGAATCAAAGAAAACAATCAACATTTTCTTCACATTCGATCTTGCTTTTCGCGACTTTTTTGTTCTCGGTTCTCCTGGTAGCTTCCATTCCTTGCTTTGAGATTTGAGCTCCACATCGAATTCGTAAAACCAGGACTCGTCTCCAGTGGTGACTCGGTTGAGAAAGTCCCTTCTTTCCTCTGCTTCCAACCAATCCTCACAGCACTCAACCCTCTTTGCTTTCGGTTCTGGAGTCAAGAGCTTCGGTACGATTTTCGCACACAATTTCTTCATTTCAAGTTTTTGTGTCAGAATTTCGTGAACGATCGTTTTGGGAATTGACAGCTCGTCAGCTATCATTCTGACTGTCAATCTACGGTCTTTAAGAACACAAATCCGAATTCGTTCAATATTTTCATCAGAACTCGATGTCGGCGGGCGTCCTGGGCGATGGTCTTGTTTCATGTCTTCTCGTCCTCCCCGAAACCTTTTTAACCACTTGTTCACGGTTGGTTCCTTCAGAGAATTGTCTCCGTACACTTCTTTCAAACACTCAAAAATCTCATGGTCATTCTTACCTAGCTTTGCAACAAGCTTGATGTTGATGCGCTGTTCCTCAATCAGAGAGAGCTCCATGCCGACAGCAGGTGAAACAGGGTAACTTTCAACAAGCAGCCACACACTCTTACTGACACGCAGAGCGCTCTGACTCGAACTGAGCATTGATGGGATTGGCTACAGCAGTAGTGCCACCTGGCGGTGACTGCAACCTGGAAAATAAAGTTATTATTCAACATTTATACTATTTTCCGGACAAACCTCGTACTTCAGTTAGGTTTAGGAAGACGATGATTAAAGCAAATGAATGAGGATGGAAGAATTCGCATAATGAGAATCTGGGAGGAAACAGTGCCCTGATAAAACCCCAAGAACACGATATTGTCTGCCGCAAACTTACTTGGTCGAGGATCGAACGAAGGACCCCACGCACCATAGGTAAGATCTCTGCCATTAAGCCATTGTGTCCCCTACTGTACTTTGAATTAAAGCCACGGATCTACGTCTAATATAGCCTACTAATACCTAGGTTCTACATATTTCTATATACTTCTTGTGTCCTGGCAACGACGTCCCACTACAGGAAAAATACGTGGCTGTTGAAAGATAAAACGATAGGAATAACAAAAAAAGGTGTCGGTGTCTGCTATCAGTTGCTTTTTTTTTTTTTTTTTTTGTTCATACTAGTGGTACAACTCTGTCGCGCAACTCAGTGACTACGTGTGAAAAGGACATAAGTGTTGGAACTGTCGTTAGACTCCGTGGTCCAATTTTAGCAGTTCTGAACAGATGTCGCTCGTCCTAGAGATTGCTACATAGATAGTTTTGCTTTGCTATTACCTTACAAGTTAGAAAGCGGGAGAAACAATATTACTAATCTGCATTTCTTTGTGTCTGTGGAGAAGTGAGGTGCATGTACGTGAAAATGACATTTTTTTATAGTTCTTGTGTAATTTAAATAGCTAGATATTAATCATAATTAGCAGTGCTATCTATTCATTAACTCAAAATGCGGAATTGTTTTGTACGCAGTTGAAAATTAGTATATCATAGAAATGATGGTAATCATTTATTTAGGCAACTTAGAAAGAAGTTAGATTAGCAGGAATAAGTTAGATCTACTTGAAGTAAATTTCGTTCGTTGGACTGGAGTTGAGAGTCTTTTTTTTTTTTTTTTTTTTTTTTTTTTTTTAGCAATGAAGCTATATGAGACATGGATCTACAGCTTAACGTGGGAACACGTGACGTACCTGAGCTGCCACTGTCAATCGAACATGCATTCCCCGAGCCAAAGACGTCAAGTGTCGTTTTGATGGGTTGACTGAAAGTGAAAACAAAATGGATATCATGACAATATGGCCTTGTGTCCATCTTGAATAAAGAAAAAGCACAATTTTCTTACAAGGCTGGCTAGAATATTTATTATAAAAAATAAACTAGAAAAGTAACAGTTTCAGAAGTATAGCACTTCCTTCTGAGGAGGTTTAGGTAGTCTGAGGAAGGAAGTGCTATACTTCTGAAACTGTTACTTTTCTAGTTTATTTTTTATAATAAATATTCTAGCCAGCCTTGTAAGAAAATTGTTTTTTTTTTTTAATTTATTGAAAACAAAACCAAAATTGGTGACCCTGCGTAGATATTTATCGTCGTACTTTAATGAAATCGTTGATCCGCTGTATCATCATTAATTATGCAAAAATTCTACTCAAGGATTCAGTTTAGCAGAGATACTGTTGCAGATTGTTATACAAGAACTGTTGTATTAACTTGTAGTAGTAGTATTAGGCTTAAAAAGAAGGTCTGGAGAGAACTAGGCATTTCGGGAAAGCAGAACAACGTCAAGAGTCTTTAATAATGCCTTATGATTCAAGTAGAAAAATCTTTATCGTAAATAACATTTAGTACGAAATTAACCATGTGAAAAATAAGTACTCGGTTAAATAAAACATCAATTTAAAACAGAAACATAGTACAGAATTTGTCTACTACCAGAGACTATATAAGGTTGAAAACTTTTGGAAAGGAGATTGCACTGTCATTAACTCAAGGACTCAAATCGTTTTAAAACATGGGTGTTAAGCTAGCAGTACAGCCCCTTAGCAATTCAGTTGCCACTGGTTTTGGACTCCCAGACGTTCCAGTTTAACCTGGATAGTCCCGGATTTCCATTTAGTTAAATTTTTGTGCTTTCCGATCGGGAATTGAACTCGAGACCATGTGCATCATAGGCACACGTGCTAGTCGTTAAAGAAACAGGGAGTTTCCAATCCCCTCGCAAAAAATGTTCAAAACTACAAATGTCCCAGTTTTTCACCAGAACGTAATTTAGAACCATTCGCGCAACATTTAAAAATTTCCTCATTTCTTAGTCATCTATGTTCAACTAAGGGGAATAATTTGCTTTCTGCTACTCATATTTGGTAAGTGCTTACCTATTATTTGCGAGTGGTTAATTCTAATATTTTAGCAAGAAGTACGTGCCTATCACTATACTGTAAACTTTCATAGGGTTTCGTATTTTAGTCGCATGATCTGGGACACATACAGCTTCGACGTTCCATCGCGAGCTTTGCGTAAATAAATTCCGAAAAGGGAGATAACTGAAATATTTATTCACGGAATGAATAAATAGTCTGTTTGATTAAATGATCTCCAAATTGCCACTTGAGGGCCTTCAAAGAGGAAGAAAATAACATTATTTTGAAGAACGTTTATGGCGTTCATTAATGTTATTAGAATATACGTATTTGAGTCTGAAGGAATTTAAAAGTTTGCACGTGAAACCAAGAAGCATGTAAATGATTTCATCCATGTTCTCACTGCGAAATTTAACTAGAGTTCTGCTTAAAGACACACCGGTTTCATCCGTGGTATAAGGTTGTGACAGGTATCCTTCATCAGTTGGTGCCACAATTACATTTTTCAAAGTACTCCTTTGCTTTTTAGTAGTCAAATACAGGGTAAAACTTGATAAGAAAAGGTAGGAGGACGCATGATGTTACGCTGTCCCCCGTGCCTATCTTTGCCCAATGTAATTTTTAGGAACTGGAGGGACGCCATAGATATTTTCTGGAAGTGGGGAAACGGCGTTTCGCAACGTTGCCCCTCATTTTTACCATTGGTTAAATACGGTGTATGTTGACTCCGTCAAAGGCAAAGAGCTAAACGCCAATTATGTATTTTAGGGAGAGGGATAATACATGAACTTCCAATAATTCGAAACTTGAGTTGCTCTGAGAAACACTTGTTAAGATATTTACTAATACGTATTAATAATTCTCATAATAAATTTATTAATACGTATTAATAATCCTCATATTAACTTGCGCTTTAATTTTCAAGCCCAGCAAATTACCAGGGATATGAAGTCCAGATTGTCCACAAAGTCGGGGGAAAAAATAAAGTTCAATAATGTTCTATATTCATAAAATGTCCTAGAATATCGAATAAAAATTGCCATAATAATTGAAGCGAGTAGCTACATAGATTTTCTTAACCATTTCGTTCGGACGAAACTACGCTAGCACCACAATGTGTTGGAACTACTGGAGTTCGAGCGCTTAGTGTTTCAAGTTTTATGTTATTGGCGGCGAAGGCTATCAAAAGTTATTATTATTTTCTCCATAACTATACATAAGAATTTAACCCTTTTTGCTTTTACATTCACATATATAATTTTGTGTAGGTCAATAAGCTCTATCGATTTTATGTTTCATCTTTGGACGAAATGTTTACCGTTAAATGCTAATGATCTTGTAGAAATTGAGCCATCCTACAATGTAAAGATTGTCAGTTAAAACAATACGAGCAAAATCCAAGTATATTTTAAAAGTATATTGTTTGAGATTTAAAATAATAGTTCTGTTTCCTCAGTAATTATAGATGTGAATAAATTTCGCAGATCATTGTTGAACGCAGTCATTGGTGCATCTGTCCTGTTTTTATACAATTTTTCTTAAAGTGACAATTTGATAAGGTATTTTCTCGTATATGTTTTCTTTATAGAATATTAGTAGTTCGTTTTTGTTAACAATTTTAACAACTCGCTAAAATTATAATTGCTGATTGCCTGCTTATATAGGGTGTTTCAAAAGTCCCCTAACATAGGGTATCTGTTATTATTAGAGTTAGAACAAAATGTAAGAGGGAAAACAGTCTCCAAATATGATGTTTTCAATCTAAAATGAAGGATTTTTTTTTTTTAATGGGACTAGCCGTTTGGGCTGTACACTCTTTATGCGCCTAACGTTAAATGAAAATTCAACGTTGCCATTTACCTGGACTCAAAACGTAAAGTGAATGGGGGCATGTTTGAAATGGAGGCTAGCCATCGACACGTTAGCGTAAAAGAAGTAACTTAATTCATTTATGTTGTGGGTCCAGATAAATGGAAAAGTTGCATTTTTATTTTACATTGTGCGCACAAAGAGTGTACAGCCCAAACGGCTTGTCCGCTTTTAAAAAATTCCCTCACTTTAGATTGAAAACATATTTAGAGACAGTTTTCCCCCTTACATTTTGTTGTAGCTCTGCTAATAACAGAATTACCCTATGTCGGAGGACTTCTGAGACACACTGTAGATATCTAAAGCGACCAGTATTGTAATGTACAATTACGTTCTTTTTTTTTAAAAAAAAAAAAAGAGACTATATTACCTTATTTTAAAAGACTATACTCCCACAATTATTCAAGCAGGGGCGTCATTTCAGACTTCGCTTGGGGGGGTCAAGAGCACCACCAACATAAGACTTTCATGTTTTGTGCTAGTATATTAGTATACAATTGATTAAAGTATATATGTTCCTCAAACTCTTGGGGGGGGGGGAAATTGCCCCCTCCTGCCCCCCCTAAATGACGCCCCTGTATTCAAGGGATAACTCAGGGTTTTCGCTTGAAATACATATCTTAAAGAAGCAAAGAAATTTTTATTTTCGGTATTAAGTTTCTCTTATGTATTAGAGTGCAAGAATTGTAAACATGGTTTATTTTTTCTAACAACTCTTTACATTTTGTTTTGAAGTAATATTTATTTGTCTGTTAATTATACAGTATTTATTTAAGCTTGGAAAGTTATGGAATAATATAATAGCTTTTCCTATTGCGTAATTTTGCTGTTTGCTTTTGTCTAAAGTTATAAGATAATTTCAATACAAAATGTGGCGGGGGGAGGGGTGGTAGCTCGGTGTTAGAGCGTTTTCCTCTGGTGTGTGGGGTCCCCGGTTCGATCCACAGCCAAGTAAGTTTATGGTGAACAACATCGTGTCTCTAGGTTTTCTCGGGGTACTTGCCTTAATCACTCACTTACCTTAATCACTCACTTGCCTTAATCACTCACTTGCCTTAATCATTCACTTGCCTTAATCACTTACTTGCCTTAATCATTCACTTACCTTAATCATTCACTTGCCTTAATCACTCACTTACCTTAATCACTCACTTGCCTTAATCACTCACTTGCCTTAATCACTCACTTGCCTTAATCATTCACTTGCCTTAATCACTTACTTGCCTTAATCATTCACTTGCCTTAATCACTCACTTGCCTTAATCATTCACTTGCCGTAATCAGTCACTTGCCTTAGTCATTCACTTGCCTTAATCATTCACTTGTCTTAATCATTCACTTGCCTTAATCATTCACTTGCCTTAATCACTTACTTGCCTTAATCACTCACTTGCCTTAATCATTCACTTACCTTAATCATTCACTTGCCTTAATCATTCACTTGCCGTAATCAGTCACTTGCCTTAGTCATTCACTTGCCTTAATCATTCACTTGCCTTAACCACTCACTTGCCTTAATCATTTACTTGCCTTAATCATTCACTTGCCTTAATCCCTCACTTGCCTTAATCATTTACTTGCCTTAATCACTCACTTGCCTTAATCATTCACTTCCCTTAATCCCTCACTTGCCTTAATCATTCACTTAACTTAATCACTCACTTGCCTTAATCACTCATTTGGCTTAATCATTCACTTGCCTTAATCATTCACTTACCTTAATCACGCGTCAGAACGACTCTGCATAAGGCCCTAAGTGACTATGCAGAAAGTGTAGCTTCACACTCAGGTTATATCCCAATCGTCGGAAGTGTAGTAATCAGTACCACTGATCAGCTATTTGTAGTTCTCAGCCTTGTTATTACCCAAGAAGTTATTGACTACATTTCTAAACCTTGTCCAAGCAAGCAGTTCAACTTCACCCATCGTATTCTTAAAACCTGGATCCATCATCAACTTCCGCAACTGCGGTCCTCTAAATACTCCTTCCTTCAGTTTCTTTTGGGTTAGTTTTGGAAACTTGTCACTAATGTATATGAAGCATGTACCATTTTTTTTTTCCCAAAGCCTTCACGAATTGTTTCATTATTCCAAATTATGTGTAAAGGCGGAAGTAGGAAACTAGACAGTTCCACTAACGGTACATGGAGAACATTTTTCTCACCGCCAGTGAAGGCATTTTTCCTTGCTGTCCCCATTCACATAGGAGGCAAGGTATTTTTCTGTAACCAGTCTTTAGCCCGAGAAATAGAACAATAACATTGAAATCACCACATAAAAAGCCATTTGTGTTCATCATACTTCACATTCTCCAACAAACACTGAATACCCTCATAGTTTTCCGTCCATTACTACCACAGGCATAGGTAGATAGAAATGTGTTTCAGTTGAGAAGAGCTCCTCTTAGACTTGTTTTATTGTAATCTATAAACAATCTCTATTCACCAGCGTTGTATTCTATTCCAAGGCGATGCATTAAACCATTTACGTTTGACACAGTATACCATACACTCTGACTCTGAAAAGAAAGACAAGAGATCCTTTCACAATTCCTATACCACGCAAAATTTGTTCCCGGCGCGAGTAAATTCTTTGTCTTCAGAGTAGAGCCAAGAAATGGTGCCTTTCCTTTCGTTAAATTAAGATTCCTGACAAGATTGTTGAGTTCACTCTGGGTAAACTGATGACTGTTTTCAGTGGTTCCTACCAGTAGATACACATCGGATGATGTTTGACCTTCATCTTCCATATCGGAGATACTGTCACATTTATCAGGTAGAACAGGGATGGGTACATATTCGTGATGTGGATCAGGTCTAATTGCTGACGGAAGGATGGGACACACAATGTTCCTTTTAGTTTTTGTGCTGTGTGCTTTAATTTTCACCAGACAAAAGTAACAGTCCGTGCTGTGGCCCCTCTGATGTCTCCAAGCCATAGATGTAGCGAACGGCATAGATTTCTTAACACCGATCATCAAACTCGTAATCCTTCAATACAAGATCGACACACAGTGTGAGGCGCGAAACTCTTGTCTTGGTCACCGATATATATACCTCCGGTATGCTACTCTTACTCATCTTCTGTCACTGTTTTTGAAGAACAAACCTGCCACAATCAAGGGCACCCATGTGATTTCCAAAGGGGGCAAGTATAACCGACGTTTCAAAAATAGTTTCAAATTTTGCTGTAACTAATGTAAAAATTCTATTGGATTTTCGATATTCTGAAGTACAATTTCCTCTAGGGGGGCAAGCGCACCATCTTGCCCTCCTGATGGGCGTCCTTGGCCCTAACCGCAGCAGAACAGACAAGAACACTTCCTCACTCGACTTACAGTATAATTAAGTGCTACATTTTTTTCACTGACGTCTCGACGATGCCACATTTTACCAAACATTATTTTTTTTTTTACTAAACGTCTCGATGTATGCACCAAACATTTTTTTATTCGTCTACATTTATTTTCAAATTGTAGAGAAACCTGATTGCTAGGGGAAAACGGATTACGTATTTGAATTCAAGTGGAAAAATGGCATCAGAAACAGTTTTTATATATGAGTACTAACTTTCATGCATGATTGTGTTATTTAGCTAATTTCAATAAAACAGAAAAGAAAAAGAAACTAGGAATACGCTGTACTTTTTCACAAGATGCTCAAATTTTTAGTCGAAAAATATGGGAACCCTACTCACACCTAATCACCATGCCTAACAATACAACCATTTTATTCAAACAACTGCAATAGTTTATTTCCTCTTTTCAACTACTACTTCCAGCGTTACCAGTGGCGTAACTAAAGGCTGGGGGGCTCTCCCCGCAGACAGCGTAGAGCGAGGCCTCTTCTCTACGTCCCACTTCACGATTTGGGGGCCCTCTGATAGCTTGAGGCTCCCTGCAATGTGGAGTCTGCGGGGACCTTATTTACACCCCTGAGTGTTACGTTTACTTATCAAACTCTCGTTAATATTTTCTCATTGGTTTTTCGCTAAATCTAGGTATATTTTCTCGTTCTTCTCCCTATCAACATTTCATGAACACCAGTTGTTTTTAATATCTTTCTTAACGTTTCTACGTTTTTTTCTGTATAGTACAATACATTTATTTCCTGTCTCCACATGAATCATTTTATGGCTCTTTTCCGTAAGAATCTACTAAGTACCTCACAAAACACACACCCGGACATTAACAATGAATCTTCAAGAACGAGACATCAGATTGACCCCACATATGCACAATGTGTAGACGATGGAAGACAAAAATGTGATTATCAGTGGTTGCTCGATGATGCATTGGTTTCGCGAACCACGAGTTCTGCAGTGCCAATTTAATACACTCTGCATCATCTAAAAATAGTAAAATTGAAGTATATGTATACCAAACGCATTTGAAAATGTTTGTTCTTATTGATGTCTATTTCGATCTAACAAATGAAGAAAATTCTATTTTCTGATCGAGCTTTCAGAATTCAGTAACTAGTTTCATGATATTATTATTTAAAATGGATTAAAACATTATAGGAATTATAGGAACAATCATAAGGAGTTAATAAAAAGTATTGAGAGATAGAAGAGGAATAGAATATATTTATAGACCTATTGTGGACTTACAACACATTTAGCGTCAAGTTTTTCACGACAACTTAAAAACGTTTTGTTTACCAAATGGTTTGTTGGTTAAATACCTATTTGTATGTAAACCTTTAGTTAATCATTTCCATGATCAAATGTTTTGTTATATAATAATTTAATTGAAAGTTGAGCGAAACATTTCCGCAATTCATTTTCTATAGAATTCTGTCATTGTTTTCTTTTTTCTTTTTTTTCTTTTTTTTTTTTTTTTTTACCACGGAGAGCAATCTCACATGTTAATACTACCATACGTGTGCATTTTTCGCTAGGTTAAAGATGTGCTCTTATCAACGCTGCAGCCACCGTGTAAGAGAATCCAGTGAGATGTCAATACCCAACATTATGGTTCTGTCGAATACTTGGATAGCAGACTGTTGGTGAAAACGTAGATGGCATTGTCAGTGACAAGTCCACACATTCAAATCACCGATTAGTAGACTAAAGTCCTTCGGGGCTTCATGAGCCGAAATTTAATTTTAAGATACACATGAGTGCCTCGTAGATTTATTTTCTGATAGATTTATGAAAAAAACCCGGGATGCCTTATAGATTTACTTTCTGATAGGTTTAACAGAAAGCCCTGATTGCCTTATAGATTTACTTTCTGATAGGTTTAACAGAAAGCCCTGACTGCCTTATAGATTTACTTTCTGATAGGTTTAACAGAAAGCCCTGACTGCCTTATAGATTTACTTTCTGATAGGTTTAACAGAAAGCCCTGACTGCCTTATAGATTTACTTTCTGATAGGTTTAACAGAAAGTCCTGACTGCCTTATAGATTTACTTTCTGATAGGTTTAACAGAAATCCCTGACTGCCTTGTAGATTTACTTTCTGATAGGTTTAACAGAAAGTCCTGACTGCCTTATAGATTTACTTTCTGATAGGTTTAACAGAAATCCCTGACTGCCTTATAGATTTACTTTCTGATAGGTTTAACAGAAATCCCTGACTGCCTTATAGATTTACTTTCTGATAGGTTTAACAGAAAGTCCTGACTGCCTTATAGATTTACTTTCTGATAGGTTTAACAGAAAGTCCTGACTGCCTTATAGATTTACTTTCTGATAGGTTTAACAGAAATCCCTGACTGCCTTATAGATTTACTTTCTGATAGGTTTAACAGAAATCCCTGACTGCCTTATAGATTTACTTTCTGATAGGTTTAAGAAAAATCCCTGACTGCCTTGTAGATTTACTTTCTGATAGGTTTAAGAAAAATCTCTGACTGCCTTGTAGATTTACTTTCTGATAGGTTTAAGAAAAATCCCTGACTGCCTTATAGATTTACTTTCTGATAAGTTTAAGAAAAATCCCTGACTGCCTTGTAGATTTACTTTCTGATAGGTTTAAGAAAAATCCCTGACTGCCTTATTAGTGTTAAGCAAAACATTAGCACAGAAATGTGCTACGTTATATGAAGGTTTGAGTGGCCGTATGGAAAGACCATCTCAACTCGCGACGGAAACTAAGATAATTTTATTTTGCTGGTGTATTCTGACATGTTTATTATTTTCAAATATTTTACACAGTAATGAGAATTTCCTGTTGATATACGTATTAAACGCCATTACATGTGTAGATTTTTCAGTGTTCGCTTTCTCCGTTATCATAAAAGAGATGGTCAACTTTGGCTATCAACCCTTCATGTTGGAAGGCATGAAGGAATGATTATTACCTGCCTGTGTAGAATTGAGAAATTTATTTTCAAGCAGTGTTTTAAAGATCCTAAAGACCCATTGTGGCTTAGGTGGCACAACGGCCTGGGTTCTATATTGGGGGCATTTTTAATCATTATTTTACCATTGTTGTACTCAGGGTTTCAACTACTGCCTTATCTGGGGAATCTTAGTGCCAGGTTCACCAGAGCTTGGTACTGACTGCATTACTATAGTTTGTATCAAAGTGCAAAAAATATGAAGCTTTAGTTACAAACTGTTCGAGGGCCATTGGGATATCCTCACTGAGAAACTGGTACCTTTATCGTAATTAGTTCTATTATTTACGAGTTCCAAAGCTTGCTACCACGGAAACATTATCTTTCTATCTTATTCTATCTGTGCTAGCCAATTATTCTTATTACCTTTCTAAGTAACTACCTGTACAATACACTCACGGTCCATGCGTAGCGTAGGTGCTAACGCTTTTGCTTTTGGTTCAACTCCCGGTGAGGACACTCGATCGAAAAGTGTAATGTCGGGATGGTGCCTAACTAACAATCTTTCCTTTCTTCCTCTCCAATTTCCCGGTCATTGGACGTCATCCTTCATACTGTGATGGGCTCACATAGCCATAAATGACCAAATCCCTGAAATATAATTTCTAATCTACATCAATCTGTTCATCGATCCTCCTTTCGATCTGTTCATTGTTATCCATTCAATATGTACTAGTATTTTCTATACAAGGGATGCATCTATCATTTCTTAGATTATGATACTCTACGATATGGGTTCATTGAGATGGTTAAACTGTTAGCTTTGCTAAAAGCTTAAAAATAATATTGCCGTTAAATTAGTAATAGACATGTGAGGAACACTATATATTCAGCGAAATTATTCTTATTACAGACCTTTTTGAGGTGAATCAACCATTTAACTTTTAGAGCAACACTGTTTTCTTAAGAAACTAGAAATGTCTGTTGAGGTACGAAGATCGCGTGCGCCCCTGTTACTTATATATTTTTTTACATGTAGTATCGTAGTCACTAACTGTTATTCATTGCTATTTTCACTAGAACATAGACTATTCCTGAAAATAAGCTTATTGAGTTCAACATTCATGTTTCCCCCTCTTTTAAATACTGTACAGTAAATTTCTTGAAACACACTAACATAATTATGGCAGATAAACAATCGAAAGGAGACATATGATTCTTCAAACGATGACTTGTTTATTTAAAATTGGAATGCCAATGTCACGAATTTATCTCCACCATGCACTGTATCCCTCCCAAAAGTCCTCTTCTTGCTTGGCTCTGCAAATAATTGTGTCGATACACTGTATTTATTTCAGTATTTAAAAGAAAAAAAAAATGATGATAGGATCACAGAAGTTGGAATAGCCGAGTGGAAATATGCCGGGAGTGATCTTTATCTGCCAATTATAAAATAAACAAATATTTGTAGTATAATCACATCCATATTTAGTCAGCACACAAGAAAGGTTTTATGTACTAGTCTACAGGCAGGGCATAAATCACCCTGACTGCCTTCCAAAAAGAAATAAATATAACAATGTCAGAGCAGCGATATCATCAGACCAACATTCAGATTTGTCACTTAATCTGTTAAGATTATAACTCTATAAAAAGGATTTTATATCAATATATGAACTATGTGATAATATAAGATCTCATTTACATTTTTATAGCTTTAATTTAAATCAATGTGTTAGAAGGTATAATTCGATCAAGCTACTTTTAATTTCAGAGCAAAATTAAATGAAAATGATGATGAATGTTTTTCAAAACTTTAGCTGACATCTAGTAGCTGCAACTAACCTTGATTCAAAGATAGTTCATTACATAGTACTCGTACAATACTGGACATTAATAATGCAAACCTCACGAATTGACTCCCCATTGGAAGAACGTGTAGAGGATGGAAGGTTAATAAAATGCTTAGCAATGCTACCACACGACGTACCACGTGAAGCACCCATGCCCCCGAGACACACGGACCGAGAACTGTCTACTATATTTGTAGCTGCTATCTCTTCTTGACATTTTGCAGTTTTAGTGATGAATAGTGTATCTAGAAATGATGCTACTTTACCAGATGCGTCTTGTCAGTATGTCAATTTACCTGTAACATGATAATCCTAAAATTATTATACACGAATTCTGATTTTAGATTCAAGCAACCCGAGTCCCAGAGGTGAGGAACGGACTACAAGACTTTACAATAGAGTCTCTAAAACCGCTATTCCCAAATAGCTTTTTACACGGCAAATATAGCCGAATCCTTACTTAAAGTATCTCATTACCCAAAAGAATGTGGAGTAGAAATTTTTGTGCGGTTGTACTAAAATTTCTCGATAAGATTTATTCCACAGCATAGTAGCTTTTCAAAGCCTCATTAGGAACACATTCCCGTTTGAGGTAAAAAGACCATATACGTACAAGTGACAAAAGAACTTAATTCATTGTCGCCTAGCTATAGATGGGGCGCCAGTTGGACAGAGGCATAATGTTTCGAAACGTGTGGTGGCAACCCAAACATCATCGGAACGGGTGTTGTTACGTTGTTGTATGTATTTATAGTTAGAATATTTGTCATAAGATTATATCAGTGGAGTACACAGAATTTCATTAAGAGGTTTAAGGTCCCAGGTTCATATATTTGTAGGATGTACGTATAAACGTTTACCTTCATATTCAATTAAAATCCTATCTAACGACGAGTTGGACGAGGCATAACTTTTTCTAATGCAATAATACATATGTAGCATGTGAATTTTAAATCGTCTCGATTGTAGACTAAGTAGACATCTACATGTAGCAGAAAACTTTATTGTAATCCGGTAACAAAAGATTGGATACTTTTGTTCCAGGTAATAATAATTTCCTTTAGGAAACCGAAAATTGTAAAATATTTTGCTAAAAAGTATATCCCTCAACTTACAGTATTTCCAACTCTATTTTATATGCTTATCTTATTATAACTTATCTAATATGACTAATAGATACATACTTGTATATGTTCAAGTAGTAATATTTGTTTAGAAAGTAATGGGTGCCCCATTCGAAGGTACCACGATAATAATAATTTGCTCTTGTAAATATTTAAAAGATTGTGTTCACATTTTACGGAGTTTGTGAAATAGTTGAGTGATCAGGAACTCATACTGGGTGATCAACAAAATGAGGCCACGGGGTGGCATTCGACGCGAGATCCAGGAGGCGAAACTAAACGTTCTGGCAGTCAGTTTCAGAAATTCTTAACGTCGTTTTTACTTATATCTGGACGCTCCGGGAGGACATTACCAACCTCCTGTGACAGCTTCATATCTTATGTCTACAGATTTGACATATATATTTTTTCATTTCCTCTTGTGTGTTCACTTAAAAAAAAAATCCTTCGAGTGGGGCACCTGTATCATCGCTTTCCCAAAGCCCGCCACAAAGAGCGCCTTTGGCAAGCGTGAAACCCCTACCATCGAGTAGGTAATACATAATCAGACATGTTGAACACAGAGAACCTTTTCGTTATTGAGTGTTTTTACGTACTAACTGCATTTTCGTTAACAAATTAATATGGTAAAATTAGAAATGTTTTATTTATTAAGATATTGTTAATAAAGTTCTATGGTTTAACATGTCTAATTATGGGGGACGGGTAGCCACATAGATTCTTATTCATTGTGATATAATATAGAAGGTAACGCAAACAAATGGCTTACATTCTTTCAGAACTAAATTGACCTTTATATATTTACAGAATGTATTTTAACCTCCTTCCTCAGCTCATAGCTCACATTATGGAAGCCTAGACACCAACAGCTTAACTTAAGAATCTCCCCGAATTAAATCAACTCATAGGTCAGTCAAAATATGGTTTCACCTGGGCAAAATTTAAAACTTCAGTTTTAGAACCTACAGTTTTTTGTTTAGGTACCTCACCTGATGAAAATGTCCAAAATCCGACAAAATCCCAACAGGGAAACACCAAATTTTCACGCTTTTGCTTTTTTGAGCGAAAATTCGACATTTTAAAATCATTTTGGCAACAATCCCTCATATACTGCCATCCAGAACCTTTTTTTTTTCAAACAGTTTGACATTTTTAGTTGTTTTGCCCTTACCAAGTAAAAGTGAAGTAAAAGCAAATTATTAAGAAGCGGTAATTGAAAATTCACGCTCATGTATTTCAATAAGTAAAACGAAATGCAATCCATTAGCTGAAGAATGCATTGCCATAACACAGTGCACAAGACAATACGGTTTTCAGAAACATTTTGCCTACATATAAAAAATGTTTAAGCAAAAGAAAGGGAAGACAAAAAAACTTCGGGAGGCAAATTACACATCTAAATCGTAATCGCTTACACTAACACTGTCTTTGCCATATTCATTTAAACCAGGGGTAAAAGTTAAGGGGAAAGCGGGGCGATGCCGTCCCATCATCTCCAGAGAACATGTATGGCGTCCCCCCCAGTTCCTAAAAAATACAATGGGCAAAGATATGCAAGGGGAACGGCGTGACATCATGCCGCTACCTACCGTTCCCCTACCTTTTCTGATCCACTTTTTCCTTTGATTTAAACTATTAAAATATTCAGTTACTTCGCACACACCATAAACAATAGTGCATGGAAGACCACGCTTTCTGCAAGTGCAATGCGTTGTTGCAAACCCGGTAGCACAGTTACAATGAACAATGGCGAGCAAATTCGCTGGACCTGGTGGTAGATCACATAAGATTGAACGGAACTCTTCATTCGTTTCTTGCCAACCCCGTTACGTAGCGTTTGCCGGTTTCGACTTCCGCACCTGGATCTGGTGGTTGATACCAAGAGAATGGAATTTGGTGGAAGTTGCAATTGATGGCAGTCTTTCAAGAGCTACGAAACATTTGGCTGCTGTGACTTTTGCACTGAACATGCGATATCTAAGACGACTGAGGTCAATGTGCTCATTAGCCTCAAATAACAGAACCATTGCTTTATGCCCAAATTCGATTATTGCGCTCGTTGGATGGGCAGGGAAACAAAATACAGAAGCTATTTCTCGTACTCTAGAGTCTTTCTGCAATTTTAGAAATGCCTTATGCTTTACAAGCCCATATACTCGTGACGTGCTGTCACAGCCGGTAAAGGCATGAAAAACAGCAGATGTTCATACAAGCTGGGTCTGAGATTTTCACGAATTAGGTGTATGTCATACTCGGACTTATCAGTTTTCCTTGGCTGTATGTCACTGCGGTAGATGAAGCGGAAAGAAGTAAGTTTTGAGTAATATAGAAGCAAAAGTAGTACGTCTGTGTCTTCTCCAATCAGGAAAACGTGACGTGTTTTGAAAGCCGTGGCTACTGTTGTGGCTGTCAGAACATCAGCATCTCCGTCAGCGCGAAGCACTGTGCAACCTACTTTCTCTAGGTGGACTGTTAAGAGATCGATCATTCGTTCCTTATTACTTTTGCTGGACAAGAAAGTGCCCTTTTCCCCTACGAATTCCATCGGTGGTATAAAATGCACTGTTGACCCAGCACAAGATCCAGCAGTGTGCGACATCTTTCGAAGATGGTGAGCCATACTCATCAATCACGATGGTTGATGTGCCATATTTACGAACCGTATAATCAGCAAACGATGCAGTGATATTGTACCAACTGTCTTTACATCATGGTAGTCTATATAACAGAGATCCTCCGCCTAAGGCATACAGAATGTTTCCTGCCTCTTTTTCCTGAAACTGTGCGGTCTGCTGCTTGCTTGCTTCTGGTGCTTTGTCTACCTTTCGCATCATTCTGGGTGACTCTAATAAAGCTGGTGGATAGGCACATAATTCACGCGCTAAGGTCTGCTCTAAAGATATGTTGCCTGCAGTAGCGGCAACTAACAGTCTTTGAAACAAAAGAATCGAATCGATGGAGATATCGCTGCTGATTTTAACAGTTCTCGGGGATGTTAGAGTTTTGATTTTATCAGCACATTTCCATTCCATAGTGAACAGGTCTTTGCCAGTTCTTCGCAAGCTCTTCCCCAACTGAAAGTAAGTTATAGATATTGATATAGGTATTAGCTGTGACGCCAGTGGCAATGTTTCTCAGCGATTTGTCTTCGTCAAGTGGTAAGATGATTTGAAGTCATGCTGGAATGCGGCTTGTGTCACTGATACCACGTGTTATTCTAGACGTTTCAGCTTCTTTATGTTGTTCGCAAGTGAAATATGCTGTGTGAGTAAGTTTGCATTGTCACATTGTACTCGGAACTTGCTGGCTTTGACAGCCTCCACAAAGATTGTTGCATCTCCGACATTCCACTTCCATCGGTTAGACCTTCAGTGGATTTGAGCGAACTCATTATAACTTGCTCTGTGGCTAGATCAGTGCACAACACAGCCCAATAACGGTAGCTTGTTCTAATAACCCCGAAGCCTTTTTGAAAGCTTTCATGAACTGTTGGTTGAACCGATGGCAGTGTTAACATTGTTTGCAGGTACAAGCATGTCGACTTCAAATGATTGAAGTGTCCTACTCTGTGAAGATGGGAATACATTCAGCTAAAACATCAAGGTACTCATTACAGCTCCCTGTTCGGTCAGCCGCCAAAAGTTTCCTTGCTGTAGTCAACACAAGCGCTGGAATGCAAGCCACAGCTGACTTGTTTTTTCATGTGTTAACAAGTTCTGATTTTCGTTCTATTTTTTCGAGCTTATTGAAGAAGGGGTGAAGAACTACCTTAAGCTACAGTAATCTTACCCGACATCAGACTCTGGTAGAGAGAGTAAGCATCATTTATAGTTCTGTGTGTTCCGTTATCGGTCTCGGAGAAGGAAACATTATTCACTAGCAATGCACTTTATTCGAGGTCAGCCATCATGTGCACACAGAAGGTTCTCGCTACGGACTTGCAATTTAACGTATGTACTACTGCATTTTCTCCATGCAAGATTTCACGTGAGCCTGAACCACCCATCAGGGAAATAATTGCTTCTAGAAGGTTCATCAGAGTACGAAATGAGCCCAACAGAAGAACTGTGCCCTTAATGCTGGTGTTATGTGCTGTGTTATGCAGGATCTGTGAAGCTTTCGAAAACAGTGGTTGGTCAAAGATGAGATTGGTGTGACTTCATATTTTGTTGCAAGATTATTCAGGTACACTAAAGTGGAATAGATGCATGGCATATCAGATGAGTAGAAGACAATAACCGGTAAGCAGGGATGATGAAGAGATGGATCTGCATGAATGGCCTGCATTATCCCTACCAGTTTGGCGTGCGTGATGGAAAATGCCAGGAAAGTGTCCACAAAATATCCAGGGAGCTTTCGTTCTGTGCTTGTGCTTTTACCACTTCACAATTGACGTTTCCGAGAGTAGCCCTGGCTTCAGTGTATTTATGAGTGTAAACACTGGCAAGGGACTTAACATCAGCATCAGAAACGGACTTCCAAAGAATGAGACTAGTAGCAATGGATGAAGTAATGGCCACCAATATTCCCATACCATCCATCTATCTGTTTGAGGATCCATATGACGAGCGAGTAACTCGTTTTTAATTGGCGGTGACGTTTTCTTTTCTTTTCTTTTCTTTTTTTTTTTTTTTTTAGGTCAATCGCAATATCTTTTATCAGTGTAACGTTTGCGAGAAGAGACATGAACCACCAAACCTAGAGCGGCGACAACGTTACAACCGCGAGCATTGTTGGCATTGATAACTCCTTCAGCTCAAGGTGTAAGGGAATCAGCCGTGGTTCTTTAGTGCGTAGGCTCATGCAAGACTAATAGCGTATTCCTTCAAAACACAAAATCGCCATCGTCAAAACATCTTTACCACTTACGCGCCATTGAAAAATACAGCACAGAAGTGTGGAAGGAATTCAAGAATTATGAAAATTGACACAAGTTTACAATGTTAGCATTCATTCGCCTTTGTTAACATAGTAAACCAACATTACAGAACGCTTAAAGAAAATGTAACATTTATCTTGGCTTATTAAATTGAATTATTCTGGCGTATTTAGCTCAGTGTAATTTCCCATGTTCTTCTGCTCCGGTAGTGTCGGATTTTGGATATAGTACTCAGGGGCGATCTAGTCTTCAAGACAGGATAGAAACCTTATATTGAAATTTTGCCCAGGTTGACCTATTTTTGACCCATTTTTACTGGCCTATCACTCGAGGAACTCAATGCTTTTTGGCGGCAAACGGGTAACGAGCTAGTTTTTTGTGATCCCAGACTCGATTTCCGGAAGAAATGTTTCTCCCGAACACAAATCTGTATATTAATTGAAATTAAAATTTAACCACCAGATTTCATCTGAAATAGCTTCGCTCCAGTCAACGGGTTGAATTGCAATTAATTAACCAAATCAAGAATACGAACCGTTCTTCTAGCATAAAACAAATCTCGTTTTAAGAATAAAAGAAACACAATGTTAAGAGCTATTGATTTCCTGAAACGTCACTCTGCTTGTCATAAATTATAATTCCTAATGTTTTGACACAATCTTTATATTTCCCTTTTCTCCAAATATTCTTTCTCCTTCATTGTTTTCCGTAAAGAAAATGAGAGTACAAATCTGTAACTATAATAATTTGCGGAGAGGAGTGATTATTTCGATGGTAGAAGGACTGACTAAATTATTTATGATGATTTTAAAAGAACAGTTTTCATTCCAACACTCTGAGCGCATTTAAGAGAAAAAATAAACTGAACGCTGTTCATCCAGTGCATCTACATGCAGAGTAGATCTCTGAAAATTAGAACGTTCTAGTAACTTCTAAATTTTAAAGTAAGAAGTTTCGATTTGATGAAACTTTTTTTTTTTTTTTAAAAAAAAGCAATCTAATACTCGACTAACCATTAATTACTCATACTTGCTTCACTACGTTAAAAAACTCTTTCTTTCTTTCTTTCTCTCTCTCTCTCTCTCTCTCTCTCTCACACACACACACACACACACATAAGATCCTCCGGGGTTTCCGAACTCACTGGAAACAAAGAAGATAAACAACAGAAAGAAACGTACTATTAATAGCAAAGTTTCGTATAAAGAGAGCACAGCTAATAAATTTTATATACCTGTATTCTTTCCCCCTTTTTTGGTTTTATAGCCGTTCATTAGAACCGCTATGGAGAAGAAGTGTCATAGTGACTACGCCAGGTTTATTTTTGAGGAAGCGGAAGTGCAGAATCTATTTTAGAGAGGGCACCTTTTTGTATACCGAAAAATATTTTGATATTACCTAATCTACATTATAATGTAACGTGTCTGGGTGACAGGATTAACTTCCGAGGGCATCTACATACTGCCTCATCTGGTGTCATTACAGAAGATTGTTCGCTGTATATCCGACCATTTTCGATTTGATGGTGCCATCTGGCGTATCATGCTGGAACTACGGGGTTGCTGGCGACAGCAGTGTTGTGTCTGACCGTTTAGGTGCGTGAATGTTATCAAACGACGCCGAAAATGAATCGGTATTGGGAGATTGCGTAATGGACTTTTTCCATGCTGTTTTCGTCCGTACGCATTGTGACACAGTGTCGGAAGAATGTGTTAACACTTGGGGTGGCGACTAGGAAAGCTATTGCGGCCCGTTACATATAACAGGCTCTCCTTGCGAAACATTCACCCATGGAAACCACACGGAGAAGGGCTGTAAGCGG
The DNA here is from genome assembly GCF_964235325.1 of Thermobia domestica. Lineage (NCBI taxonomy): Eukaryota > Metazoa > Arthropoda > Insecta > Zygentoma > Lepismatidae > Thermobia > Thermobia domestica. Next base: position 256,379,326 of record NC_137458.1, read on the forward strand.
AGTGACACCGGTAGTACTAAGGGGGATCTGTCATTGACATGCCAAGAAAGTCCTCCGACGCTACGTGATATGGGCCACAGTTTCCATTTCGCACCATCAACTGTGTAAAATGCAATTCGCAAGAGAATCAATTTGAAGTGTGTGCAGAAAGCCCGTGTACACCACCTGCTACCGCATCACATTGCCAAATATCAGACGAACTGCAGAAAGTTATATAAAAAGTACATGGCGGGTTCCAAATGTAAGAAAGTTGTCACAATGGATGCATCGTATATCCATCTCACTGCTGGGTGGTCACATTCGGGCGATTACATACTGTGACATTGACGGCAAGGAGCACAGGATCTTCGTTCATCAATGCAGAGACTCGTGACTTTTGGTTGTTACGGGATTCGAATATAAGGATAAGTTGCTGTTTTCAAGGTGGAAAATAACATGTAGGTGAATGCAAGATACTTCCAAGAATCCATTCTGACACCTGCCTATTAGAGAGACATCCCACAATTGTATGGAATGGACGCGAACCAGGTGATGATCCATACGGACAAGACTATGATGAATCATACCGACAGAACATCACTACGTTTTTATCAGGAAATGGCAGATGAAGTAGGAATTCGTGGCATTCTCTTTGCAGACATTCATGTGAAAAAGCCCAGATGCCAGTCCAATAGATTTTTACGAATTCGGACTGTTGAATTGACGTCTTCAACATCACCGCCCGCGTATTCTAGATGGTCTCTGGAAAGCTTGCAAGAAGGAGTGGGGCAAAATTCCCATGTCTACCCTCCACCTGTACTTGCTGCAATGAAAACTGAGATTCCGTGTGATGTTCTGCAAGGCTGGAGGTACAATAGAACATGAGCAGTGTGGTATCTTTCAAGGTGAGAATCCGTCAAAAATGGTCGGATATATAGCGAACAACCTCTGTTGGTTACAATTATGACTACAAACATTGTTAGGATTGCCAACTTTGAAAAAATAAAATTACCCGTATTCGCTCATAATCCACAAAAGAGGTAAAGAATAATTATATTTTAAACTCTGATGTATGTACTTGAACCTGGCCAAGAAAGAAAGAAAAGTCAGCTGGTATGTCACCGGCCACTTGGCAATCCTTGCTATCATACTTAATTTTTTCGCTCCTATTTCTTAAATTATGCAATATAATAATTCAGTTATTGCCAAAAATATTGTATTAATTTAATAAATATGAACAAAACAGCTCTTCTACACATTTTCATAATTACTTACGTGACGTTCTGTGGCGTGGTTACTGGGTTACGAAATAATTATTTATGAATGTGAATAGAATCTCTGGAGTCGTTTGTGAGATAATATTGTCTGCAAAAGCTCAAACTAAGAATAAACTACTCTTAATCCACTTTTTTAAATAAAAAAACACTTAATTATCATTTATATTTCCTCTGGAATTACATCGAAGATATTTCCTCTAATCCCATTATGCCACGTCACACATCAGAAGTCAACAAAGGTTTATGGCTGCATTCATATGACGATGAAGTACAGTTGTCATAAAACAAATGAGAGCATTACGTGGATTTTGCTGATCTTAGATTTCACTCTTCGTTATTTTTCATTTGTGGCTGTTCCATAAAGTTACAAGTCACAGTCTAAAAGTAAAGAAATCTTTGGCTCTATCTGGATCAGAAACAAAAACAACATAAAGACGTTATAATTTATTTTTTCCTGACCTTTAACTGAAACACCGATGTTTCGTAATAGAAGAAAGATTATACCTATTATATTTTTAATAGAAAGCTATATATTTTAGATATTATATTCGAGACGAGAGAAAACTAATTTCTATTGCACGTGTTGGTAATACATAGTTTAATTTCCTGTTGCATATATGTCACTCTTACTCGCTTTGTTAAGCAATATTAAATGGCTTTTACTAATCTTAGAGAGTATTTCATATCAGTTTCAGGCATTTTTCTTGTACTGTTTATACATGATAAATGCTTCTGTTGGCATTTTATGTAATATTAATTCATGTGAACTTTGTGTGCATTACGATCCAGATCTGACACAACTAACTAACACTAACTAACTCTATAGCCTATGGAGACCGGAGGTTCAATGCCGCGTTTACAAATGCTCTCCTTTGACTTGTGTTCTTAGTCAACTGGATCCAGTTTCTACTTTGTATTCCTATTTCTGCGAGATCCATTCTAATGTTGTCCACTCATCTGCGCCTAATGGTTCCTAATGGTTGTTTTCCGATTGGTCTTCTTGTTAAAATTTTGAACGCGTTCTTACTTTCTTCCGTTCTGTCTACATGACCTGCCCACCTAAGCCTCCTAGATTTGATGACTCTTAACAATGTGTGGTAAACGATATAGATTATATAGTTCCTCGTTATGAAACTTCCGCCATTTACCATTCCCGTTCCTCTTGGGTCTGAATATTCGTCTTAGGATCTTGTTCTCAAATAGATTCAGTCTGAGATCATCCCCAAAACTGACCCAAAAATTCCCTAAACAATGGGTAATGAAGAAACAGAGGAGTATTAAGTATTTAGTACTAAAACACGTAGCATCCATAAAGTTTGCAGAAAGAAATATTTAAATGGCAAGTACTGTTTTATTCATATTTCCGCCAGTGGCTCACGTCATCTTTGACCACTCTTCATGTCTCCCATACGAGAGAGTGTACCCTCAATTTGGTGCACTAATCTAAACCCCTAACCACTAAACCATGAATCCTCTCAACTTATGCTGCGTTGAAGTCAGCTAAGATTTTTGTTGAAAATAGCTTTATTAGTTGTGAACTAATTAAATTTAAACAATGGAGTTGTTAAATTGTAATTAAATACGCAAATTGCCTGCACTCTCGCACCATTTATTGGCGTCAGGCAGGTAGGTAACGCAGTTAGAGACACCTATTATAGCACCTGTGAACCAGTGATGCCAATTTCGAACCTTATAAAATCCCATCTTGCTAGGCAGAAATTCCCATTTTGCCCTTAAATTTCCCAAGAGCAACACTAATAAATTTTTAAAATATGAAAATTGACACTACCGTATGCCACTTAGACCTACTTTCTTCAATATTTGAGTTCAGTATTTGTAAATTTCGACCTTGTAAACTCCTAATAAGTATTGTCTTTAGCTAAAAAAGACTATTGAAATTGCTGATGAATACAATTGTTTATTTTGTTATTAGAATTAAATATTTTTAACACGCTTATGTGCCATAATCTTCTTCTGAATACATTAAAACTAGACAAACTTCGTTCTCCAGTTATTTCGTGAGGGTGTGAGGTGCAGGTAGCTCGAGAAGAAATCTATGCATACCCTGGTACACCACCACAATAAAGATGATAATATACGGTGGAGTGGCTAGAGATATTCAAATTAATACAGAAATCTAAATAAAATCCAAATAAATAGCATTAGCATATGTTTTTCCCTGCTTGGAGATAAAGGTGATCTCCTGTGGAAGCCGCCACTGCCACGTTTAATAGTCGGTAGAGCATGAAATACATGAATAAAAATGAACAAAGATCTCAGGGTTTTCTCGGACTACAGTCATGGTCTTGAAGCTACTTATAGAGAGTTTTAAAATAAACAAAAGGTTAAAAAAAAAATTAATAGTTTCAAAACAAACAGGTAGCAGCCTGTTAATTCCTCTCTATACTCATGACTGTGTCCCTTTTTAGTTCTTTGGGCGTAATTCTCCCTGGGCCCCATACAGGAAGATGGTCAGATGTACAAATACAAGGAGAAATGCTTCCTTGACTCTCACTCCTGAAAACAAAACATAGGAATTAGTAATCAGGTTCTCACCGTACAGGAAAACAGACACCCTGGAAATACTTTGGATAGATGAAGATTTATTCGTGGTTAAGCAAACCATTTACGAAAGTAGAAGCACTTAACACTTCCATTTTTATATACACACTGATTATCAAACACATTTTCTTCATACTTTGGTGCACCACACTTTAAGTGAAATATACACACAATTTCACTTAAAAAAATTATATAACAAAAATTATTTGAACAATAGAGGTCTGTCTGACTTCTCAAAGATCTGATAAACAGACACACCACATTTTACACGCACTCCTCATAATTTCAAGTTCACTGTCTCTGACCGTCTTTCAGAGAGGAGGATAATAATAGCAGATAAAATGGTAGTACACAACTTATACGTGAGATTATAAATTATCAATATATATATATATATATATATATATATATATATATATATATATATATATATATATATATATATATATATATATATATACGACGCACTGTTCATCCGAAAAAGGGTGACGCACAGTTCCTGACGGAAATCACAAATATAGTTTCCACATTCTCATTCCACTAAACTGGAAATGTTCATGACGATTCTGACTCGCTGGATGGTCACAACGTTGCTGGAACTGACATAAGATACGTCAGCATAATAGTAAAACCAAGCAACTGCTTGTCTCCTTGTTCTAAAGTCCAAGGATGGCACTGCCGTAATAGCGTGACAGGCCAGGAATCTCTCAGATAGAGATTTGAAAAATAAATTCCAATTCCATACTAGGAATTAGTGAAAAGTGCCACTGCACTGCTAAGAAAGTTTGTAGACAGAATAACTGCTACTTAGTACTGATGACCAAAATATAGCGAAATAGCCATATTTAAGTTAATGGTCGAAACGATCATGTTCAGATGTAATAATTGATCATAATGTAGTTTTCAAATTTTGAAGGTTAACACTGTTCAAAACACTTGACGTAATTCACAATCAAATAGATATTTATCAGCACTGTTCACTAGTACGAATCCGTGCCCGATACATGTCGGTACATGTATAATAATCACAGGAATTCCTGGGGAACGATTCTCTCACCTTCCTGGGTCAATTTTAAAACTTCACACACGATAGCTTGAAGTGTTCTCTTCCGAGACTATACAACAACTACTCTTTCTCAGCAACGAACAAGGTTATTAAACTCGACTATTCCAGGAAAATAGCCGACTCGCTCTTCTCAGAATTTTCCCACAAAGGGTTTGATGCCCCAAGCAAGATATCGTGGGTGGTCTCCTACGTACAGACCACAGAAAATAGCTTCTGCCTGCACATTTTCCCCAGACACCTATGAGAGGTGCTGCCCTCACCTGCGAAGGCGGTCATTTTAAAAAGTTTCTGAACAAAACAGAAGTCCATCACACTAGCATGTAAACATTTACTATTTCACTTAAAAACAACACTTTGCATTATAGTTTCACATGATAAAAGGTACAAAAATAAAGAAAAAAATATATAGAATACATTGGTACATATATACAAAACTGTCATCTCTCTGGGTATTAGAAGGAAGTCTCTTTTCCTATGGCTTCCCTCAAAACTGTCTGCTACCAACCCCAGTAGCCATGTTTGCAAGAGAGAGAGAAAGAAAACATCTTAGGTTACTGTTAATTTTGAAAATATACAAGAGCCAAATGTCTTGAACACAGGGAAACACGTTGACAAATATAGTCATGAATTTTTAACGGTCTTTCCAAGAACTAGTGAGCGTAATACGTTAATATTAATATTTTACATATAAAATGAATCAAAATAAAATACAATATTTTCAAAACTGCTGTGCATCCTGGGCAAATTTCCTAGGTCCGCTCGCTGACGAGGTAACGAACTTTGGTGAAGAGGGGTGGAATGACGCTATGAGCTAGCTACTCGAGAAATTCTTTTAAAAGGTGTAAAAATCGCACCTTTACAAATTCAAAATCTATCATGTTGACGCTAAAATTTTTACGACTTTTTCAACAAAGCATGTTGAGCGTCAGTCAGCAATGTATCCATACCAGTATGGCTTTACAAGAGGAAGTGAACAAGATACTTCCTATACTTAATGAGTCATCTTCTCTTGCTCATTCAGTGATTTCTTCACTCGTGAGTTGTCTTAGACCTCACATGCAGTTCTCGATGCAGACAAGTGTCGCCAGAAAAAAAATCTCTGTCCATGTAGCTTTGTAGCCCCAAAGTTCAAACTTCTATACAAGAATCCATAGAATATGCTTTAATTTCTTTAATTAATCGAATGTAGAATAGTATAATAACTATCTCACTTCATTAACATATGTAATATATACAACATAATGCCCCAGTAATGAGATGCACGCAAGAAATAAATCATTCATAGCCTATAAGGAAAATAACATACATAAATAAATACAATATACAGCAATATTGTATTAATACTTCCGTATTACGCTCGGTGTTTACCCATTAATATTCATAATAACAAAATAATATTTAATATGCATGCTAATTAGGAAGTAATTAATTTTACCACAAATTAATATATTTAAGTAATGATATGCAAATGTGCCCCTCATCTGCATTTTGATATGCAGATGAAGGAGAAGGAACTCGGCCTTCTACAAGGGGCATTTTAGAAATAGGCTGTTTTTCGTTTTTCGTTTTTTTTGTTTGGTAATTTTCTTTCGTCCGTTTACGATTTTTTTAAACTTCGGAGTAAAATTTACGTTTCTTGGTGCTAGTTTTTTCTTTTTTCTTTTCTTTTCTTTTTTTTGAGATTTACAAGCTTCTGCATAAATCATTTTCATACTAAGGTGCACTTTCCAACAATAAAATTTGAGAATTACCATAGATTTCACGTTTATTCAAGCGTCCTAAGCCTATTTCCCGCTCATAGAGAATTTTGTTGGCGTCGATGAAATAAAAACATGGAAATTCCCGTATTATGCTGTCAATTTTGGCGAAAATTCCCTTTATCCCTATTCGATAAATTAATGTCAAAAGATCCTACAAAATGGGATCTCTCCCACGAGTTGGCATCACTGCTGTGAATCATTAGGAGGATTACACCCAGACTCAGACTTTCTTGGGTTACAATAAGGATTGGAAGCTATGACTGAAGCTTGATTATATTTATAACCATTCTATTCGGTACGTATTTTTGACAAGTAACGAAATTACCCATGAGACGAGACGAAAAGTGACAGAATTTTCTTACCAAGATACGAGACGAGACAAAACTCATAGAAATAGGAACATACATAGGTATTTTGCGAAACACGACAACACGTTCTCCGTGTCTTTTCGAGACGAGACGGTCTTTAATCTAGTGGGGAATATTAAACCAAATTAATGTTTGTAGACTAGCATTCGTAAGGTACACTATTATCATAAGCACAGAAAGAAACTTCTAAACTAGAGAAAATTTAATTAAAAGGGACATTTCTGTGTCGTTGATGGGCAGGGTCGGTCCTAGGCAATTTGTCGCCCCGTGCAATGACATAATTTGTCGCCCCCTTTCTCCAGAAAGAATAAATCTTAAAAGCCACGATTTTAAGCATGCTACCTCATCATGAACAGCGAAGGAGAGGGAAGATGCACTCGCACTCAGAAAGACCTAAACACTACAAATCCAATATCGTGTTTATTGCTTTTGTCTTTAAATAGTAATATATTATGTTAGTGAAAGTTAAAGCAAATACACCTGCAGAGGAAAGAAGGGGTTCCTTTTTATAGAATTCAATATTGAGCTTCAATTTCAATATATCAGTTTACAATTCCAGTGCAACTAGCTCTTTTCAATTTATTTCTTGATTTTCCTTCCACATTTGTTAAAATTATTAAAAAATTTGTTTCCACCTTCAGTGATAAGGAACTTGTTTTTGATAAAGAGAAGACTAGTTTTCATATCAAAACAGTGATAACTAACTAAATGGAACAGTTATTCGCTTCTGTTTGAGAATTGAATTCTTGTATTTGACAACAATTAAACAATTAATGCTGAGATTTGTTTGATCATTTGCTTTAGCACTGCTCATGTGACCTTAAACTAATGTGACTTAAACATGATTTATGAATGTAGTAGTCAAATAGGTCAGCTTCGTATACTTAATTACCATCATCATGGAGTCTGTTTCCAACAAGGAATATGTATTTTACGTATTGTAGTTAAGACATATTCTACCGCCCTTCGAAACTTCCCTTGCATATGTTGCAGATATGGTAGAGCTGGATCTGCTGATTGGCAATTTATCTTGTAAAATTTACCGAAACTGTATTTTACTGGAGAAAAATAAAATAGATATATTATACATATAAAGTAATTTTATTTTTAAATATCGTACTTTCAAGAAAATACAAACAAGATATTATTTTTGCATTCTATCAGAAAACAAAAATATAGCTATCTGACAGAAACACACCTATTGGAATAAGTATCACAGGTAACATCAAGCAAAAAAAGATAACTGTCATTTATTTGCTCCTACTCAACCATATGGATAATACAATATAATTTAGGATAAATTAATACTGATAAATAACAATTAAATATCATTTAAAGAATAAAATATTTTGTTACTTCTAAATGTTATACAATACTTGTGAATCGCACAAATATTATTGTAACAAGGAATGCTGTTGTTTGTAAGACAGACCAATTTTTTTGCGAGGCATATGTTTGTTTTATTGTGCATTTTATACGATATTCGTAATGAATTAAAATTATCATATATATATATATATATATATATATATATATATATATATATATATATATATATATATATATATATATATATATATATATATATATATATATGTAAGTACAATGAGATATGTTTGGTTGTTTGAAATTGTAACAAAAGTTTTAACATTTATGGAAAATACTAAGGAGTCATGTCACTCACACATAATAGTTGTGCTTAAGCTAAATAGGATTTCGATTAAAATTTGTATCGGTTTATTGACCATAACCTATTTGGAACTTAATTTGTATGATACTGTTGGATATCCTTAATAGAACTGACAAGTGTCTTTGTTCGTTTCTGAAAACGTACTGAATTTTACATTATCACAATACCACTGGTTACAGGAATTATGTTATGCATAGTTTTTGACATTAAAATACTAGTGATACATCTTTAGAATAACATTAGGTACTTGTGTAGTACCAGCAGTATACTAAATAAAAATTTAACCATCATTATAACGTGGTATTTATATTTAAATCAGAGACTTTTTGTTTAGAAAGGCGCCTAAGCAGTATTTTCCTTTTAGAAAGATCGCTCTGAAAATTCAGAAAGTTTATACAGAAATATATACGATAATTTACAAATATATATAATAGGTCTAATTTGTCCAATATTGATAATAAGAACGGATAATGACTCTATAGTGTACATTTCGTAGGGAGTAAGAAATGGCATGTTTTGTTTTTAAATAAAAATGATCTATTAGATCAGAGGCACTTCCCGATTTGTGAATACTGGCCCAATTTAGTAATTATGTCCATAAAGACAAAGTTACAGGATAATATGGCACTAGCTGAATCATAAAATTTTAGACACCATTACCATATCTTTATCCGCATATTTATACTTAATAAAAAAAAGTGGGAAACTATAGCCCACATCTACTACTAATAATTATTACCTCAATAATACCATACCCTAATGACGAATAAAAATATAAATAAAATGCTTAATTACCAAATCAAAATCAAAACTCAATTTTGCCCTAAGTTTTGCCTACTGTATATACTCCCACCCTACATATCTACCCTATGTTTGCTTTTACTTACGATTAAATCCTGATAAGTTGATTATACATGTTGTTCAGAGTTATTAATTTACAAAAGCAACGAACAAATCTTTGCTTACCATCTAGATACACTTGAATGATATATATATATTCATTAACTATTTAATTAGTTTTACTCGTATAGCAGTATCACTTACCAAAACTTGTTTTACACGTTATGTATTAACATGCTATTAATTAAGTGGTTAAATAAATAAACAATTCCTTCATTAACTAGTGTACAATTCAAAAACTGTAACTTATCTAACCCAAACCCGCATTAAAAACCTTGCATTAAAAATGTATTACCTCTTCGAAGACATTATACTCCAAAAACTGTTAAACAAACGAACATGATTCGACAAATCGGGGATGCCTGTAGACCTAATTGCCACTTAAAAATAATCGATGGTATTGAACAAACCAAGTAGACCTTGTTAACAACATTTCCAACTTATAATCCTACATTTGGTTATTCTTGTAGAGCTGGATATATTAGATATGTTGGTGGTCTGTATATAATTGTGCGTATTGGTGGATTGTACATTCCATATGGATCCATTGGAGCATTATAACCATTGTAACCTAAACCATTATATCCACCATAACCTCCATATCCACCATATCCGTTATAGCCACTATACGCATATGCTACGGATCCGTAATTGTTTAAGTCAAATGGTAATGCATTATAACCAGGATATCTACCGTAGCCACCAAATCGAGTACTTGCTGATTGTTGACCTTCTCCTGAGACAAACAAAGATGGGTTAGCACCAGCAATAGCCGTGCCTATTGGTTGGGCTATTGCAAGCCCACCAGGTCCTACCACAGCAGTGGCATGTGGTTTGGAAGCGGCTACACCTCCAGGACCAGCAAGAGCTACACCAACAGGTCGTGCTTGAGCAATGGAAGTGCCTGGGGGAGGAACGTACACAGTGTCAACACTTTCTCCACTGTCTTCATCATCACTGCCGTTTGGTTCGCTCTCACGGTTTTCGTCACTTGGCTGCTGTCTGTATATTGGCGGATAGTTTGGGATTGCGCTGTAAGGGTTGTAGAATGGAGATTGAAATGGTGCCAAAGGTTGAGAAGAATAATAATAGTTGTTTGGTACGTAATACCAGAGAAGAGGGTTAGTTCTTTCTGGTCGTAAAGCGTCCACTCTATTATCCAAGTTGACTATTGTCCTCACAGTACTTCCAAGGGCTTGGTCCTTCTTTACTACAGAATTGCCAAGTTTACGTTCTGCCATGTCCAGTGAGCGGTGCTCAGCATCCTTGTGTTCCACTGTGTCCAGTGAGCGATGCTCAGCATCCTTTTCTTCCGCCATGTCCAGTGAGCGATGCTCAGCATCCTTTTCTTCCACCATGTCCAGTGAGCGTTGTTGAGCATCCTTGAGCTCTGCATCGTTACTGTTAAGAAAAACAAGAGTCTTTGAAGTCATTTCATTCGAGAATGTTATTACAAAACAATGTACAAGATTGCATTAAAATATTTAACATAGACAATAGGTTTAACAGTGCTGAAGAAATGTTTCGCATTTTATTAAAGTTAACTGTAACTAGTACTTTACATAATGTTAGTGGTGACTTAATGTTACATATATATATGTCAGGGAATGGTTTAGCGAGAAGTACAAAGAGTTAGGGACCGGTCCTCGTATTCGGATTAACACGTGGTATGATATATTTTGTAACGATTCTTTCATATATAAGCTTGAAACAAAACGTCATAGCACACTTGATTCTGAACGTGAGGGAAGTATTCCGGGTCCACTGTTGCCAAGGCTTGCCTTGCCTTTTGTCTACTTGAATCCTCCTTGAAATCAGAGTATATCTAAGAATTCTATTGAGAGTATGTATGAGAATTTTATCCTGTAGAGAATCCCTTTCACACATATTACACGTTGATGAAATTCATTTTTCGATTGCGTATATATGGGTTCATTTACACTGATATGGACAGCCAATCTACGGTTTCTCGAAGTACTACATTCTAATCAGGAAATTTTAAGGCCAACTATATTTCAGGCCAACTATTTACAGTACATTCTGGAGTTACAAAGAGAAATCTCCAAGTACATCACCCCCCTACAATAGAGCTCTTATTAAGGGTGGTTTGTAGAATCAGATGTATCTGGTACTTGTAAAATTTGATATAAAAAATGAATTCTCTCGCCGTTAAATGGGGTTTTGAAGAGCGAGTAGCATGAAATATCGATCTTATGTACACATAGGTTATCACACACTACCATGCTGAGGACTAACGACCAAGGGGTCCGTAACTTTATTTGGTCTCTTATACAGCCGTAACGGTCAAAGTCATTGGTGACAAATTTCTTTCGCCAATGTGACAATGCAAATAGTATCCGCTACGGAAATAGTAGAGTGCAACTATCGCCATACCTTTCGTTAATATAAGCACCAGAGATCCTTGGTTGAGTGCTCAGTGTACGCACCTTTACCGTAGTAGACCTCTTGTGGTTCCGATTCCACGTAAAGCGTACCGATTCCACGTTCTGATTCCGATCCACGTTTCATATATCCTCGCTGCTGAAAGGGACGCTAAAGTGAAAATCAAATCAAATACAGACACCGACACACTGATAGCAGAAAAGTCAAATACAGACACCGACACAAGTCAAATTTATTTTCCGCATACCAACACACTGATAGCAGAAAATATTACTACTAACTTTACCTTCTTCAACAGTGAGTTCGTAGAGAAGTAAAATTAAAACTGATTTACCACACTAGAAGGTGTTGTAAAGACATTCAGGTATCAAGCTGTTATTAAGTTGAAAGATAGTTTTTGGTCTTGGAATTGATGATTAGAAAAGGCTGTTCCTGTGTATTACCTTCATTTAATTTGGCAGGATCTTGGGAAGAAGATCTTTTTTGAGGGAAATATTGCTGTGTGGGAATGCTACTTTTCGGTGGCACTATTGCATAGTTTTCTTAGCTGCCATTGTTTCGATTACATATTACTTGATGTTGTGATGATCTTCTGATTCCCTTTCTCCTTATTCTTCGCTGATTGTTGTAGCTAAGTTCGCGCTTTTCCTGATGAGTGATGTTGATTAGTCGCATGTGTCTTATGGGGCGTTTACATTTAGTCGATTTGCGTTCGATTCAGTTGAATTGACGTCACTTTCAACTTAATCGACCGTGTAAACGAGACTTCAACTTAATCGCTTGTTGATCGAAGGTGACTAATCGACTTGCAACCAGGGGCGGATCCAGGACCGACTTCTGGGGGGGGGGGGCGGTGGGTTGTGATACTGCTACTTTTAAGAGCTCCAAACTTTGGGATGGGTTTTATTTATATATATAAAATAAGAAAGTTTCCTCTTCTGGGGGGAGCGATCGCCCCGATCGCCTCCCTGGATCCGCCCCTGCTTGCAACTGAAATGAAAGACGTTCTATTTTCTGTGGTCGATTCGATCAGATTGCCTAGCAAATACGACTAGATTGCCTAGTGAAAACACCTGATTCCAAAACATTTTCAGGGGAAAGGAAAAGTGTCCGGCATGCGGTTGTGCTTATTTTACATTAAATTACTTTTATAATTATATGAAAAAAAATGAATGTTTATGGAATACAAAAAATACTCTTTATAGAAATATTGCTACTAGAGGAACAGCATTAGATTTATTCATCAAATGAATTTAAAAATCACAACTGCTGATCTACGTAATAAAATTAAAAATATTAAAATATTTCGAAAGGGTCAGGTGCAGGTGTGGAAGATACACCTCAACAAAAGATAGCTTGGTTCATGAAGCCGATCGCTTTTTACGCTAGATTATATAAGCTCCATTAGAATGTACAGGTCTACTTTTGCCGCACCACTAGAAAGAATTGTTGAAAAATTATAACACTTTCACTAATATCCTTCTTATTATAACCTAAAAAGTTTCCACTGGGCACCATGAAATTACCTCACTTTTCATAGATAAAATCCAAAGGGGTCACAAGAAGTAATTGCTGAAAAATTACAATCCTTTTACGATTTGCGTATAAATACGGCTTCCGGGTGCGTAGAATAAAACCTAGTTAAGAAACGCAAACCAACCTTTGCTAGGTGGCAATTGAAAGAAAAATAGTATTTAACGGAGTCAGACAGGACGAAGCTAGTGGGTCCGCGTAGTAGCGCGGAAGGGGAAGTCCGAAGAGACCAGTAGCGCCAGCGATGGTAGGTGTACGCGCAATCGAAGGTAGTGGAAAAAAGTTTATTTTGGCAATGATAGGAGTTTCAATAGCACTTGTTATGGTTTCATACTAGTAAGGCTGCACTTGTAAACATAAAATAAAGGTCCTGTACACTGTGCAGAAATATCCACAGGTGGGAAATAGCATCTAATAGAGCCATCTTTTATACGCACTCACTTATTTTATCCATCGTAAAGCACTTGTAATTATTTTACATTAGAAACCTTACACTTGTAAACCTAAAATATAGGTGTATTACTTTGTATTTAATTCTGATGCCTGCAGAAATTTACTCCTTATAAACATGTTTTTTCATGCAAAGTATTGAATTTTGTCTGTAAATCTTCCAAAATAGAATGCACCAAAACAAAACCTCGACCCGTTAGTTACGTGGTAAGTGTTGTGATTTGACCTGTTAAAAATAATCTATTATTTTGTGCTAAGCAAAGGTTTTGCTGCTCCTAGTCTGTGCGCTTTAAATACAATTCTTGCTTTACCTTCAGTGTGAGCGGTCTCGGGTTCGATTCCCGGTGGGGGCACTCGATCGAAAAACTATAAAAAGCTTTTTAATGCGAACCATTCTGAATGAAGTTTCTTTATTCACATTAGGCAAACGCCGGGGTGGTACCTAACATAGATTCTAGGCATCTTCCTTCCTTCCTCAATTCTTTCTTTCTACCGTTTCAGTGTGTTCGCCGAGGGACGTCATCCCTCAAAAACGTGACGGGCTAACATGCCCTTTGATGCCGAAAGCCAAGAAATCTAAATCCTAAATCTAAATTCTCGCTTTTAGTAGCTTTAACACAAGTTGGTTAGTGCTTTTTGTAGCTATTTACTGTTAGCTTTTATGGCACTTCTCTATACTTGTATCAATAACAGCTAAGCCATTTTAAAGTAAATCTGCATCCAGTAATGCAAGTCCGCCTTTCTGCAAGAGTAAAACTGTCGTTGAAAGACGGATACATTACTAATACGACTCCAACTGACCAAAACAGCATATGTATTTTAAAATTGTATTGTATGTTTGTGTTTTAAAATTGTATGTTTGTGTTATAGTTTCGGCTATGTAACATAGCCTTCCTCATTATAATGGATACTTAGATAATATAGATAATGGTTACATTATGATTCTAAGTATGCGTACCTAAACTGGGACTGCACGGTTTCCTCTTACTAATGATTATCCTACTAAAGAACTTGTCAATTTTACGAGATAATGTTAATTAAAAAATCATATCATTTTTTTTCATTATTTAATGATTTTTTAATACATTGTAGAATGCAAGTTTATAATAGACCGTCATAAAAATGGCAATTTTATGGTAAAAAGAGTTGACTATAGATGAAAGTAGATTAATATGATATTGATTTCCACTGGTGGAACATTTTTGCAAAATGAAGGTAAGCAATATTTTATATTAACAAGTGGTATACTGCGGTTATGATGAGTGACTCCATATGAAAGACGACTGTCTAATATATTAATTTAACCAGCGGAGTCTTTCTCTATAATATAGGAAAGTATATTTATGTTTACAAGTTTTTAGTTATTACTGTAGAATCATGACAAGTGCTTAAACCTACACAAAGATTCTCTACTGAAAACTCTTTCATCAAAGTACACATATACTATGCTTCTAAATACTGTTTTATTAATATAAATTCCCTTATCCAACACCATTTTCTTTTCTTTTTCCTTGACACTGCTATTCAATTTCGTCCCTTAATTCTTCTGCTATAACACCGCAAATTGTACCAATTACTTTTTGATTGGACATCTTTAAAATTGCCAGTCGATTTCAAATCATCCAGAGGAGAGAGAGTCGATAAGCAGCATTCAATTTCGGTTGAAACAATTGAACACATCCATCGATCTGATTCGGCCTAGTTGCTTCGATTTAGTCGCAAATGCAACGAGTCGATTTAGCCGTGCGACTAAATCGACCAAGTGTAAACGCCCCATTACCTTGGTTGTGCATTCCAAGGTGATTTCTTCTTTTTCTGTGCAATTAATATGCACAGTATGTACGAATTAATATGTATATATTTATGGAAGTATATTTGTTTGAACATTAAAATTTTGATATAATGTAAGGACAGAATGTTGTTGTGACTTATAGTATCGTATTGAAGTAGAGACAAGCATCAGGAGTATAGTATAGTGTGTTGTGAAATTGTATTGGTTGCTATGGTAATGCTGTTTCTGAGACATATACGCTGTTTTCGTATTGCAGTGTTCAACACTGTAGAGAGAATATATTTATTGATTGGTTTGGCGACTGTTTTTATTACTTGCATGATGATACAGTATTTTGGATTGACTTGCTTATGACGACTTCCTCCTTGATCTGCGTTTTCTCTTTGCGGGAGATAACGTTCTTTATCGTGTTTTGTGTTGAGTTTTTCAGCTTGTGATATGTGTCGAGTTCCTTATAAGTGTCTTCATACCCTATGTAGCATACGGTTAGGGTACGTGTGTTTCTGTTTGAGTTTTCTTATTCTTCTCTAATATGGTTCATCAAGGGACCAGTGTTGACCAGTATGGGACTATCGTGTTTCGTGCTGAGTGTGTAGATATCACCTTCAGGAATGACTGAAAAGTAGCTGTCTGTAAGATTGGCTATTTTTGTTGTAAAACGGTCTCTGCAGGCATGAACTGTTTCCGTGCTCCTTAGTTCCACGTATTGTAGAAAAGTTTGTGCTGCTTGGGATCTTGGACAGTGCTGTTTGGGGTTCGCCGCAACTGTACCTGATGAGCTCGTTTTTGCAATTTTTTGCTGCACAAAATTATTGAGGTCGCGCGAGAAGAATCCTATGAGTTGGTAAGGTCCCTCTGGAATGTATCTATATTAGATTGTGGTAGTGGGAGTGAATATCTAGTTAAAAGACATATCATGTAAAAGTACTGGTATATTATAGTATGTAGATGGTGTATCATACACATACAGTTTATCAAGATTTATTGTCCTTAACAGTATAAAATGATGATCAAATAATTGTGTACATTTATGCATTTACAATATACTTTCTTTTAAAGTAGCAAAGGATACCGAGAATATCTATGCAATAATATTGTAGGTGTACAGGGAAAGGTAAATATATGATAGACTATTCTTAAAGCATGTCTCACAAATAGCATCAGGATTTTTTGAAAGTATCTGTTTTAAAGATGTATGCTGTATGATTAATAGGTCAAAACACTCTCGATAAATATCTTATGCTTAAGTATGTACACTTTTTCGGATCTCCAAGGGGCTCCAAAAGACATTTTAACCAATAAGACATTTTAACTCACTATGTGCTACCTATTCTAAATGCTGAATTTATAAAAGACTCTTTCTTTCTTGATTGTATTAGAAAAATAGCTAATTTTAGCTGAAAGAGCGTAGTGGGAACAATATAAAAAGTAGCTTGACTAAGGTTGAGCCTGCTGATTTCTAGTAACACTATCGATTTTACGTGTTATCGAATTCATTAAAGTTGAACTTGCCGATTTTAAATGTGAATTTGAATTTATTAAATCGACTAAGGTCGTCAGTATCAACTTTAACCGTAAACTATTAAATCGATTGTTAAACCGATTTATAAATGTGAATTGTTAAACCGATTAAAGTTGATAATAGCAAGGAACTGTGTTTATAGGCTGAGAAGTTGAGGTACTTTCTAATTGATTATTTTCTTCTTTTAGTTGGATTCTTTCTCAGTTTAATGGCTATGGAGTATTTTACGCATTGTCTGGTTGATAAGACATACGTGCTTGGTAAAATTATATGAATTGTAAGGCCAACATAAAAGGTAAACTAGATCCTGTTTGAAGGTTGTTTAGAAGTTACCGCGAATGATTCAGTAGATCATTGTTAATATATATAGACCTACTTCATGCATAAGTCATTTTGCATGTTGTCGAATTTCGCGTCGTGTACGAGTGACATGGATGCCAACTTGAAATCGGCAATCGAATCCTGACAATTTAGAATGGAACAGAAAGATGTGCACAAACTATCTCTGTCTGCACAACTATCTAATGTGCCATTTTGCTGAAGTTCATAGCTACATTTAACTAATTTTGATGTCGCGAATCGCTTCCCGCAGTTTGTGCATATCTGTCAGGTTCATCATATATATATATATACAGTATAACCTCGTTAACACGAACTCGCTTAAGCCGAACACTCGGTTAGGACGAACAAAATTTCGGTCCCGGCATCGCTGTACGTTATCTTATAGGAAGTTTTATCGGTTAGCACGAATTACGAACTAATTTTTAGTCCCTTGAGTCAGTAAATGTTTTGATTTAACACGAACTTTCAATTCTTTGGTTTTTTTTAGATCATTTTTCTTATTTCAGATTTCACTCCAGAACAGTTTTGACATACAGTATTTATACAGACGAAAATTGCCTTGTAAATAAGAGGAAAACCAGAAACAGGTATCTTTCCTCTCTTATGAGGTGTTGATTCTGTCCTCCGTCAAGTGCTGAACATGCAGGTGCTTGGTAGACGAGCTGGCGACAGCTCGAGACAAAACATCTCTCCCCTGTAACTCCAAATTGGTGACAGCAGTCATAAATACCTTTCCGTTATTAGCGGTACTCACCCTGCTAGCGGAGTTATCAATTTTATAACTTGACCTGGATTTTCTGCGTGGAAACTTTCTTTTTTAAGCTTCGAAGATAGGATAATAGGATAAAAAGTGAAGTTTTTTCACTTTTCAGAGGATGGTACCGAGACCGAAACTAGTCTCGATCTCGATCTTAATTCGAATTTGAGATCGAGGAGTGCTTTTCGAAATCGAGACGAAACCGAAACTCTCAGTCTCGTCTCGATACAATTCTGTGGATGGTATCAAGACAGAGAATAGTTTGGTCTCGTCTCGAATTTGGAACCAAGACGAGACCGAGACTACTCAGTCTCGTCTCGATACCATCTCTAGCGTTTTCTATGACATACATAATATACTGTAGTGATATGTATAGTCTGTATACTGTAGTGTGTATGTATGGAGAAATTGTATTCGAATAATAAAATCTGGGTCCCCGGTTAGCACGAATTCTTTTAACACGAACTCCTGATTTTTGAGTCCCTTGAAATTCGTGTTAACGGGGTTTCCTGTATATATATATATAATTATCGGAAAACAAAATTGTTCAAATTGAGACATATACCAACAAGTACATATAAGATCCATTTAGCTGAACGTAATGATACGGGTGTATGCATTTCAGTGATTTTTATCTATGATGTAAGTATAAAAGTTATAAGGGATTTTCAAGTTAAATGATACACTCTGCATAATCACGTGCATATTTCCAACCGAATATTACATTAATCAAGTGAGGTAGCTATGGATTTCATTAACGTACGATAAAATGATCATACCATTAAACCATGTTTAACATAACGCTCAGAGATTTTTTTTCACCAATATTTGTTATCACTCATTACGAATGGATAACTCATTTAAGTTGCGTGGTATTTACATTTTGTACGATTGTTAGTTATACAATTTATAAAGTACATTTGATTATAGTTGTGAAACTGGCGGTAAGTCCCCAGCTGATGAAGAATGATTTTAAAGAATAAGCGTAAGGTAGATTATAGATTCTATTCATATAGCTCAAACATCCTCTTCCTATATTTCAAGACGCGTTCATATTTCGTCATTTGAATTTATGTGCTTGATAAGACAAAGCTGTAAATATACCGTTAAAGGAAAAAAAAAAAAAAACGTTAACTTATTCATCCTCCTACATGGAATAAGGGAGTGGTAGGTTCAGCACACGCCAAGTCACGTCTTTTGTGTTACACTATAATTACATCATCTGTCTCCTTTAAGAGGCTGCCAAAAGAAAGAAAAAATAATAATCTTTTTCACTTTCTCTTAATGTTATATGGGAACTTTGAACCGTTTTCAACGTTTATGACTTTTATCAACATAGTATATGCGGTGAATTTCTTATTTTTGTATATTGTTTTGATTATAGGAAATAATTTCTCCGATTCCAAGAAATATGAAGGAATACATTATGTAGCTTCGCAGTTAGTTAGACTTCAATTTCTTCCCAAAGCCTAATTTCTCTTCTTCTCCTTTATTAAATTTTTCGAATTTAGATACATATTGCAATTCCTGGAATCAATCAGCTGTCAGCCCTGAGGTAAGTCATTTAAATTTTATCGCTACAAGCTGTGGGAAGAAAACTTACCTAATGTTCTAATTGAAAGCTGTACCAAGATTTCTTCCCTTAACATATAAGGATAAAATTTAAATTTTATCGCTACAAGCTAAGGGAAGAAACCTTATCTAATGTTCTAATTGAAAGCTGTACCAAGATTTCTTCAATTAGCATATAGAGATAAAATTTAAATTTTATCGCTACAAGCTACGGGAAGAAACCTTATCTAATGTTCTAATTGAAAGCAGTATCAAGATTTCTTCAATTAGCATATAGAGATAAAATTTAAATTTTATAGCTACAAGCTAAGGGAAGAAACCTTATCTAATGTTCTAATTGAAAGCTGTATCAAGATTTCTTCCCTTAGCATATAGAGATAAAATTTAAATTTTATCGCTACAAGCTAAGGGAAGAAACCTTATCTAATGTTCTAATTGAAAGCTGTACCAAGATTTTTCCCCTTAGCATATAGAGATAAAATTTAAATTTTATCGCTACAAGCTAAGGGAAGAAACCTTATCTAATGTTCTAATTGAAAGCTGTATCAAGATTTCTTTCCTTAGCATATAGAGATAAAATTTAAATTTTATCGCTACAAGCTAAGGGAAGAAACTTTATCTAATGTTCTAACTGAAAGCTGTACCAAGATTTTCTCCCTTAGCATATAGAGATAAAATTTAAATTTTATCGCTACAAGCTAAGGGAAGAAACCTTATCTAATGTTCTAATTGAAAGCTGTACCAAGATTTTTTCTCTTAGCATATAGAGATAAAATTTAAATTTTATCGCTACAAGCTGTGGGAAGAAACCTTATCTAATGTTCTAATTGAAAGCTGTATCAAGATTTCTTTCCTTAGTATACAGAGATAAAATTTAAATTTTATCGCTACAAGCTAAGGGAAGAAACCTTATCCAATGTTCTAATTGAAAGCTGTGTCAAGATTTCTTTCCTTAGCATATAGGGATAAAATTTAAATTTTATCGCTACAAGCTGTGGGAAGAAACCTTATCTAATGTTCTAATTGAAAGCTGTATCAAGATTTCTTCCCTTAGCAAATAGAGATAAAATTTAAATTTTATCGCTACAAGCTAAGGGAAGAAACTTTATCTAATGTTCTAACTGAAAGCTGTACCAAGATTTTTTCCCTTAGCATATAGAGATAAAATTTAAATTTTATCGCTACAAGCTAAGCGAAGAAACCTTATCTAATGTTCTAATTGAAAGCTGTACCAAGATTTTTCTCTTAGCATATAGAGATAAAATTTAAATTTTATCGCTACAAGCTGTGGGAAGAAACCTTATCTAATGTTCTAATTGAAAGCTGTATCAAGATTTCTTCCCTTACCATAGAGATAAAATTTAAATTTTATCGCTACAAGCTGTGGGAAGAAACCTTATCTAATGTTCTAATTGAAAGCTGTATCAAGTTTTCTTCCCTTAGTATATAGAGATAAAATTTAAATTTTATCGCTACAAGCTAAGGGAAGAAACCTTATCCAATGTTCTAATTGAAAGCTGTACCAAACTTTCTTCCTTCAGCATACCTATCTATCTAATCTTGCTTCCCTTAGCTGTACAAAACTTTCTTCCCTTAGTATATAGAGATAAAATTTAAATTTTATTCCTACAAACTAAGGGAAGAAACCTTATCTATATTCTAATTGAAAGTTGTACGAAACTCAGATGGAACTATCAAGTCCTCTACAAAAAAAAAAAATACACTGTAAACTCAACACCTACAAATAAAAAAGTGAAATACATCATTTATAATAAAAACATCTCCTCTCCAAACAGGGCATTGCGACAGTCGCACTCCCTCCTCTTATCCAAATGCCACGCCAACTGATATACTCGTAATTCATATGAGAGGTTAAGGTTCTATGAACCTGGAACTCAGACTAATATTGTCATTATTGCCAGACCAGCCCGGAATATTTATTACTATAGACTTAGTACTCAATAACGAATATTTCAGATAAATATGCCAATAAGTAAATAAATCCTGATACCTATCTCCCAATGAAGCTACCAATAAATAAATGCTCATGGCTGCAGAGAAGGCGTTACCTTCTCCGGCCCGCTCATCTTCGGATGGGAATCAAATCGCACTTAAAAGAAACGAATATTTAAATATTCTACAAGGTTTGTATATGAACTCCGGGATAGATAATATACCAATCGAAATCATTAAGAATATGGGAGACAAGTATAGGAAAGAATTGTTCCGACTCTCCAATGAAATATATGAAACAGGAGAGTGGCCGAAAGACTTACTGAAGACCATTATGATACCGATGGCTAAAAAATCGAACCCAAGAGATGTGAGGATTATTGAACTATTAGTCTCATATCTCATGCAGCAAAAAAAAAAAAAAAAAAAAAAAAAGCTTCGAATTCTGAACTGCAGGTTATATGGAAGAACAAATTAAAATTTTGAGGAGAAACAGTTTGAGTTCAGGAGAGGTAAGGGTACAAGAGATGTAATTGGATTATCAAGAATGATCGGGGAAAGGTTTATAGAAAAAGGGAAAGAGGTGTATGTGGTATTTATTGATCTAGAAAAGGCTTGAATTGGGAATTACTGTTGTAAGTTGTAAAGAAAGTTTGGTAAGAATGGAAAGATGGAAGACTCATAAGAAACATATACGAACCTACAAGTAAGTGTTAGAATAAGGAAGGAAATGATAGAGGAGAGTGCAATTGAAAGGGAAGATCGACAGGGATGCTGTCTCTTGCCTACATTATTTAATATCTATCTAGAAGATATAGTGAAAAAGTCTACAAAATGAAGACGGCTAGGAGGAGGTAGAGTGATTAGATGTATATGGTTTACAAATGACATGATGCTTGTTGCAGAATCTAAAGAGAAAATCTATAAGATGTTAGAAAACTTAAGGAAGATCTGTGAAGAATATGGAATGAAAATAAATGTTAGAAAGAGAAAAGCCATGATGATTGGAACGAAGGGATCAGTGTCAAATATAGGAGGAGGGTGGCTAGTTTTTGATACCTGGGTAGTATTATTAGTGATGATATGAAGTGTGAACGTGAAATAAAAGCAACGATAGGAATGGCGAAAGAAGCTTTCAGGAGAAAGAAAAGACTATTCTGTGTAACCTTGGATAAAGAGTTAAGAAAAAGACTCATAAAATGCATCGTGTAAAGTATTGTTTTGTGTGGGTCAGAATCATGGATATTACCCAAAAAATATGGAAAACGACTGGAAGTTTTCAGAAATATGGGTGTGGAGAAGAACGGAGAAAATTAGCTGGGGTCGATGTGAAAACGAATGGAACTGTATTAGAAAGGATGGGAAAAAAAAGAACAATGTTAGATATTATTAAGAAGAGGAAGAGATACTGGTTGGGACATGGAATAAGAAGGAATCGTATCATGAGGGACGTTTTAGAGGGTATTGTAGTGGGAAAGAGAGGCAAGGGACGAAGGAGACTACAATTAATGGACGATATCAAAACAGGAAAATCGTACATGAAAACGAAGAGGTTAGCAGAAGACCGTGTAACATGGAAGCTTCTCATTTGTGGCAAGTGTCCCACCAATAATGCAGAATACCTATGATGATGATGATGATGTATATGAATTTAATAATAATGACAATAATAGTTTACAAATTAACTACGTTATAGTATCACAAATATCCAAAGTTTGGAACCTTCTATCACACATACAACACAACCGAGCTGGACAAGATAATGCATATCGAAAGTACCTTAGCGTTGGATACCATAATTAAAGTACCACTTGTTTTGAATGAATAGCAACGAAGTTGCAAGGGCTTGAAACCGTAAATTTTTTCGAAAGATTTTATTTCGAGAACATGCCTAGATAAGTATCATAACTAGTTACTAGCATGGTTAGCAATTGGTAAACAAATCATTTTGCTGTTTACAGCACTTCGATATCTCAAACCGTTCCGTAGATATGCAAAGCATTGCTGAAATTTGTAACACTGCTTAAATCATGTAATTGTGAGAACTTGTAATTACAGCTAGTAAAAGTTATTCCTGCAATGCAAAGAGCAGGGAAACAACGATCATTTCAAATATTTTCCAGAAATACACCATTTTCAGCAGTGTTGCGTTGCGACTTTTATCAATGTTTATCATATCTCCGGAATTGTTAGAGATATTGAAGTGCTGTAAACGACAAAATGATTTGTTTCCCAATTGCTAACCACACAAGTTATTAGATATGATACTTATCTAAGCATATTTTCGAAATAAAACCTTTCGAAAAAAAAAATGGATTTTCAAGAACTTGTAATTTCGTTGTTATTCATTCAAAACAAGTCATAAAATGACCATAGTATACAACACCAAGGTACTTCCGTTGTGCATTGTCTTGTCCACCTCCGTTGTGCTGTATGTGTGATAAAGCTTCCAAATTTCTGATGTTTGTGATATTATAACATCCTTAGTTTGCAACACTAAACAATAAATATGGTATTTTATGTTTTCGTTTAACATGTTGATTTGAAATATGTAATAATCTGACGTAATGTCATTTGAAAAAAATATTGGGTTGGCAACACTCTTTGTTGGGTGTTTCTAGTTAATACATGCAAAGAGGTCCCCCTCCTTATAGTTTTTCGTGCAAAGGTTTCGGTTTTCTCCCTCTTTTGGTTTCTCCGTTATAGCGGATGATCAAGATAAATTGTCCACCCTATATATATATAGTTGTCTTCTTTCTTACAAACAGTATGCGTACTATTATAACACTTTCCCCCTCTGAAACACTAATTATATTCGTCAACATGAACCACGTGAGCTCTAACCTAGATCTTCTACGCTTAAGATGTGCACGTTTATACTACATAACCACGAGGGTGCTCAACTCACAATTCGAGGATATCCCTCATTAACCCTTTTAACGAGTATGTACCATATACTGATAAATGCACATATATTATCTATTAAAATGGTCTCGAAAAGTGCTTCCTTGGAAGGGAAGCTTTTTCTCTTATTGGTGATATCAGTAAACAACAAAAGACAAGCATCGTTGTAAATGGGAGACGAAAATAGGTGACGATGACGTAATTGAAGTTTAGCCTCAAAATATAGACATGTGTTTTGTACGAATGTTGGGCTTATATATATATATATATATACTTTGCTTGACGGCGGGAAGTGAGGTTTTCATCATTATTATAAGATTTAAGGTGTCTAATTCATACATAAATATTGAGGCATGTGTGGCACTAGGTTGGAGACTTGCATTATTCACTTAAAGAGACTTGCATTATTCACTTTGATAGCTATCTAGCACTTGGTTGTCAAATAGTGAAGCGTGCCATGAAAAAAATTGAGTAGACACACACACACACACACACTTGATTTGATTTTGAGTTTAACGTCTCTTTTCAGCAGCGAGGCTATATGAGACGTGCACCTACTAATATATATATATATATATATATATATATATATATATATATATATATATATATATATATATACATTTCCATGTGCGTCCTTTATAATCATTCCTACAAAGGATGTGTGGGGCTAATGCCATGATTTCTTGCAAATGTGGTATCATTCGGAAAATCAAGACTTTGGAAGAACAAGACACTATTTTATTCTCAAATAAACAGAGTAAATATATATATAGCAAAAAATTGAAAACTCAAAAAACACAATACCTATAAATTAACAAGGATCACCACGAACGGCCTTTACATAGGCAAACCGCCTGAGACTCACTCTTGATTTTTTTTTTTTTTTTTAATGTTTATTCTCAAGCACAAGTGTATGATACAGTAGTTACGAAGTTTACAAAATCCTTATTAACTCGATTACAGTCCATCTACAGGCCACCACAACATGCGCCATGAATAGAAGTATTTCCATTATTCCCTATTATGTACCCAAAACGTACAGATTCGTCCAATTTTTATAAAAACGGTTATCTAAAAAAAAGTTTTCCTAAAGTTGAATCGTTGTCTCATTTTAGAGATGACAGACTTATATTGGAAATAAATAAATAAAAGAAAAATATAAATTAGATATAATCTAACAAATTAACTAAAACGAGATTTCTCATTGTTGAGAGAGACAATTCAAATCTTAGTCACATTGTCGTAACGATAAACGGAATTCTGTTTTATTTCATATTACAGTATTTTTGTTTCCTAAAAATTGGTAACCACTAGCACTTTCTGTAATGTAAACAGACGGAATACCTTGTCCGTTCTGCCTAACTTCCAAACGACCGTAAATAAAGCAACGTGATATTAAAAGACCTGTGATTTAACGTTGAGTGATTAACACATGTATTCTTATTCAGGGATGTATGAAAGAATGGGATCCTGGAGGTCCGGAATCTCTCTCCTTCTCCTAGAAATCTCGAGTTTTCTCTAAATTTAATCTAATTTTAGGGGCGATTTTTATAAATTGCCACCGAATTTAATTTGGACCTCAAAAATAAATTCCTGTGTACGTGTCTGATCTTATTCAATAAAAGTTTCACCCTGCAAGTATGATGGTGAACAACTTAGTTTAGTGATTAGAGCGCTGGACTCACATCCGCGTGGTCCCGGATTCGATTGCCTTCCGCTGCTTCCCAATTTTCGGCGTCCACTCAGCGTTGTGAGTCAAACTGGAGAATCACAGTAATAAAAGATATCATGGCCATTAGGTCTACGAAGCTCCGTCATACACCTATTAGAGACAGCAAGACGCAGCGCACTGACCACCGTGTTCGTCGCTAGGTTGGATATAGTTCAGCCGGTTCGCTAACAGATGGCGTTGGAGCGACGGCTCAGGCTCATAAAGACGGTCATGTCAGTGGTTAGTTATTAGTAGACGTATAATTTTACTATAAACAGCGATATGAAACTAAGATTCTATAACGAGAGGCAGCGCTGAGGTACACTTAATGGAATAATAAACTTTAGTAAACGGAGTAAAGAGGATAACGCGATTCATCACATTTATGAAATGGATCTATGGTGGTAGTTTATGCAGTTAGTATTGATACTCTCTCATACTCCAACAACTCATCAATAGTTTTTGAGGTTTAGCCCAAAATATTTTATATTTGAAGTTAAATTGATACCCTGTGGCATATACCCTCTCATGCCACAAATAGACCTATGTAAAGATTTAAGCTTACCAATATATATATATATATATATATATATATATATATATATATATATATATATATATATATATATATATATTTAGATTTAACAAAACATTTGTTAACCTTGTTAACCTCAAAATTACTTTGGACATCAGAAATAAAAGTACTTCTAATCTCAGAAAATATTTCACCTTTTAACACAAAAAAATAGCCTCAGAACATATTTTCGTATACAGTCAGCTACAAAAGATATTTCCGTTTGGTAAAAATTTATCTTGGGAATTACGATGGAACATACACCGTTTCACGGAGAACGTACAGAAAATTACATTATTTATAATTTAGTGAAAACTATACTCAAATTGTCCGTCCATTCTGAAGTTATTTACGAAACTAATTTTATCAAACGAAAAAAAAACTTTTGTCGCTAACTGTACTAAATGCGGGCTATGGATAGCCATGGTTAAAGTCACCGTTATATGTGAAAATATTAACGGATTGGTTTCATTAACAAACTCAGCCGAGATAATTATCTATTGCTTCCGTTCAAGACTTGTCGTGTGGAGTAACGAACGTTCGTATTAACATTTCTACAGTGGTTCCCAACTTCTGTTTTCTTTTCTCTTTTCTCTTTTTCTAACAGAAGAAACACTTCATTGAACACCAACGACATTGGGAACACTTGTTTATTTTTTTAAATAAATAATAATAATTTACGCCTACAAGTTACGGTAAAGTAGTGTCTATGTAGTGAGTTATAGTGAGCATTGTTGCTACCACTGCAGACGTTGACAGGTCTCAAAATTGTTTTTCAATTAATTATTAAATATTTCATGACTTTTAAGTTGTAAAATTTCACTACACATCCTATTGAACGGCATGGCACATCAGTATGTCTGGACACACCGGTTGGGAACCAGTTATACGTATTACTAGCGTGATCGTAATATTGTCCGTTCACTCTAGGATGGAAAATTGTTTACAAACAACAATTGTAGTGCGAGTGTCAAAACCTTGCTTCTCACCCCTACATTCTTAATTCATGGTTGCCAGGCACATAAATCGCCGAACCGAATGTACCTACTTCTGCACAGTCATGGACCAAGTGCTATTATTACATAAATTGCTACTTTTGAGATGACTGAGATATTAACGTTATGGCAAATCAAGTTGGTTATTATGTAATACAATCTTACATGCACACTCAATTTTGTACAAGTGTTCTTGTTCGAAAGTGTGCGAAAACCTTGTACGCCTGGCAACATTGGAAGATAGCAGTTTGTGTTGTAAACAATAAACAGAGAGAGAGAAGAACGTTAGGTTCGCTGGACAGTGTTGTTTTCATGATAAGGCGACAGAAACATATTGTCCTGATTGTAAACAAGGGCTGGGAATTTCGATGCGAGTATAGGTGGAAATATTTTCGCCACATATTGCCTGTTGGTGAAGATTTGCAATGTTGCAAACTGCTAAGTCTAGAATTTCATACTAATTGAACGAGCTTTGAGAAGGATTAGTATGATGCAATAATTATAAATACTAACAACCATAGACTTAAAGTATTAGGAAATAAAGCATGCTGCTGTAAGAAGAATATAATACACATTGAATTACGTGTTCAAAGTATAGTATAAAGCCAATGTTAACATGTAAACATTTTAAAGCTGTACACATTTACCCTGTTTGGGTGCCCTTACCATTCACTCTCCAACACACACACACACACAAAAAAAAAGGCATTAAAATAGGTAGATCGAGGGTGGGCATGAACCCGGCTCTGGCCGGTATTTCTTATTAAGGTTTTCCTCAGTCCCACGATGGTAGCTTCTGTAAGGCAGGGGCGGATCCAGGACGGACTTCTGGAGGGGGCGGTGGGTTTTAATACTACTATTTAGAGATACTTTTAAGAGCTCCAAACTCTGGGATGGGTTTTATTTAAGTATATAAAATAAGAAAGTTTCCTTTCCTGGGGAGCAATCGCCACGATCGCCCCCCTGGATCCGCCACTGCTGTAAGGCCAGAATTGGGCCAAACACTGAGGTCCCAGAATTGACGGGAAATATATTCCTTCAGAATATTATGTTGCCAACACTTCCACAAATATTATGGTGGTGGGTTCCGATATCCTTTTTTGTTGTTGTTGTTGTTGTTGTTGTTGTTGTTGTTTATGTGTGCTTAAATTCATTATGAAGTAAATGTAGAAGTGTTTCTTTCATTCGCTTTCTTTCCTTGTCATCTTTCTCATTCTCACTCTCTTTTCCCACCTTCTTAAAATTTGAATACTATCCTCCTGTAAGATTGTTTCTCTCCACGGCCCAGGGTTTAAAGAGACCAACCTGATATAGTTAACTATTAGCAGAACTGTACCGATAAATTCACATTAGAGACAGCGCCGTAACTTAGATTTTTCTGGGGGGCAAGCATTAATACGTGTATTTGGGCCTCCTAGAAAAAGTTGTTTTTCTCATTCTTGGGCCCCCCTCTTTCTATCTTTCTCTTACTATTTATACCCCCGGAGCCTGTGGGCCCTCCCTCACGGCAAGGTTACGCCCCTGGACCCGTTCCATACATGACAAATTAATTAAGGGGACAATGTTGACAAATCTCAAAGCCATACGAATAAATGTTATTTCTAGGGCCGCCCCTCCCCTATCCCACACAAGTTACGGTCCTAGAGAAGAAGTAAACTGTTTCGAAATTTACGCAACTTGCAAACACCAAACCTTACTAATGCTAAAATTGATGAGTTAGTGCTACTGTTACCATTGCTACAAGGGGAAAGAAGGGGAAGGATTGCTAAGATTCGCTGGCCAGGTTTTGTGTCAAAACACAGCGCCAAGCTACAGTAAACGGACAATAAAAGTAATTGTGTTTGTAAACATGAGCTACGATGGATTTGCTCGTGACACCACCAGGATATGTGTTACGCTCTTAGTTGGGTAGATGGCGTGAGTGCTGTGGTAAAACAAAACAACAGACATCTTTGTGTACAAATAAAAATCACTGTTGATGAACGTACTTGTTAATGCAACAAATTTGATTGGTTAGTAAAATTTAGAAACGAAAGAAAAATTATTGTTTTACAAATCGCTGCTAGTTTTCTACTGTCTCAGCACCTTGTTTGTCCTTACGTAGCTTAATTATCGCAATTGTTTTCAATTGATAATTGCAAAAAGTAAAATTGATCGTTGTTTAAAGTGTGTGTTTTTCAACAAACAATTTGTCGTCATTCAAACAACAGGATAAGGCTTTGCTCTCCAAAATAGTAAATTTAGCTTCTTTAGTAATGTTATTGCATTGGACAAATGCCGAATTGCGACAGTTGGGCAAACCATTGGCAGTTCAACTAGATTTACCGTTATCCACCATTACAGAACAGGCTGAAATCCCCAAAACCTGGTCAAAATATGAAAACATAGTTCAATCTGTATGATGTTATGAATTTATTGGAATTCGAGGTCGCTGATAACGATTATGAGGTCCAAAAATGAAAAATCTAAAATGGCGGATCCAATATGGCGAGCAAAACATTTTAAATTTTTTTTTCCAAATAGGCTAAAAACTCTATCCTATTCGTCATATTCTTGATGTCGCTGATAACAATTATACAGTCAGAAATTCAACATTCAAAATGGTTATGAAGTAAATTTCAACATAATAAAGTAGCATATATTTCTATTATTGCTATAGCTTCAAATTAGTAGGGCTAATAATTGTTGAAAACTTGTACTCTAGAAATCTACTGGGAAACACGTGCATAGGCCTACATTTTGGAAGGGCACTTATGGGCAGCTTTTTTTTTTTTTTTTTGTAAATTCTGTTCACTTGTAGCATTGCATATGTCGTAAAATCAATATGTTGATAGAAACTGTTTTTGTGGCGTTAAAAAAACTTGTCGTTCATTACCAATAAGAATATATCTCTTCTGCTGCAATATATTGCTTACGTACTCATATGTTTAAGTAAAAATGAGTCAAGAAGAAGAAAGAGAACTGAATATGGATGGATCCGATTTCAGAAATGTATTCCGTAAAATCTAATAAACATATGTGCTAAGTAACGTAAACTGTCAAAGTTTTATTCAAAGATATCACAAGTGTTCTACGCGAGCACCTCGCGTAACACGGCACACATTAAGCTGATAGTCTATCTCCTACCAAACCTTTTGTAGCGCATGTTGCGGTCAATGTCATCCATTTTCCTTAATTGCTCGCTGCTGACTCTTACCGGTAGAAAGCGGAAGCGTTGCATCTAAATTAATTTTTCAAAGTAAACCCTTTCGAAGCACATGTCTCTAAATAACATATGCCTATTAGATTTTACAAAATAAATTTCTAAAATGGAGCCCATCATTTTGACCTGCCTTGTATTGTTGTTTGCGTTCCATTAATGATTACATACACTTTTAACAGTGACTATATACTCCTACCAGTAACGTGCATACTCCTATCCAATGATTATATACTCCTACCAGTGACTATATACTGCTACCAGTAACGTGCATACTCCTATCCAATGATTATATTCTCCTATCCAATGATTATATGCTCCTACCAGTGACTATATACTCCTACCAGTGACGTGCATACTCCTATCCAATGATTATATGCTCCTACCAGTGACTATATACTCCTACCAGTGGCATAGTTTAATAATTTGCTTAAAAAACCAATGAAAGACAAATTTTTTTTACGCAATCGGAAATTTGTTATATTTACATTTAAATTAGATGTAACGTCGAATAGAAAATGATGAAGTAGTTACTAAAGAGGAAACCTGTTCTATAAATTCGAACAGAATAAAGTAGAAGATATAAAAATTGGAGGCTATTAATCAATGAATTAAAAAAAAAAAACCTTAATGCACCTGCGAGTGTACTATAGCTACATGCCCTTGCATATAGATAAATTGGGTACTCCCTACCTTGATTAATTAGAAGTGAGTGCAGCTGGCTGGAATTCAGTAGATTCATGATTTAAGTCTTATTAAATAAATATTTTGCGTTTTTTTTTATTATTTTTGGTTTTAGCTTTGTAGTTGTTCTATTCTGTTGTCTAATAAAAATCATAAAACCGGGTATTTATATATATAAACAAATTAATAACGTGTAATAACATCAGAAATTATAAAGACTGTTATTAGCATTTAATGGAAAATAAATTGCCTAAAGATTGAAGATACACCAACCCATAGATGTTCAGCTGAATAAAATTATGAAGGTCATGGTAAATTCTCATGCGTCGTTTTTGATAAAATAGAGAAAAAACGGATTTCTTTGTAAATCCCACTTGTTGATGTGAAACTGATATTAAAATATATCCTCATTAACGTTTTCTTTATGACAATAGGAAGGTGGCAAATACACAGTTTTTTTAAATCTTTGAAGTCGTTCAGTTTAACGTCCCACAATTATGGCCTTCAGGCGAAGAGAGAGACAATGATTAAAGAATGATGATGATGAAAGAATTGGTGGAATGAGAATGTGTCAAGGAACGGGAGTACCCTCGAGAAAACCCACGGGCAGGATGTTGTCCACCACAAACTTGCTTGGCCGGGGATCGATTCAAGGATCCACACATCAGAGGTAAGCGCTCTATCACTGAGTTAGTTAGTGAGGTTTAATATTAAGGTTATTTATAGTTAATGAGGAATAGTGAGGTGATTATTATTCTTTAGCATTCTAATTACTGTTTTTAATCAAAACATTGTCCAAATTCAATTACATGTATTCGATTAGATAGATCACATCAAGATCCAAAACATAACATATTTGAGGGTAAATTTTCATGAGTAGTTTTTGAGAAACTGAGAAAAACGAATTTTGGGGACGCTAA
The DNA here is from genome assembly GCF_964235325.1 of Thermobia domestica. Classification (NCBI taxonomy): domain Eukaryota; kingdom Metazoa; phylum Arthropoda; class Insecta; order Zygentoma; family Lepismatidae; genus Thermobia; species Thermobia domestica. The sequence goes on from NC_137458.1 coordinate 256,412,242, forward strand.
AAAGAATGTCGTTCTTTGGTAATAATAATAATAATTTTTGTTCTGCTAGAGCAGATTGGCTATTTATTTATTTATTTATTTATTTATGTTCACTATAAATAAAAGATACACTGTTAAGAAGCAGACTTCTTTGTCTTCAAACAGTGATTCACATATTCCTAGCATTGACACTCACACTGCTTCTAATATATATAAAAGTATTAGGGGAAGGGACTATAAAGTGGCCAGGGCGGGTAAAGTGGTCATCGGCACTTTTCTCGCCTGTATATACCTGACATCTATCGCAAGTAGACCCAATCAGTTGCGTTAGTTGCCATTGTAGTTCTAGACCACAAAGAAGCCAGACGCAATTGTTGTTCTGCTTGTATGAAGAAAAAGGTTTTTTCATCTATTGTTGACTTAAAGGTAAGTACTAGTTTAACAATACTCTTCTCCCAACTATATAAAACTTGATGACTATATAATATTTTTATTATCAAGTATAATGTTTCTTAATAATTTTTCTATTATTAAGTAGTGTTTAGGTTTTGTTATTCAGAGAAAAAAAAATGAAATATACAGTATAGCGTGCAATCGGGTAAAGTGTCAGAGGCAGAGGCGGATAAAGTGACCAGAGCGAATGGACTATGTGATTAGTTCAATTGAAAACTGAATGTGATTATTTGAATGGGTGAGATGTAAACGAAAAAAAAAAAAAAATCCACTGAAATCAAATTTTGAAGGACTACATGGAAAACGATTTCATATATAAACTATATGCCTTCTGCTTTACAATGATTTTGCTGCTTGTAAACTATTAATGAAAACTAATATGCCTAACTATTAAAAAAACTAATTAGGCCTATGGAGTAGGAAAGTGTGGCGAAAAGCGTTTTGAATTTGGGTCTAGGCTCTTTGAAGGGAAATCCAAATTATTGTTTTTTTTTTTTGTTTGTTTGTTTGTTTTGCATCTCACCCATCCATTTCATTACGATGAACGTCCCCAACTTTGAAGGTTAATGTAAACTTGATGTTAAAATAACTAGCCTAATAGGGACGATACAAAGTAGTTCTCATTGTAGGCTTGTAGCTGGCCTATTTTATTTTAGGCTATAATTCTCATATCTCTTATGCGAATTTTTGGTGAATGTGTCCTAAAAAGACATTTCAATATAGATCTAATTGTAGGCTTGTGGTAGACCTCTTTGATTGTCTTCATTTTTTTATATAATCTTTTTACGTAAATTTTATTCATATTTTCTACAAATAAAACTGTATGTTATAGGTCTATGAGTTCTTTCTTCATTGACTTCCTAAAGCCAAACATTACGAGAAAGCGTGTCCAGTTTGCCCGACTAGGTCGGGTAAAAATGACATTTTGTATGACTTGAAATTATGAATAATTACTCCGTAAAGTTTCTTCAAAACAGGTTCATTTAAATATATCTTAAAACTTAAGGATAAAAGTACAGTATAAAACTTTTACCTACTAGCTAGCATTCTCCTATAAGACTGAAAAAATTAAAATTCCTTAGGGTGGCCGCTTTACCCACCTTTCCCCTAATTACTGAAATTAGTTTTAAGAATTTCAAACCTTATACGGTACTCATAGATCAACATAAGTTATTGCATATACGAGTGGTATAAAAAATTTCGAGACTAGTTCTATAATATGCCAACAGATGGCAGCTCAAGGCTGCATTCACAAACACAGGGAGCACCGACCTCCATAAGCTATTGTGCCAAGAGATATCGTCCTGTGTACATCGGAAGCTGTACAGCTGGTGCTATTCTGACCACATACGTTACCATGTTTGCGATTTCATCATGGACAGCAAGTTAGAACAACAAGCGAACATAAAATTCTGTGAGAAACTGATCAAATTTACCACGGAGACGCTTGATATGAGTCCGCAAGTATAAGGCTGCAATGAATTGTTCGAAATGTTCTGAGAGATACACACACTTCGAGAGTGGAAGAACGTAATTGAAAGATGACGAGAGTCAGAACGACCTTCAACGAGCACAACACCCACGGAGAACAGTAGATAACATTGCTGCAATTGTTGATCTGTCGTATGGTACAGTGCAGACAATTCTCACATGTGATTTGAACATGCGCCGTATTGCTTCCAAGTTCGTTCCCAAGTTGCTGTCCCAGGAGCAGAAGGAAAACCACGTCGAAATCTGCCAAGAGCTCCAACAACTTGCTCTGAATGACTTATCCTTTACGTTTAGGATCATTACCAGTGACGAAAGTTGCGTGTACGGTTGACCCTGACACAAAGCAATATTCTGCACAGTGGAAGAGCCCATCATCTCCACAACCGAAAAAGGCAAGGCTCGTCGTCTTTTCTGACATTCGTGGCATTGTGCATCTCAAATTCGTCCTCAGGAGCCACACCATTAATAGCGAGTTCTACTGCCAGGTTTTAAGACATCTGAAGAAGGACATTCGGCGAGAGCGTCTGGATCTATGGCACGAGAAAAACTTGCTACTCCACGATAACAATACTCCCTGACACTATTCTCTCTTCACACGTGAGTTTCTCATTAGAAACAAGATTATCGTACTTCTGCACCCACCTCACTCGCCAGATTTGACTCCTGCGGACTTCGCCATCCCGTTGAAACTAAAAATCCAGCTCAACGGTCGCCGTTTGAACACCATTACGGAGATCCAGTGCGAATCGCAGAAGATGCTTGGCACGCTTCGAAACGAAGACTTCCAGGACACATTCCAGCAGTGGAAGAAACGCTGGAAGTGCTGCTATTGCTTTTCAAAGTGATTATTTTGAAGGTGATAGTGTGTAAATGTAGATAAATAAAGTACTTTCTTTTATACAAAATTAACCTCCAAACTTTTTGATATTACCTCGTATGTAACGCAAATAATTTTAATCAGAATATATTTTAAATTCAAATATGTATTTTTCTCATTCCTATATAGAATACATTAAGATGGATGCAAAGATGCACGTAGGACAAAAGACGCAAAAAAAAAATTAATAAAAATTTAATCTTTCAACTTTCATTGACTCTACTTCTTTGACATGACTGAAGAACTTGAAGTTAACTCAATATTTTTACATTACAACATCAGTGTTTTGTTAAAAAGCGTAGTATACTACTTTTCAATTACATAAATTTACTTTTTGAGAATACTTGTACTATTCTTATACTTTTTGTATATTGAATTACTTTAATCCACTGCAACCATCACGCATTTCAACAATTGCAAATACTATTTTTGTTTCTGTATGGTAACATCAACTTTTTTTATTACATATTATTGGTACTATTTCATAAATCATAATGGTCTTAACAGAGTTAATCAGTTAGTTAAGAGGGATCTTGAAAACTCTTTTGCAGTTCTATATAACCTATTCCACAAAAATAGCTTGAAAAACCACAGTAAAAATGACGAGAATTTTAACGGTGGGACAATGCCGTATACTTTATTCTAGGGTAAATATGGCACTTTTTTTTTAATGATATGATGCTAAGTCTTATTCACGAAATTTTCTTCATCTTCTTCTTTCTCCTCTATTTTGGCTAGTATTTAAAAGAATTCATACTAAACAAGCGAAAGTAGTTTATTTCTCTTCAAATATGCAGCATGTTGTAATATAAGTCTCAAATCAACATTTTCATTAGTATGTGCAACACCTCCTGGTCCAGCTTGAGCAAACACCATTGGTTCGTATATCACAGTATCGTTTTGCCCTGCTATAGCAGTTGAAGTAGTATTAGCTATTGCAGTACCATAAGGGCCAGCGATCGCGGTAGCTACAGGCTTTAAAATAAGAGTTGTTGGGCGCGAATTGTTTTTATTTTGGTCTACTTTTTGTGATATCACCCGAAAACTAGCATTATGTAAAAGTTTCTGATTGGTTAATACAACTTTACTTCTTTCACGTTCCAAATGGTCTGGGATTTTCTGACTTGTTCTTGTAAATGACGTTGTAGAAGAATTGGTGGATTGTTTCGCGACACTTTGTTGAAAGACATTTCGTAATCCTTGGTTGACAGCTGAGGTCACTGAAATATGATGGTTTGGTTGCTGTCTGGTAAGTTGTTCTGCAGTTGACAAAAGAGTTGCTACCTTCTTTGCGTCACTAGGGTTTATTGGAGAAGAGGTATGAATAACTTGTGCATTCTCTGGTAACGAAGTAATAATTACAGGAGAATTCGATGGATTGCTACTTTGTATGTGAGATCCAGAAACTCTGCTGGTAATTAGTGGTCGCGACGATTGAATGCTACTGACACCAATGTTTATTGTAGTGACTCCATTTATATTATTTTTAGATTGGATACGTGTAGGTAGCTTTTGAGGATTCTGCCTTGTGATTGGTCTTCTGTCTCCCAATTGAATACTTGAAGATCTTAATTGAGATGCTGATGGTAGGTCAATTCTCAGAGGCTGGATGTTGTAAACCAATGGGAATCCTGGATATATGGTTCTTGTGAGTGTAAGTTTTGGTGTTCCGTGTCCAACAGTGGGTGTTAAGATGGTTAACCTCGGCGTCCTGGTCATCGTGGGAAACCTATGGACCAAGGACATATTCTTCTTAGTGCCAGTACACAACTCGTATGTTTATTGATTTCAATTACTCTATTCTTTTTAATACCCTATTCGTCTATCGTTTGTTACCTAATTATATTTATTACGAAATGATGTCATCTATACCAAAAATTTCTTCTGAAGATGTATATATATATATATATCATACGATATATTATACAAATCTACTAAAAAGTTACAATATGTAATAAAATCCATTTCATGACATAATTTCTTAAAATTCACGAGAGTTAAGCATAAAAATGTGTAAGCTCTAAATAGCAAAGGTTAGAACAGAAACACAAATATCCTCTTAGATCTTCTTGTTTAATAAAAAATAAATAAATTTGGAAGTGATTTTTTTAAAACCTGAATTTTATTCCTATCTGACGATGGGCTGGTTGCAGAAGGCAACACTCCTGTGGCCAAAGAATTTGTATATTTATTGAGGTACTGATGTGGAGAAAGAGTGATGTTATATCTGTGTTGTATTTGTTCCAAAAACTGAATTAAAAAGGATAGCCTGGGTTATAAATTACTCTACACTAGCAGATTACTATAGAGTAACTATACTTAAGTCATATAAGCAATACATTATGGTATGGTTCTTAATTACACAAGGTTCGTTAATACTAGTAATTTATATTACAAAAAAAAAAAAAAAAAAAATAGAGATAATTTCTTGGTTTTGTTGTTGACCAAATTAATTTTAGTTGGAATTTTGTTAAGTGACTTACGGCCTACCCTCTATATTTTAATTAAAAATTCATGTTTGAATATAAGCTTAATTAATCTCTGAGAGAATAAAATATAATTATATACACATATGCGAAAGTTGATTATATATCGTTTTGATTCTTCGCGATTTTGGCAAATACAGGTGGCGCAGTTAAAAGTAGCCCGCATCCCGTCTGAATTTGAATGCAATATTTCTTCTGAAATTGAGTAAATAGCTACAACAATGGGCAGTTTATGCAATTATCGATATTCTACTTATCGATATTTCTTTATTGATTATTTCTTCAACAATCGATAATATACAACAATCAACATACAAGAATTATCGATTGTTAGCATCCTTGAATAACATCAAGGATGGTTTGTTGGATCCTTTTCATTACGTCATGAGTGACGAAGCATGGTTTCATTCTCCCGGTCATGTGAATTCACAGAATACGAGGTACTGAGTAACGGAGAACCCTAACATTGTTTCTCAGCAACCACCCCATGATGAAAAAATCGGCGTTTGGTGCGATGTAACAGGAATGCGCATTATTGGACCGATATTTTTTGACGCTACCGTCAACACGGTTGCATATATGGAATTCTTTTATGCATTTTGTGCTCAAGTCACTGAATATGAAAGACAATACTGCTTCTTCCAGTAAGATGGGGCAACATGCCACACTTCTAAGGTACTCCTGGAACGAGTCCATGATGTGTTCTCTGAGGAACTAACTGTCAGCAAAGTTTTGTGTCCACTACGTTCGCCGGATCTAACATGTGATTTCTTCCTGTGGGGACACCTGAAGAGCAAGATCTATGAAACTAATCCACACACAAAACAGAAACTGATAGACATTAGCCATGAAGTCGCCGCCATCGATATCCGAACTTTATGTGGGTGTATCTGAATATGCTTATACGTGCAGAGCTGTTTATTGATGTCGCAGGGAATTACTTTCAACATCTTCTATAAATGTGTTTTCCACTGTATTTTGCTCTCTATTTTTCAATGCTAAGTCCATTTCAGCTCTTTGTTTCTGTAATTTCACTGCATTTCCTTTATTCTTATACGGGCCACTTTTATATGCGACACCCTGTATTAATTTTTGTATTATGTATGTATGTATGTATTAATTTTTGTTTGAATTCTTTCATTTCTGTTAGTTACTTAAATTTACACGTAATGACTAATGAATACCCTTCTGCTACAACTTCAACGAAGTTTTAAGGCAAAATACATAGCAGTTAAAGCTTGAAATTGTAAAACTATTTTATTGTCAATCTAGAATCAGATCACTATGTTCTTATCCGTTTGATTTTAAACTCTGAGATTATAATCCCTAAGTACTATGAAACTTTTCTTTTGATTATACCCATGAGTGGGCCCTAAAAGGTTGTTGTCTTCTCTATACCTAAGTTTTCTGAAAATTTCTGGTAATATATATATATAATTGAATTTGTCTATTACGTATCATCACTCAAAGTGAACTTTAAATTAAATTACAACCCACCCAAAAGTAATCATAAAAACTTTCATAATTTGGTTTTCAAAAATCATAATAAATCCAAATAGCTATATTATTATTTGTGGTAATTAAAGACCAATGATCTTATTGAAGGCAAATACAAATAGCACAGTTGTCTATGCGATGTTCTAGTTATATGATCTCTGTAACGGATAGAAATAAGTCACTAAGCAGTAATGTATTCATTCTGTTGGATATGAGTTGACTGTTCGATATATATATATATATATATATATATATATATATATATATATATATATATATATATATATATATATATATATATAGATATAGATATAGATAGATAGATAGATAGATAGATATAGATATAGATATAGATAGATAGATAGATATATAGATATATATATAGATATATATAAGTTGCACTATACAATGTTTCTGGATATTACGATTTTATTTTATTTTGATATCGAGCTCAAATGTTTGTATTAAATGTAAATATATTTCTTTGTTTTAGAGCAAGTGACGAAAATTACACTGATCGACAGATACAATAAGAATATTTTTATCTTACGTAACATTTCTAAACTGGTGTTGGCCATAACGATTAACTGTAGGGTCTGTGGCTGATTAGTGTTGAGCGAATCGTGTGATAGAAATTATTACTATTGTATGTAACTATGTAGATTTAGCAAAAGACTGTAGGAGAGAGTGAAAAAGAAGATTGTATTGGAGAATAGTGTCGTGAGTGTAATGAGAAAAACTAACGACACAGAAAAGCAGAGCCACACATCCCAACAAAGACATCCCAAATATATTTACGATTTAATTGCAACATAAAAACTGTATTGTTTCAGTTTAATTGTTGCTAAAAGAAGACAAGGGCCGTAAATATATTTAGATTGAGTATTAATAATATAACTTTTAATTAAGCATGATTTTTCACCTAGGCTATAGTGAGAAGCGAGCCGAAGGCTTATAGCGGAACATCTAGTTTTAAGTACATGGAATTTAATTCGTTTATTATTATATTTTGAACACGTTAACGCGTGAGAAAATTTAATCTCGTCAGGACCCAGTACCACTATAATACTGCGCACAATTCATTTTAATGTGTCAATGCAAATACTAAGATTTGATAACCTCATTATTTTAAAATCGTTTCTTTAAATCAAACGTAAGTAAGTAAGTAACGAAACGTAAGTTTAAAATTATTGTCACAAGTCAGAATAATATACATAGTTTTGGCTTATAACCTACATCTTCTTATCACTTTCTTGGATAGACTTGCTAGAGTTGATACGAGTAGTGATAAAACTTTGTGTGTTGGTTTTTAAGGATACTTCTTTTTTTAAATTTACAATTCGTTAATAATTTAATCTTCGTTCAACTACGTTCAGTTTTGCGTTATTGAATTTAGAATTTAATTGTCTGCATCTTACACTAAAAATCGAATCCGTGCAAATATTGAGTGGAAACGCGTCCTTACGGGACAGAGTAGAACAAAGAGAACTCGAAGAGATCGATGATATCTAAAGTAGGCCTATCTGGAAATTATTTTGACGAGAGCTTACAGCACCAAAGAGTTCAGGTCAAGAATTGCCATAGCTAAGGAAGCATTCAACAAGGAAACATCATTCTTAATCTGCAGACTTATTTAAAGAAGTGGCCATATACTATATATATGGAGCATTGGACTGTATGGTTTGGATACTTGGACATTACGAAAATTAGAGAAGAAATATATTTAGAGAGCTTTGAAATGTGATGTTGGAGGAAAATAGAGGGGATAAAATGGACAGAGAGAGAGAGCAACGAATGAAGATGTTTTAAAACGGATAGGAAAGAAGATGATGCCTTTAGACAACCAAGAAAATTGTCTTCACACCGCCATAGAAGGAAAGCGAGGAATAGGAAGAAGAAGAACACAAATGATCGATAATTTGAAAAATAGAAGAAAATATTTGGAAGAGGAAGCTGAAGATTGAGAACCGCGGGAGAAACATTTCCAAGCCTAAACCTAATAATAATAAACAAAACACCTAATTAGTCTTAGGAACTGCAAAAAGGCAGAACACTTTGTAATAATAGTACATCTTACACTGAAACATTATTTGAATAACCTATATTCGCTTACGATTAAAAATGAGGAGCTTATTTTCAAAAGAGAGAATTTCCATTTTTTGTCGAAATGCACTTTCTAATGGTTCTGATCATTGGGATGATCTCTATCGTGTTATGCAACAGAGTTTCTGAAACGTGAACGTTTTTGGTAGAAATTACAATGTAAAGCTATTCGTTTCAATCAAAAGGGAACATATCCGCCTCGTTTCTTTTTTTCATTTCTATTGTAAAAGAAGTAATTGAACATTCCTTTGATTAAGACTGTATGGCACATTCAAAGCTGTAATAGGGGGTATAGGGAGGATACGCCATATGCCCTCGACTTAATTTTAATCATTAGAGAATGCCTTCTGCTTCTAGACTATAGTACTTTGTACTTTTGTTACTTTGTATTTATATTACTTTGTACTTTGTACTTTGTATTTGTTACTTTGTACTTAGTATTTATATTATTTATTTAATTCGGTCATAACTCCAGTAGTAAAATTGCTATGTAAGTCTCCTATTCCTAACCAGTGTTGAAGTATATCTACCATGTGCAAAAAGAAATAGCTTTCTTTTTCTCTCTACTCTGCGATTATAAAAGAGATTAGATTTAGTGTCTCTTTCAGCAACGAGGTTACAAAAGACGTGAACCTACAACTTAATGTGGAATTCGAGCCACACGAGCTCCTACAGAGAATCGAATTCGGATCTCCCGTACCGCAGACGCACACTAACCATATAACCATTAAGAAGAATCACACAGAAAGACATATGGAAGGAGTACATGAGGTCTATTTCTGCCCAAGTTCGTGTTGTTTCGATCAGTGAATATCAATACGAATAAATCTCTATTTAACTGTCATATTCCACCCTACTCCTACCAGAACTTTCTTAATTCCTTCTGGTGTATCGAGTGAAATTACTTCTGTTTTTCTTGCGGTGAGTTGCCTCCTTCTATGTACCTACATCCATTTATGTTAATAATGGAGGGATTTACCTAAGAGATATCAAGAAAATAGCATAATATGCTATTATGCCTCCTTTATATTATATTTTAGTGGAATTACTAATACGTGCGGTGCGAGTGGTCCCGGGTTCTGATGGGAACACTCGGTCGAAAAAGTGTAAAAGCTTATCACTATAGTTATAATGAGTGAGGTTTCCCTCATTCACACCAGCCAAATGCCGGGATGATACCTAACATATACTAGGTCCCAGAACGCTTCCTTTCTTCCCCAATCCTTTCTTCCTTCCATTTTCTCGGATAGTGTTATTCCTCATACGTGAATGGCTAACATGACCATAGATGCTGAACGCCCAGAAATCTAATTCCTAATCCTAATCCTAATCCTAATTAATACATGCAATTTGCATTAACTTTTAAAAAATGCCTTTCTTTATTAACATATGTCTTTTATGTCAATCACGCATGTTCACAAAACACCGTACACTCTGTGAAAATTTTAGGGCTAAAAGCACTGAAAATATTTTGGACTTGTCTGAGTTAGAAGTTAAATCATCCTGTACATAACATGACTGACATATACTGCAAGACTCCTTTCTTCATTGGTCAAAATATGGCATTAGTACTCTCGCGAACTCTGTGCAAAGCATTTCTGTATATAGAAGATTGCTTCAGTTTGCTTCATTTTTTGTCAGTTTTACTTAAATGTGTCATACGTACAGCGTTATTCGCGGGGATGCTTCAACTGTTTAAATGTTCACTTTTGAATGTTGGCTCAATAGTAGCTGGCAGGGAAAGCCGAGCAGTCACGAATATTCGGCTTTTGGTCACAAAACACAATTCATCTTGGGTTTGAATCCTATTGAAGAGCATGAACATTTCTAAATATCCTTCAAGTTTCTATGTGTGTATCTTTGTCTTAGCGGATCAAGTAGATTATTGAATATAAGAAAACTATGGAAACAAATGTTTCAAACGAGGCGAATTAAAAAAAAAAAAACATGGTCGAGCAGTAATTATCTCTTTAGCAATAAGTTCTTGGTTCGGTTCCAGACAATGTAAGTTTGCCGTGCCCTCAGGTTTTCTCGAAGTTCTTCAATTTCCTTCCACATTCTCATTTCGCAAATTCTTTAATAATCATTTACACGTACTTTCATTAATATCCCGTCTTCTTTAGCCTCTCGGGAATATATTTCAGAAATAAATTTATATATCTAACAAAGTGTCTTTGCTACTTTTGATCTTTGTTAAAAAAAAAAAAAAAAGGTAAGAAACTCAAATACAGAGTTAGCTAAGTCAGTCTGCGACCGAAATTGTGTTGACTTTATTGCTGTAACTTTATCACGTAAAACGTTAATATCATCTGAAAATTTTCCTGTGGATATAATGAGGTATGTGAAACTTGAAGGCTCAGTGGTGGAGCGCTCAATTCTGATGTATTTCGTATACCTGGATTCAGTGGTGATTTTATGTGGTGTCTATGAGTTAACTCCCCCTAGGGCAATACTTCGATCGTGCTCAGTAAGGGTTACCAAAGTTTTCGCAACAGTACTTTAATTCCCTGTGTATTGTAATACCCTCTCACAGTAAATTGTCTGAAATTATTTCTACTTAGATCGATTCCAGCTCGAGTGAAGTGGGTTTTGTGTTGGACAAAATAATATGTGAGTGAGTTTTCTCGGGATTTTCTCTCTTTTTTCTCAGTTTGTTAATTCTATTATTTTGTTCAAGTATCATCATCATCATCTCCCTTAAGCTTCAGAGCATAAATGTGTGACGTTAAACTAAAAAGAAACAGAAAAACACTTTGAGAACTGTGATTTCGCTAAATGGAAGAAAACATGAATATCAATTTTGGTGTTTTCATAAAGTATAGATAGTGAACTCTACTTCTGAATCTTTCTAATTTACTGTAATTGTGAATTTTCTATTTTAATGTGTAAAATGGGATATAATTTTAACTGACATGAAGTCAAAGATCTTTTCTTCTTTCTCACCTCAACCGTAGTTGGTGGGCAACATGGAAATTTTAAAACCTCTGTCTCCCTTGGTGAGCTGTTTTATACTTTGATAAGGTATCTTCTTCATAACTGGATCTAGATATTCTATCCTTTGTCCTCCTCTTCCTGGTTTTCCTTCTGCCTTTCCCTCCATCAGCACGGTGATCCAATCAGAATGCCGAATAAGATTGCCAAGCATATTGTTTCTTCTTTTTCCTATTATCTTCTTGATCTGTCGTCCTTCATTATCTTCCTTTAGTACATCTTCATTTCTTTTCCGTACGGTCGATGATATGCGCAGCATTCTACGCCAACACCACATTTCAAATTCTTCTAGCTTGGATATTTCAGCTTTTCTCAATGTCCACGTCTCTGAATCGTAAAGCGCCACGCTCCATACCAGGGTTTTAATAAATCGTTTACGGACGTCCAACGACACATTTCTTGATGTTAGCGGCCCTCTTTTCTTATTGAATGCTTATTTAGCCTGTGCTACTCTTGAACTTACGTCTTTTTAACTTCTTCCGTTCAAGGATATTAAACTTAGACTTATTAGATATTAGATCAAAGTTAAGAATGTGATATCATATTTATTTTAGCCGATAACCCAGAAATCTAAATCCTAAACCCTAAATCATAATTATTTTATTCAGAAAAACTCCTTAAGAGTAATGTCAATATATAAATAATACCAATTTCTAATTATTTGTAACATCTTTATTCATCCGATAGCTTATAATAGTATAAATTCCAACAAATATTTCACAATAGATCAATAAATAAATAAATAAAACATAAATATGTAAAGGATAAACTATTGAATCTACGAGATCTAAACTAAAAAAAAATACCAGGTACTTCTTTAAGTGCTATAGTAAAAAAACATTAAACAAATTGCAATTTGACTTCACAGCACCATTAAAAATACAGTCATACTCTTAATTTATGCTCTAATCAGTTCGTAGTTTAGTGTTTTGTTGCACACTAAATAATAATCATAAATAGTTTTGTATAAATATATGTTATATGAAGATATTGCACCATCCAAGTTTGTAATAAATAGGAAAAATGAATAGAAACGGTGCGTATTTTGTAAAATGTTAGACCATGTCCAAAGTTAACCTGTACCGTCATTAGTTAGGATATGTTGTGTACATAATGTCCTCATTACTTTGCGTAATACTGCTTAAAACAGTCTTAATTTGTAAGTATTCACAATCACTTTAAATACATCTATTTGTATGTGTATAATAATAAAGTATTCTGTACATTCCAGCTAGCAATTTGTACAGAATAATATACAATATCTCACGAATGTTTAGTACTAAATAAAAAAGAATTTATAGAAACTTAAATAAAAAAATGTGAAGAAATTTCAGACTTCTGACTGCACACAATGAAATGTTTATGATTTGTTTGCTCTTAATGTACATTCATTCCCAACATTTAAAAAAGTACATTCCAACTATAAATTAAAATAACTTAACCTGTTTCTACTGAGCTTCTGGTGGATGGTAGAATATTACAGGTCCTCTGGCTAAAATGGCATTTTCATGGTTAAATCGTGGTGAAGAAGTTTCGCCTGAAGGGTGCGTAGATTTAATGATTTCCGGAATGCTAACAACTTTTCCGCCGGGTCCAACCACAGCCAATCCATCTGGACTAGTATAAGCAACACCACCAGGACCAACAATTGCTGTTCCTCCGGAACCAGCAGTTGCAATCCCGCCTGGTCCAGCAATGGCGACTCCACCCTTTCTAACATTTAGTTTCATAATATGAGGACCACCGGGCTTGTTTTCAGCATCCGTTTCCATTACAACTTCAGTACCTTCATCAACTGGCATTTGACGACCTTCTGGTTTCTCATCAAAGGGTCCATGGCTCCTCTTCTGGATACGACCATTCACAATGCATATATCGGCCTTTGGGTTTTCCTGAAGAATTTTCATAATTGCATCATAGGTGTTGACTGGAGGATCATTCATAACCACTGGAACGTGATTAACTGGTTTCGCAGGTGCTGCTCCATACTGGTAGACTGAGTTCAGGTAGTATGACGGGATCGGTTGTCGAAAGGCTGGGTAGGGTAGATGCTGCTGATAATGCTGTGGACCTGGTACAACCAAAGGCTTTACACCCTGATAGTGAGAGAAGGGAGACTGTACGACAGACGATGGATACCTTGCTAATGAACTGTAAATTCTTCTTGTATCGGGAGGTCCCTGTGGTAGAAGTGGCACTTGAATCAACGTAGGTTGCTCTACAGGAATATTGTATTCCTCAACTGGCTGTTGTGATAGTATTTCCTTCTCAAGTTCACTATTTCGATCAACTTTATTTATTTGTCCCTGTTCAAGAACTTTTCTAATATTAAAAATTTGCGAAAGTTCCTCAGAGTTTAGTTTGCCAGGATCTTTTACTTCTTGGTTTGTTTTTGGTTCTCCATCACTAGAAACTTGCTTAGGTTCATCTGCATTGACGTCTTCCGTTGACTGTTGATTTGAACCATCAGTTTTCAAATTTTCTGGTTGTAATTTGTCCTCAGATTCCACATCTAGTTGTGGCTCTGATGCATATGCAAATCTGAAAAGAAGATGTTTCTTGTTTTAATATATTACAAACTACTGTAAATTAATGTTGTTTTAAGATATTAATGTACGAATACCCAGTAAGATAATACAAAATAGTATAGAAAAATAATATTAAATAATTAGAGCAAAAGAAACTTGCTTTTTAAGTAATATTACACACTTCTTTTGGTAAAAATACCGATTGTAAACAACGCTAGTTTTAAAACAAATATCAGTACCTTAAGCAATGAAAATAGTGTAAATATTGGTCAATAGTAATGCATGATAAGAAGTTAAAACCGTAGATATAAAATAACTTGCTATGAATTGATAAATACAAAATACATTACGGACATTTGAAGTCAAAATCTCCGGTCAGCGATCTATAATTACTACTGAATAATTTTGGATCACTAGAGGAAAATAAAAGAGTGGTATATTTGTGGTCCATTATAGAACAGGAAAAGTTGGAAAAACCAGGGCAACGAAATCTGCTTTAAGTATCGTGCTATAGAGCTCATTATGGTCTACTTAGAACTACTCTTAGTTTTTAGTTTTTACTCCATCCAATTTCATTCCTGAATTATATCTAATCTGGGTTTCCCTATTTTCCATATCCCATCAAAATTAAGGCATATTACTGGACAACATATCGCAAAGAATGCACTATTATTTGGCGCACAAAGTGAAACCAAAGTAGCTCAAAATAAATTGAAAATTTGTAATGAACTTACGATCAAATCAGTGAAACTACAAAATAATATACTGAACAATTTTATTCACTAATATTAATAACGAAATCAAATTAAATTTTAATTTTTGATATTCTACTAGTGATACAATTAGGCAGCTACAAAAATTATTCGAACATTAACATTTCGAACAGGGTGAAATTATGAGTAGTTTTCAATAAGGCATGAAGACCTCTATCAATACCGCCTAGAATCCCTTCCTGGTTAAAAAATAACAGATAGAGTAGTTAAATATAATTTTACGTTTGAAAAGCATGGCTAAACTAAGTTATCATATATCTAAAGCAAAAGCCATATTAATATTTAATGTATACCACATTATTAGTATCTATATATAAAATTAAAAGTGCTTGCAAATTGAAGTGTTGAAGTATAATTAGATATTTAATAGATACTATAGTGTTTTGCTTTTTAGTTAGCTTATGATGTACTGTGTGTACTTTAATTTGAACTTCAATAAGAAGAAGTTTAAATGTACAATCTAGTGTATTTTATAAGTTTTAGTTAACACTAATACAATAATACCCTCTTGTGCACTCACCTGTTGATATTTGGCTGGTAACACGGACGATCGATCACCGATTCTGTTGATTTCCAATATCCACTTCCCTATAAATGATCATCTTTCGAGATAAAACTACTTTGAGCGGATTCCGAAAAAAAGAAATAATTAATGGATTTAATTTAAGTATTAGTTATAAAGTTATAAACAACTGTTAAAAAATAAGTCCTTTTATTTCCATCCATTATCAACGAAGTGTACAAGACGGGTATTATATAATTATATACTTTTTGTGTCAAAATGTTTTGCTATAACAGATACATAGATCACTGTTTTCAATTTTTGTTATTAATGTGTTTATCATATTTTTTTAAAAAAACACTTTCAATCTGAAAAAGAACATTCAAATTATTATATATTAATAGATGACGCTTGTTCATAATTTTACAGTGTACAAATTCACACACATAGGTTTGTTTTAACCCCATTAACTGAATCACTGAATATACACACATGTGTGTATAATAACAATATAAGATTTTCACTTACAAGAAATTCATTACCAAATTATTAGCAAAAATATTTTTGTTTCAAGAATTATTAAATTTACTAAGAATTAAACAAGAAATAACATTCCAACATTCAAACATAATTTTAAAAAATATACGTATTTTCTCTTGTGACAAAATATTCTTCTTGGACAATATTAACAAAATTCATGATCTTAATTACAAAAATTTCTTATTCATCGAGCCGAAGCAATTTTCCAGGATTGCTTTTTCTCTTGTGAATTCTAAAAATATATATATCTAACTTATTAGGTTCCTTATCAAAGGGTAAAATAATAATTTCAGATAATAACTTTGATAATGATTTTAGAATTATCTCTAGAGGCACCATATTTTTCAGAAGGAAGAAAGGAAGATTTTATGACAAAACATCAGAATTATCTCTAGGAGGTTATCATATATTTTAAAAGGAAGAAAGGAAGATTTTATGACATAACTTCAAAATTACTTCTAGGGATAAAATATTTTTAAAAGGAAGAAAACAGGATTTTATGCCATAACTTCAGAATTATCTCTGGGGTTACCATGTTTTTCAGAATGAAGAAAAGAAGATTTTATGGCAACTTCAAAATTACTTCTAGGGTTAAAATTTTTTTTAAAAGGAAGAAAGGAGGATTTCATGACAGAACTTCAGAATTATCTCTGGGATTATCATGTTTATCAGAAGTAAGAAAGGAAGATTTTATGAATAACTTCAGAATTACCTCTGGAGTTACCAATTTTTCAGAAGAAAGAAAGGAAGATTTTATGAATAACTTCAGAATGACTTCTGGGGTTATCACACTTTTTAAAAGGAAGATATAATGACATGACTTCAGAATTACCTCTGGGGTTACCAATTTTTCAGAAGGAAGAAAGGAAGATTTTATGACATAACTTCATAATTACTTCTGGGGTTACCACATTTCTTAAAAGGAAGAAGGGAAAATTTTATGACATAACTTCAGAATTATCTCTGGAGTTACCAATGTTTCAGAAGAAAGAAAAGAAGATTTTATGAATAACTTCGGAATTACCTTTCGGGTTACCATGTTTTTCAGAAGGAAGAAAAGAAAATTTTATGAATAACATCAGAATTACCTCTGAAGTTACCATGTTTTTCAGGAGGAAGAAAGGAATACTTTATCACATAACTTCAGAATTACTTCTGAGATTACCATATTTTTTAAAAGGAAGAAGGGAAGATTTTAAGACCTAACTACAGAATTACCTCTAGGGCTACTATATTTTTCAAAAGGAAGAAAAGAGAATTTTACGACTTGTAGGGACAAAAAGGAAGAAATATGATATTAAGAATTGACACATGAGAAGTACACATATACGTATGGTTTTACATAGCATAATCTTAATTGGAAACTAGATTGGTTTCATTGAAACTTATTGCAACACATAAAACATAAAATTGTATGTTACAATTCCAGGTGGGAGCTCATGTGTTTCTGATCCCATATTAAAGTATAGGTCATCCTCTCATACAGCCTTGGTGCTAAAAGGGAAATTAAACTCAAATCTAACCAACCACAAATCTTTGTTCTCTTTTCATTGTATTTAAATGGAGACTTACAAGTAAACCTTACGTTTGGGTGAATCGAGTTGCTGATTGAGACACATATGAGAAAGTAGTACTAAATGTGGTCAGTATTTCAGTGAAGTTATAGGTGCGAAGCTCCAGGGATTTAGGAGATACAGCTACCAGAACATCACATGGAAGTACAGAATAGTCTTCATACAGTTGGAGGTAAAAGCTCTGTAAGACCTCTTGTAACGAAAAAGGTGAATAACAAATATATGGGTACATATTAGGACTAGAAGGAAGTCATATAGTAAGGGTATACCTGACGGCAGTCATCTTGAAATCCGCCATTTTGAATTAAGGTTAAGTTTTTAAAATAGGAATAGGGTCATGTGATACATGATTTAAGGCGCAAAATTAATCAAAAGAACAATGGTGACGTTAATTTTTATTTACGCGCAATTGGTAAAAAGTTACAGGGAAATTAAATATTGTTGCAGCATATGTATTAGTCCTTTACCCCACCTTGTAAATTTTGTGTTAATGATAATAATTAAATAAAATGCAGAATAAGTGGATAAATATTAGGTCTATGGTAAGAGTTGCCTTGGTGGCGGCCATGTTAAAATCCACCATTTTGAATCAGACAGAAGTTTTAAATAGCAAGCGAGAAATAGATGTGAACAGGATACAAGAAAAACAACGAAATGGCGTGCAAGTACAGCATCAAACAACTAACATTGTAACGCCACCATTGTATTTTTGATTAACTTCTAGCCCGGAGTCATCTATTGCATTACTCTATTCCCATTTAATTTTGTGCTGGTTAATGATAAAACAAAAAAGGTTATACCGTTGGATTTATGGTAAAATTTGCTATTAATAAGGTGTCACTGTCATGCGATTTGTTTAAAACTTTTGTCTGATTCAAAATGGCGGATTTGAACATGGCCGCCACCAAGGCAACTCTTACCATTGACCTAATATTTATCCACCTGCATTTTATTTAATTATTATCATTAACACAAAATTTACAAGGTGGGGTAAAGGACTAATACATATACTGCAACAATATTTAATTTCCCTGTAATTTTTTACCAATTGCGCGTAAATAAAAATTAACGTCACCATTGTTCTTTTGATTAATTTTGCGCCTTAAATCATGTATCACATGACCCTATTCCTATTTTAAAAACTTAACCTTAATTCAAAATGGCGGATTTCAAGATGACTGCCGTCAGGTATACCCTTACTATATGACTTCCTTCTAGTCCTAATATGTACCCATATATTTGTTATTCACCTTTTTCGTTACAAGAGGTCTTACAGAGCTTTTACCTCCAACTGTATGAAGACTATTCTGTACTTCCATGTGATGTTCTGGTAGCTGTATCTCCTAAACCCCTGGAGCTTCGCACCTATAACTTCACTGAAATACTGACCACGTTTAGTACTACTTTCTCATATGTGTCTCAGCCAGCAACTCGATTCACCCAAACGTAAGGTTTACTTGTTAGTATCTCTTATCAATTCTACATCATTTTTATACGTTCAAAAAATCATTACAGAGCATATCGAAATTCACAACGACTTGCAGTTCTGCTTTTATTAGTTCACAGTTACTTCCGTTCCTACTATCAATTGAAACTATGATATGATCGAAATGTTGTTAACAGACCAAGCGTAAAATGCTCAAACATAAGGTTGGATTGCCGGTTAGGTAGGAGATGAAAACGCAACCTGTTGCGTTTTCTCTCTGAATACTAAGTTGCATCATTTTGGTGGATTGTTAATTGTGCGTGAGAAATAAATTCCTCTCTTTTCTTTCTTAAATTTACTAAAAAATTTTAGAAGTGACCAAGATTATCATTTCTTTTATTTATTACAAAAAATGAAAAACTCGTTTTATGGGAGGAAACGTGCCTGAAAAACGTATGTTCTGGTAGCTTTATTTATTCCAAAAAATCTAAGTGAGGAATAGACAACAATATGACAGGTTTGGAATGTGGGTTACATAATACGTACAAAACGCCATTAAATGAACTCATTATTTCTTTTTCAAGATCTTTCATATAGTGCAGAACTTTGATTGGCTGACAATGGCGACGTCACATATTAAGCACCCATATTTCAGATCTATTAAAATGAAAACCGACAAGCAGTTATTACTTGATGTAATACATACTACTGTATATGGGTCACTTTCTAAGCTTTTCACTAAATTTGAAAATCAAGATGGAAAGAATGAGGAAAGAGTACTCAATGTTTTGGGAACGATTCCAAAATTATTATTACATTTGTATCAGTACTAAAAGATTTACCTTAAAAACAAACCAAATAAGAAACTCTCTTGTGGATATATCAGTAGTTTGGGCGCCTTGGGCGCGGAACATGTGTTCGATTTCTGATTGGAGGTTATGTGGTTTGGATTCTACGTTAAACAGTATGTCCATGTCTCATATAGCGTCAATACTAAACAGAACGGTAAACTAATCCAACCAAACAAAAAAATCAAATAAGCTATAATTGAATTTTCTTTGTACAATTAAAGGAGAAAAACCAGCAAATAGAACACTGGAATATACTGTGTAATTAGTAATTCTTTAAAAGAAATCAACCGTACGCCCTACTCGTTTTGTAATTGCATTTTTACATGTTATCGTGATTTTACAATTGCTAATTGTTCGTTTTATTTTTACTGATAGGTTTTAGAGTGTGGAAGTGGTCAGTTTTTTAAATCACACTTATACGGAACTTATACTCTACATGGTAACTCTTGAACGAAATCTAATTTTATTTATTTATTTATTTATTTATTACAATAGACAGAGCAATTATGTCGGCCGAGTTCGTTCATCTTCATGAGTAAGGGGGTATTTAACGGTGATTATGATTATTCAAATCCCATAAATAGAAATACGTTCTAAGATCATAATTATGTTTGAAGTCGATAAGTAACATATTTTTTGAGGTTAATTTTTTTTAAAAAAATGATCCTGTTGTGATCCTGTTGTCTATTCCAGAGCATATATTTACTTTGATTCATTTTTCAACTGGTTACTAGGCGGCTGAAAATACGGTTTAACCCTCAAAAAATTCCTACAAAAGGTTTCTCAACGATTTTCTGTTGTATCAAATGTGCTGAATAACATATTAAAAGTTTACCAAAATTTGACCACCGGAAAGACCCAATTTTCAAGATGACGTTCAAAATGGTTGTTAACTCTTTTACAATCTTAGACTTTCATTCAAGTAGCTACTGGGTCATCACTATTTATCCTAGGATTATGGTTCGTGCATCATTCTCTTCGGAATAAAACAAGCTTTCGGGTGGTGCCATCCAAATGTGTGCATGACCTACGTGGAAAGGGAAATTGAGAATAATTTGAGAAATTTCCCTCTTAAAAATCCCTTTTCTAAAGTTTTGCGCCCTCTGAAGCGGCCCCGCGTAAAAAATACACGACCCAAACCTTCCTAGAGAAGTACTATGAGATATAGACTATGTATGTGCCAAATTACATTGTGAAATCTTTAGTAGTTACGACAGAATAAAAAGTTTACCAATATCCTACTCTTTGAATGTATCTAACCAAATATATAAGTAGACAATAAATAGGACAGAACATAAAAGATTCTAACACAGTACTATTAATCCGGATATTATCATTCATAACTCATTATTTTTAGAATGAAGCAAGCTTTCCTATGGTATTATCTCCATGCGTCCATGATACAAGTGAAAAGGGAAATTGTGGATAATTCGAAAAAAATTCCTCTAAAAATTCCCTTTTCAGAAGTTTTGCGTCTTCTGTAGCGGCCCCAGTTAAAAGTACACTACCTTAATGTTTCTAGAAAATTACTATGATGAGTAGACTATATATGAGAGAAATTAAATTCTGAAGTCTTCAATAGTTACGAGAAAACAAAGCATTTATCAATATCCTACTCTGTGAATATACCTAACCGAACCTATAAGTAGGCAATAAATAGCACATCCTACAGTTTTCATCGTACAAAAGTTATTCTAGTGTCTACTCATAATTTTATGGACTTAACACACATCTGCTACACCGAAATTCTAAACAGTACTTTCTTTATTCTTATTTTAGCAAAAATTAACATTATTTTTCATTAACCTATTTACAAACAATCATTGTAAGATTTTTTTCTTCCCATACTATTTCATTCAAAATATTTTGTTTCCTCAGTTTTCATTCTAATGTTTTTGAAGTGTATTTTTTATAGTCTTAAAACACATTTGTTACATCTAAATGGTAAAGAATAGTTTCTTTGTCCTTAGTTTACACAAAATTAATATATGTTTTTTTAAACATTAACGTATTTACGAATAGTCCTTGTTACATTCTTCATCCCAAACAGATTCATTGAAATTATTTTTACAGTTTTCTGTTTGGCAAGGTCTCCAAACAGATGTGCATGGTAGTCCATACCTCTTGCAACTGCACCGTTTTGTTAGGCAGGCAGTTGAACAATTACAGTGAAGCATATGAAGAAGACTTTGTGGTGCAACAGGTGTATCTGTCATAACAGGTATATACTGATTGTGCCATAGTTTCCACCTCCAACCAACTGCATTCATATCACTGACATTTCTGATCTAAACCTTGATTTGGTAATAAACTTTAAAGCTGTGGTATTTTGTAAGAGGACTCAGTAGGAGGAAGGCACTCTGGAGTGATGAGTGACATGGAAGAAACAGTATCTCTTTTACTAAAGAGTTGGTAGCGCAAAGAGGTCAGTACTTCTGCGTATAAAGAAGATAGCCATTACCTTTACCCCTAACGATGCTACAACAGATTTTGTTTGATGTGGCAGCAGGAACACATTTCCACAGTTCTGATTTTTTTCACTGCTTATGAATCTTTGGAATACTGACTTCTTGCCTACACCAAATATGTGCGAAGTTGAATCACATCCTGTTTAAGCATAATGAACAACAGTTGCGAATATACATTGCCACCCAGAACACGTTTCATTTCATTGATGTCATATATCTTATGAAGTGTAGACTTGTCCGAACGAAAATATAGGCCTTTATTATCAAACTGAGCACAATAAAGAAGGAGGATGAGTAAATCTGTATCCTTCCCAATCAATGTTGTTGAATGTTGCTCTGATGACTTGACAGATGCTTTGACGATGTCTACGTCTGCATCTCCTGATGCATTGATAACACTGCAGCCACTTTTCTGCAGTTCTTCTGTCACCATGTGAAAAGTTCCTGTTTGTTGCTAGTTGTAGCAGAAAAATCATCTTTTTCCCCCTAGAAACTCTGTTGCTTCATTGAAGCTGATAGTGAAATGGGTGATTTGGCCTCCTCGATGATGTGTATTATCCTTGATGGAAGGACCAGCTTCGTAAAAGTCAAAAATAACATTTGCTTTACCATTATGTTTTATGGTAAATTCTACGTATGAACGTGCAATGCCACCATAACTCTTGCTTTTTATCCAAGGCAGCCGATGAAAAAGTGAACTACCATCTAACACATAATGTTCAGTTGCTGAAACCGAATCCATAATAGCTTGTTTAGTAATATACGCCTCAATCGTATGAGCCAGTTGAGCTTTGTCACTTTTACGAAATTTATTTGGCGTCAAACATGGCTACTGCAAATGGACTGAGCTCATAGCTCAATACACGTTCTAAAGAAAGTTCTCAAGTTTTTGACAACCAAAAATCGTTGATAGAGAAGAGCAGGATCAATGGTTCTGTCTTTGTCAATTTTAATGCTGGACTCGTTGGCAAGGGTTTTTGCTTGGTCTTTTGTTTTAAATGATACATTAAAATTGGTTTTCCAATTATATTTTGTACAATATTTTTCCTGATCATCTGTGAATTATGCACATTGACATCCTCTTTGGCAATTACACCCGTAACAGTATTTCTCAAAGAGTCTGGTGAGAATGGCATAAAGATTACAAGTTTTTCTTTAATCTTCTCCAAGTCTCAGTGATCTCTTTTCATCCTTGACAATGTTGTTTCTCGATGCTGATGACTGGTTGTATATGCAAGACCATTGAATTCCTGCATGGCATCGTGATATTGAGATGAGATAGGTGTGGACATTGTCCACAAAGTACGCATTTCTTCAGTCATGCCACTTCCGTAGATCAACCTGTCACTGCTCTTTAAGGATCTCATTAATGTCTGCTCGATTACTAGATCTGGACTAAGGCCTGCCCAGAACTGGTTACTGCGGCGAATCACATGGAATCCCTTGGCAAATGCAGTATATACATCAAGATGCGGCTCTGCAGTTGACTCATTTCTTGCACATATATATATGCAGATTTTAGGTAGTTATAGTGTCCAGCAGCAGCAAATATTGGCAGACAGTCTAACACCGCTTGCAGGCGCATCATCCAGGACCGTGTGCGATCTGCTTTGACGAGTGATCGGGCAACCTGCAACATTTTCTGATAGTTTGCCCAAAGTAAACCTGTTTCTGACCTGTGGCCAAATTCTGTGTTTCTTGTGACCATAATTTTCTTTATTTCGATCAGCGTATCCGACTTTATGTCACTTTCGATTGTAGTCTGTTTCAATATCATTGATGAATATAGCGTTTCTGCTTCATTCACTAGTGACAAATTGTGCGCTGCTTTTTCTAGATCTGAGACAATTAGAAAGTTGAGACATCTGTCTAACAAGAGATGTCCACGTAAAGCCCTCTGTACTGGTTTCCCGGTCATCATACTTTATATTTTACCTACAAAATACCATTTAACAATCTTTACAGGAAATCAGGTATGAAAGAAAGGGTTCATCGTCATTATTTTCTAGATAAGATCGAACTTTGAAGAATGCTTGCTCTTAATCTTTGTTTTTGGGTCGGCCAGATCTACTGCGTTTTGCCTCTTTGTATTTATGGAACTGTAGCAGTATGCAAAGCTCAGAACGAAATTTACTGCTACAAGAGTGATGGTAAACACAGCCAGCGGCGTGCAGGTAATGTCCATAATATTCTATTCTTCCTTTCACGATACTCACCCTTTTATCTGAACGACTATTACAACACTCAATAATACTGTTCACAATTACTTCTGTTTTCACATAACTAATACCAGCACTTCCTGGTGTGACTGTAATACCGCAGAAGAGACAATTTATTTGGCTGTTAGAAGGACCTTAAGAGATCCTAGCACTTCTCTTTGGTGGTTTGTCTTTTTTGTTGTTCACTTTTAATGTCTTTTGTGTTGCTGTAGCAGTGTAATCTTATCCAGGGGCGCTTCAAAGGGCGTAAAACTTTAGAAAAGGGAATTTTAGGGGGAATTTTTCCGAATTATCCACAATTTCCCTTTCCACGTGCATCATGGACGCATGGGAATGATACCAATAGGAAAGCTTGCTTCATTCTAAAAACAATAAGTCACGAATGATAATACCCAGATTAATAGTACTGTATTACAAACTTTTATGTTCTGTCCTATTTATTGTCTACTTATATATCTGGTTAGATATATTCACAGAGTAGGATATTGGTAAATATTTTATTCTGTCGTAACTACTAAAGATTTCACAATGTAATTTGGCACGTACATAGTCTATATCTCATAGTACTTCTCTAGGAAGGTTCGGGTCATGTATCCTTATCTGGAGCCGCTTCAGAGGGCGCAAAACTTTAGAAAAGGGATTTTTAAGAGGGAAATTTCTCAATTTCCCTTTCCACGTAGGCCATGCACACATTTGGATGGCACCACTTGAAAGTTTGTTTTATTCTGAAGAGAATGATGTACGAACCATAATCCTAGGATAAATAGTGATGATTCAGTAGCTACTTGAATGAAAGCCTAAAATTGTAAAAGAGTTAACAACCATTTTGGAGGCCATCTTGAAAATTGGGCCTTTCCCGTGGTCAAATTTTGGTAAACTTTTAATATGTTATTCAGCACATTTGATACTACAAAAAACCGTTGAGAAACCTTTTGTAGGAATTTTTTGAGGGTTAGGTAGGTTTTTTTCATATCTGCAGCCGCCTATACGAACACAAAGAAAAGAAACAAGGTAACAGGAAGGTTATTCCTCATAGTAGTAAATAAAAGAGGTTGTATTTGAGGTGGGATATAGTAAAACAAGATATAATAATCACTAGAGCAACCCACATTATGCTTTATTATTTTGTTTAATTATGCTTTATTTTTTCCAAATTATGCTTTATTGTTAATTTCAGTCATTGTTTTACATTAATCGTGTATAATGTATAATATTTACTATACATTAAATATTCTAAATATTTTGATTTATTTATTAATATTTTATGCAACCAGTTCTTTCATATTTAATGAATTTCCTTCTTAATGCACTGTAAAGAGATATGCTTTAGTCGAGTCAGTTTTTCTATCATTTATGTGCGCCTTAGAGGCGCATATATACAAAAAGGGAAAGTAAAAGATGCCACCAAGGGCACCGATCCTGGGGGGCCGAGGGGGCCCGGCAAAGCTCATGTGGGCCCCTTCATTTTATTTGTAAATTTTCAATATTAGGCATAATTTGAATGCAATTTGTCTTAAAATCATGATATATGCTTTCTGCATCTGAATGGGCCCCCCAAATTTACAGAGAAATCGGTGCCCTTGGATGCAAAAAAAAAAAAAAAAAAAAAGTGCTCTAGTTCTAGAGGTACACATAACAACATAGTGTGGAGTTCTTGTGCACATTTTGTACATTTCGAAACATCATATATACACTTGTACACATGATTTTTGTACCGAAGAAAGTAACTCACTTAAGATGTTGACAAACTTATGTACAACACCAGATCCAAAAAATTGGTTTTAAAAAATATGAATACAGTATGCAGTTAAACAGAATTTTCCAAGAATTTTAAATTAAGCTTCATGCTTTATTTTCTAAAATTATGCTTTTAAAATTAGTTTCTTCTGGGCCCTTAAACAACCACAACCATGTTCAAGGTGCCGACCATATGTGTAGGTTGCTATTATGCCTTTTATGCTTTTGGGTTGCCCTAATAATCACCTTTAACAATTGTTTTTATATAATCTTTATACTAAAGAAACGAAGCATCATTGCACGATATTGCTGAGAGGCTTAAACCAATCCGTCGGTGATTTACATTTGGAGATAATCTCATCGTTGTTGCTACTGGTTTTTCTGACTTGAATATGCTAGCTCTCAGTTGTCCTTGTGGAGTTAGGTGAACACTGTACTCTCCATTAAAAAAAAAAAAAAAAACTTATTTTCCTCAATGGTCACATATCTAAATTAGGGGTCGCGGAGGCTGATAATATTTAAAGTAACTAAATACATTCATTTTGTACTATAAGCTTACAGATTTTTAAACAAAGAAATTATAGAGGGATCTCAACCTATGCTTTCGTTTGAATGAGGCAATTTTTTTCAATAAGTTGATCAGAAAGAAACGATATTCAAAGATTTGCTTGTTTTTAAAAGCTTTTCGATCTTTAAATCTGTTCTTAAAATTGTTTTACAAAATATACAGAATAATTTGTATAATACTAATACTTGTATTTATTTACTTACATATTTCCAACATAAATGACACGAAAAATACATTTCTGTATGAATGAAAGAATCAGTGTATTGTTCTACATGCAGAATAATAAAATCTTTGTAAGATTTTCTTGGGGGGGGGGGGAAATAACTGAGTAATGCTCGTCAGTTTAACTGATGAACGTTCAGTTATTTTCAGGTTGCATAATGACAAAATTATCTTCCTTTCGAGGGTTTACTCTGATATGAGCTTTGCTTTCCGTAAATGTAATTGAATTCTTAATCTAGTATCAAGGGCGTCATTTAAGGGGGGGCAGGGAGGGGCATTTGCCACCTCTGAGTTTGAGATTTATATAGATTTTATCAATAGAGTAGTAGTAAATGAGTGAAAAACGCGAAATTTTACTTATATCGAGGGGTTTTGCCCCCCCCAAGCAAAATCTGAAATGACGCTCCTGTCTAGTATTTCTTTACAAGAAAGAGATGCTACTATAGCATGTATTGCATTTTCACACTATCTAACGCAACTAGCGCGAATAACTGTCAAACATGCTGAACAGCGCCATCGAAATCTCCTGACACACGCTCAAACTCTCAGAGTGTGTGAAACTGAAGCAGGCTGTTGTGATGTACATATTTCAGTACGAATGATATTGTAAATAAAGAAATGAGGATTCTGGATAACGGGTTAAACGCAAATTTAAACAAAGCTGGAATTTGCGGTGGAATATCAAGAGTTAAGCTTCCTCTATCGTGTCTCTGAGTTTGTTTAATCTAAAAACCGCTAGATAGCGCTGACGTTTGAAATTTGATTGAACAAGCGTAAGCTAAAATAAAAATAAACTTTGCTCCATTTTTCGTAGTGTACGTTATTTATGTTAAAATATCTATATATTAAAATGCTAGGTTCATATGCTTGTGGTCAAGAAAAGCTTATAAGTTTGTGGCCAATCCTTTCGACAATGAGATCTCGAAAACCACAACTGCTAGAAACTTGCCGTTTTCACTGCTCGATTCCATATTTTGTGTAGATTTGCCTGTTCTCATTCAAATTTTCAAAAGACTTGTCTTTATTTTTCTATTCCACATTTTAGGCGTCGTTTTGATCCTTTTAATAGGATCAAAACATGGAGCCTTCGCTGGAGCCTGGAACATAGGAACCTTCGCTGTCTACTAAGCGCATCGTTGTTATGACCATGAATCTCCTTCCCACTGTGCATGTCACCTGACTCACACAAGTTAAGGATAGAAGACTCACAAAGTAAGTGAATTACTATGTATAGATGTTGGAGTGAGTTTGTAGCAAATTTGTAGAAATAACACGCTATCAAGTGGAAATATTTTTTTCTAATAAATCCATATCCGTCCGAGTACGTCTCATTGCATCTCTTGAGGCCTTTGAAGTTGCCAGCATGCAATAGGTTTTGCCATTCAGATTTAATCAAAGCGCCCGCAATGTCCATCAACCCGCCATATGTAACTTCTCTACTGGTTGACTAACACCGTAGTTTTGGCCTGCAACAATCTTGATCTTATGGGCTGAAAACTGACCCTAAAATGTTAAATAGAACAATAACGACAGGTTTTTGAAAATTTGAATGATGGCTGAACAATCTGCACGAATCGACTAGAGAAAACGGTACGTTTCTGGCACGAGATTTTATTGTCGAAAGGATTGGGGACTAACATATAAACTTAGCATTTTAATATACAGAATTATTGCCACTAGGACGTTAAGGTTTTATACCCCTGTGAAAGGCAACCAGTGGAGAAGCTACGTATAGCGGGTTGATGTATATTTCAGGCGCTTTAGTTTAGTCTAAATTACAAAAACTTATTGCAAGCTGGCAACTTCAAAGGTTTGTGGACCCACAATGAGGCGTACTCGAATATGGAATTATAAGAAAAAATATTTGCGTTTGGTATCTCTATCACTTATCCAAATTTGCCGCAAACTCACCCCAAAATTCTATATATTAAAGTACTATATTTATATATTTGTGTATAGCAATTCACTCCCTTTGAGAGTCTTTCTGTCTTTTACTTGCGTCTGTAAAGGGACTTGCACAGATACAGTGAGGAGTGGGAAGGAGATTCACGTTCATATTAGAACTGTGCGCTGTATAGGTAGCGCAGGTTCAGTTAGTGTTTTATTAAATTGATTAACACATAGTTAGATCATACATTGTTAGAGTTACCTCGTTCATATATAGTTAGCGTATACGTCGTAAGATCTGGGTCCTATTTCTGCTTGGGGTAATGTTGTTCAGATTCCACTTAATTTGTAATTCCATGCCTCACATAGCTTTGCTGATGAAGAAGGAATTTAAATTTCAAATTCAACACCATTGTTCTCATTTAATTATTTTGTTGCGTTATTTCTAGGGTTTGTCAGGCCAACTCATCATCTAACGTTCTTGTAAAACCGGAATCATTTATTTCACAGACAGCCACAACTAGGAATCTCTCGCATCATGGATGAACTCTTTAGTACTGAGTCACTGGTGCATAGTGAAGATTTTTCCTTAAATGTTTTGGTATTCTATAAATACTCCAATAACCAGCACCCAATTTTAGACAGACTAATATTTTTCTTTTCTTTCACTCTGGTGTACTTTATAACTTCTGTTGAAGCTTATCGTTCCTTTCCAACACCAAGTCTGTATGAGCTGTGGACCTACTGTTTAAGGTGTAATCCGACCCACCGTAAGGGCTTCAAATTTCAACGCTCTCACACCAAGAATCGAACCTAGGACCTCTTGCACTTGAACTATCCACTAAACCAAAGGGAAGGCCTATAAGTTTTGTGTTTCGTAATCCAGAAATCTGTGCGCGCATACCTTAGAAAATTATATAAGGAGTTGTTATCTTGTACGTAAACTGATGAAATAGTTAAGCATGGAAATCTTTTATGTATGCGCCTAATTGGATATAATGCATAACACATAAAGTGTTAGCAAATTTGTCACTATATTATTATTATTAATTTCTTTTTAGCTTTAGCTTTCTTTATGCATCGAGATTAAAGAAGACGTAATGATAAGATGATGATAATGGTGAAATGACGAAAATGAGAGGAAGTGGGAGAACTGAGAAAACCAATACACACGGTATTTATCCACAACAAGACAAACTTGGAAGGAGATGGGATCGAACCAGGGACCCTTCGCACCAGAAATGAGCGTTCTAACACTGAGCCACCGTGGCCCCTGTCATTTTGTTGATACACAAGGAATATTCACATAATGTTCTTCATATAATGTTGCTCTTCACATAGTGTCTGCTTAATTCTCTTGGATATAATGAGGTTAATAGAATATTTTGGATAGGGGTATGTAACGATTTGGCAATGGGATTAACAAATCATGCAAAATGTTCTTCTTACTTGGAAAATCGGGCGTTAGTAAGTTTTTTCAGCATAATCATTATTACTTATTTCACCATATAGGCAGATATCTCATCTCCCGTTCAACATAGTACAGTATTATCCAAATTAATTACACAAGAATCAATAATGCTCTGGTCCGGGGTGGTATTTTTAAAATTAAAGTTATCATTTAAGATAAACTTGTATTACTTTGTATGACTTTAAACATAAAAAATACACATTTAGAGTGAAATTACATAATTGAGTAAGAAGAAACTTATTTCAAAAGCAACTTTCAAGCTAGATTTCTTGTTTATTTTGTTATTATTATTATTTTTTTTGTTTATATAACTTCACGTTTGTTTCTGATGACAGATAATCTCATTCTACATTGAATGGTTTCAGTCGTAATTTTCCACTGACATTTAAAAACTGATTCGTACATGAAAGACGTTGAGGAAGAAAGAAAATACATTGGACATGGCACGCCACTACGTCTCTGACCAAATTAAGCAAGATCCAAGGGAGTTGAATTGCTACGATCAGTTAGGAAACGCCCCGTTAGGATAGAGTGTAATAGCTAAACTCATTTGACTGTATCGGATTAGTTAATGAAATAATAATAATAATAATAATAATAATAATAATAATAATAATAATAATAATAATAATAATAATAATAATAATAATAATAATAATAATAATAAACTTATTTAAAAACTTGACTTTCTTCTGAAATTTCTGTCATTTTGCAATTTCTTTTCCATATTGAACAGTTGAGTAGTAACATTCTTATCTATTCTTTTATTTCACGTTCCAGAAAATAAAATCTTAAGTTTTACATTCTATTAACATAAAAAAATCAGAGAAGTGGAAAAGGTAATAAAAGTATATTCTCAAACACATATCATCAAATAAAGCTGCTTTCATATTAATAATGGGGCTACATATTTCCCTTAATATTTAAAAATACGAACTTGTTTAGTGGTTACCATACCAGTTACACTAGGACAGTCCCAAGATTTATAGAGGATAATCCGACAGAGAAACGAGCAACACAGATTGCATATTTTTTTTTGAACATTCTAGCCAAAAAAAAAAAAAAAAAAAAAAAAACTTTGGAATATATTCCGGAAAATAACCTTTGTGTAATTCCTGGAAGAAGAATACATAGAATTTTTCCCGTTCAGTGTATTTTTACAGTAAGTATTTATTAGTCATTATGTATAAATCGAGGCAAAGTGACAATGGATAAAAATCCATCTTCGATAAGCAACACATTGGCCTTAAAATAAGTCTCACCTTTCTTCTATTAACTGTGAAAAGTTAAGGTACTGCTTTTAAATTTGCAGTTATAAAAATTGGCTTTCACAACATTTCGACAGTTTATTACATTGTATGCTTTTCAAAATGATGTTGATTTCCGATTTCTTATTGTGATCTCTCGTCCCACTTAAGTGTGCATATATATATATACAAAAAATGTACAAAAAAGAATAAATGTGACTATTTATTATTTTACGAATATATATAATTTGTATACACAAACTACACACGCTTTCTTACAAGGCTGTCTATAATCTTTATTATAAATTAACTAGAAATGTTACAGTTTCGGAAGTATATCACTTCCTTCTTCAGACTAATTCTCCAACTGAAATCATAAATAATATTACATCAGTTGGAGGAAAAAAATGATGTAATATTATTTATGATTTCAGTTGCAGAATTCGTCTGACGAAGGATGTGATATACTTTCGAAACTGTAACATTTCTAGTTAATTTATAATAAAGAATATATATAATGTTTACTTTTTCCTCTGAGTCCAGCTGAGTATTTTTTTTTTCTAACTTTAAAGATGTGGCTTATTTTAGCGCCAATGTAGTAGTTAACTTGTTGTAAAGCTGCTATCAGATAAGATTCTGTGTGGATTTTGAAGAGAGTATTAGTGTACAAAAAATGAAGAAGAGTGACTATCTATTATTTTACGAATTATTAGATCTAAAGACAGTGTGTAGGTACTGGTAATATACTTAAAAAATTTGGTTTCTCAACCTGTAATTCGAATATAAGAAAATAGATTCGTTCAGAAGAGAAAGCTTTTGGACTGAAATTTAAAATACATTTCATTTGTCTCCATTTTTGCATAATAACTTTAGTATAAGATTACATTCTTACATTGTATTTTCCAGGTGCAATTCATCAAGTGGGGAGGGTCATATTAGGGACAACTGCGTGTGAGCACTATTGTTGAAGGAAACGTGTTGAGAAAAAAGTTAGTGTGTTATTGGACTCTAAGGATCTTATGTAGAGTCGTTTTGACGTATGTTTAGAGTCGTACTAAAGTCCCGAATACTGTAGGAAACATATGTTAGTCGAACTCTTTAGTATGGCACTAATCACTAGTTAGAACAACTCTGCATAAGGTCCTAAGTGTTTAGTAGGGATGTAACATACACTACAATTACGTTTAACCGAATCCCGATTAACCAAAATTTCCAGGTTAACCGAATCGTCAAATTAATAAGCGTTCACTTAATTTTAAACAAAATAAAAATATCATCTGTTTCCCAGAAACTAAATTAGACCTCATTGTTTCAGTCATAGAACTTTAGTTTAGCAATATCTAGCTATTATGTTCAGTTTTAATGGTTTGTTGTCAACAACGTCTTTTCACTGAAACTATCAAATATACAGTACACCATATATATATACACATATGCACATATATACATATATATGAGCATATGTATACAGAGGGCGGATCCAGAATTGTCTGGCAAGTTGTGCACCAATAACTACCAATATATGGGAATTAAATTTGATTTTTTTAAGTAAGCATCTGTGGTGCGAGTGAGAAATTGTCCTGGAAATGCTAAGTGTCTGCTCTTGATAAATCCTTTTCCTTTAACCTTCAGGAACCTGACTTAATACTCCTGCTTTTGCAAAACTCCGCTTTCTTTTAAGCCCCAAATGGAAACATGACAGTAGAATTTTTCGGAAAGTATTGCTATTTTCACTGCTAGCTTCTCACTTTAGATAGTGTATTTTTGCAACGAACAGGAGGGAAGGGGGGGGGGGGGCACGTGCACCGATGTTTCCCCTAAATCCGACCCTATATTCTGGTTTAACTAAATTTGTTCAACCGGAGCGGCTACACGAAACTCTAGTGTACTTGTTTTTAGAAGAGTCGCCGTATTGTATCTATGTTATTTTGGACTTTGAAAGTGTGTATTGTTATTTTAACTTTTCGATGGAAACCTGAAGTTATTCTAAAGAGTTGAGTTGATTTTGAGTTTAACGTCCCGTTCAGCAGCCAGGCTATATGAGACATGGACCTACTGATTAACGTGAAAACCAAACCACATGAGTTCCCGCCGAGAATCGAACCCGGATCTCCCACGCCAAAGGAAGTTATTGTAAAGAGAAGGAGTCTTCAAGGGTCCGTAATTGTATTGCTGTTGGAGGTAAAATTGTTAAGCACGATAGACCTTTGATTACGAAGTATTATATTAAGAATCTACTTTGACGAATAAGGGAATATAAGGGAACAAGGGATTTGATATGTTAGACTTTTGCTATTTCTGGTAGCTTTGTGTAGAATACATTCATTTACCGCAGTCATCCAAGCTAACCTATCGTGTGAGAGAATAACAATTAAGATCAAATCAATAAAATTTAAATTGTGATTTTCCAAAATTTTCTTGTATTCATTTCTCTACAAATATCACACTCAAGTTAGTATTCTAGTGTCCTACAATTAATATATGAATTGAAAGGGCATAAAAAATCTAGCCCAGAATAATTTAAGTTTACCGTACCACCTAGAACATCCGAATCAAACATGACGAAAAAGTTAATTGCTAGTAACGTTCTACTATATAGGCTGCGGCTCTTTTGTATATTCTAACTTGATAGCGGATGGGAAATGTAGGAACTTATTCATTTAGTTATTTTGTTCTAAGTGCTTGATTTTACACTTTAGATTTTAAGGCATGTAATTTTGTAATATTTAAAACCTTAAACTCACCGCTACCCTCTCATGAGGTGAAACTTAAGTAAGTGGACAGTCTTGTTCCTACGCCTTTCTTGACAAAATCTGAAATGACGCAAATGCGTCAAATGGGCTTTGTATTGGGCAAACCTCGTGTTCGTGGGTTTTCTTGAGGTTCTCCAGTTCCCTTTAACTTTCTTCTTTTCACTATTTCGTACAAGTAAATAAAAATAACTCAAATATATATATATATATATATATATATATATATATATATATATATATATGCAGTGGCGTATTTAGGGGGGGCTTAAGCCCCCCGAAATCTTACTTACTATAGTAAAGTACCGGTATATGAAGTATCTTGCATAATTTTCACATTTTCAGGCAAAGCCCCCCCCGAAAGTTAGCAAAGCCCCTCCCGAAACAAAATCGTAAATACGCCACTGTATATATATAAATTATATAGCTTTACGGCATAAAAGCAGTAGTTTTCGGCATGTTTAATAAGAATATCTGATAAAATATGAAACATTCCTTTCTCATACAATACTTTTATGTAAAACTAATACGTAAGTAAACCATAATTAGCTAGTTAGGTTAATTTGAGATTAATTTGACTTCATGGTGGTCAAGTCTAGGAGGCTCAGGTGGGCAGGTCATATAGCCAGAATGAAACAAAGTAGGAACGCTTTCAAACTTTTAACTGGAAATCCAATCGGAAAACAAATGAAGAGTTCAATTCCAAAAGAGCCTAAGTCAAAACGTAAGCTTTTCAGGAGATGACATTTTGTGTGCGTTTCCATCTTTCTATTTCCGTAAAAGAAAAGTAATCTACGCAAAAAAAATTGTAATTGCCTACGTTTCGTAAGATAACGGTGAAATTATCATCTATAGCAAGACTTTTATAAGTGCTTGTAGCCATGAGTCAGAAAATAACTTCAGAGAATGCTGTTTACTCAAGACATTTTGGACAACAACGCAGTTTTCTTTTGCCTACAATTAATTTGATTTAAGTAGTTTTGGCATGAAAGCCTGTTCAATATACGAAGATACTGAAATGAAACTTAATAGGATCAATATCTCAAAATTGACAAAACTTGACTTAGGCTCTTTTGGAATCCACCCCTTCAAATATTAGAAAGACTTAAACACAAATGGAAAGACAATGTTAAGATAGATCTAAAAGAACTAGGGATACAAAGTAGAAACTGGATTTCTCAGGCTAAGGGAAAAAGTTAGTGCAGAGCTTTTGTGAACGCGGCAATCGAACCTCCGGGTTCCATAGGTCATAGAGTTAGTTAACTAATTTGACTTTCAGCATTGAGTATTTTAAGTATGTAAAATATAGGCATGAACAATCGTAAGATTACGCACGTACTATCACTGGAGGTCAAACCAAAATCCATGTCTCCAAAAATGAAATAAAAAAATAAAAAAGTTAATTTAGCTAGCTACTAGCAGCTCTGAAATAAATAATAAATTACACGGCCATTTGCATATTACGCTCTTTTCAAATATGCTTTATAGTTATCCAAGAAAATATTAATCCTGTTCAATCCTTTTGATATTTCTAAGATAGATCAAACATGTGAGGTATTTCTAAGATAGATTAACTTGTGAGGTATTCTAAGCGATATTCAAAATTTGTCTTTTCTTCTCTACGTCGATAACCTGCGTCCTATTTCTGGGCTATAGGAACTGTATTCATAGAAACAGATATTTTTTTGTACGATGTAATTTACTGAAGAAAATCTTTTGTTCTTATAAGGATGATTATCATAATTCTCACTGACTTATACGCAAATATACATATTATTTTCAAATAAACTAGCTTACAATATGATCTGAAAAATCTAAATGTTCAACACCACAGAAAGAAAATAACGTGATCTAAGTACGTAATTGCTACCCAAAGCCCCCCCTCCTCTTGTCTGTTGTTAGGAATACTGTACAAGCAGGGAAGGAATGTAAGGTCTGAATTCTTAAAATTTCAACTATAAGTCGTTCAGAGTGCATCTCAGTTTTCGGAAGAATGTCCTTATTTATTCCCTTTTGTAAGTCTAAAAAATAAATAAAAATTGTACCTGTTGGAAATATTTTCCTCAATACGGTCCAGATTATGACCATTCGAAATATCAACGAGAGATTATATCAGTTGTGACTCTAGCAGTTTTCAACATTGATTCTAACTTTCTCCGTAGCATGCTATACCCCCTTGTGATCGAGTTGTATAGCATCTAAGTTCAACTTTATTTATTTATTTATTTATTTTACAATGCCAATTGTCATGAAGAGTTTCTGAGATCTAGATTTCTCAAGTTCTCAGCCCCCTGTCCCAAAGATTTAAAAAATGCACTTTTGGTTTGGAAATATAAAAATAGTGGACTGTGTAGATTCGTTATACGAGAACTGTAATTAGGAGCGCCCATTTCTTAGGGACCATGACTCGTCTCCTCAAACTTATTCTATTAATATGTCCCCCACTAAATTTACTTAACAGTTGTTACCTTCTATTTTACCTTCGAAGGTATACATTTATTACATGTTTTACTTGTTTGAATTTCACAGCTTTTATACTGATGTTTTCTAATTGCTATTTAGTTTAATTATTTCAGTTTTCTCTACCATCTACTCCCTGAAGTTACAGTGACCTATTTAGCGTCATGAACTTCTTTTTCGAACCCTTGCTGTAACTTCACCAGCTCAATAAAAGAAAAAAGTGGAAAATAAAATAAATAATGTAATTAATAATTTTGTAAACGTACTTGTAGCTTGCTACATCATCTGCTTCTTTGGCCTTCGGTTCATCCATTAATGTACTTAATGGACCTCCTCCAGATGGCACTGCTGTCGCTAGTGCTATGAGGAAAGATATTAACACAATCTGTGAAACAAGAAAAGAAAACAATATAATTAGGGAAATTTAGGATAATAGGTGAAAATTCAATGTGAATAATAATAATAATTTAGTAAGAATATTTATTAAAATTATTTCTTAAAATTAAGACGTTTGTATAATAACCAAGAATTATTCATTGATCATTCGATCGCCCAGGCCATATAATTATTTTTGAAAAGCTCTTTGTGAGAAACCGTAAAATTTTAAGACCTACAGTTAAAGAATTTGGTTCATCAAAGGTCCTTTAAATACCTAGTTGTCAACGATGTCTGCCCAGAAGAATAAAATGATTAACTACTTGATAGATCAATGTCAATCTTGGGCAGACTTTAGAATATTTTTCTTATTAGATAAGTATCAACGACTAATAAAAGCATCACATTATTCTTATTGGTTTAGTATCAATAACTGATAAAAGCATCAGATTATTCTTATTAGTTGAGTATCAATGACTGATAAAAGCTTCAAATTATTCTTATTAGTTGAGTATCAATGACTGATAACACCATTAGGTAATTCTTATTAGTTGAGTATCAATGACTGTTAAAAGCGTCAGACTATTCTTGTTAGTTGAGTTTCAATTACTAATAAAAGCGTCAGCTTAAGGTTATTAGTTGAGTATCAATGATTAATAAAAGCGTCAGACTATTCTTGTTAGTTGAGTTTCAATGACTAATAAAACCGTCAGATTGTTCTTATTAGTTGAGTATCAATGACTAATAAAAGCGTCAGATTATTCTTATTAGTTGAGTATCAATGACTGTTAAAAGCGTCAGACTATTCTTGTTAGTTGAGTTTCAATGACTAATTAAAGCGTCAGATATTTTGATTAAAATATCGAATACTAATAAAAACAGTGTTATGTATGGCACGAATATGGAATAATTTAGTTTGTTTTGAAAGGAAACCGAGACAATTGGCGTTTTGAAAGATTTTTCAAGGACAGATTATGTAAATTCGGAACTGTTCCAGCTAAACTAGGACGTCTGCAACCCCTAAACATATGATACATTCAGAAATCTCCTTTGATAATATCAAGGATGTGTATCGTGACTCCAAACTAAAACAGAGCCGCTGTGACTCAGTGGTAGAGCGTTCACATCTGGTGCATGGAGTCCTTGGTTCGATCCCAGCTCATGCCAAGTGAACTTTGTGGTGGTCAAACATCGTGTGCGTGGGTTTTCTCGGGGTTCTCCCGTTTCCTCCCACTTTCTTCATTCCATCATTTACTTCATTTTTCATAATCATTGTCTCCTTTAGCATAGCCAGCATAATCGTAGGAAGCGAATCTTAAAGACTTCATTTCAGTTCATTTTCCAAACTAAAACGATAGTCACAAAGCTGCAATTTATACATAATAGTAGTCACACAACTTGAAACACAATTTTATTAGGTAAAAGAGCCGGGTGAAATACTTACCATCTCCCTAAATAGTAATAGGCCTAAAGCGCAAGACATGAAGAAGTAATATTCTTGTAAAAATTAATCTATCCTTACGGAAACGGAAAATTCTGTTGGGTAGCCATTAAGTTCAAACTCACGGTGTTCAGTCCAATCACTATAAATGTACAAATGGAAAAGCTCACTTGGATTTTGTTTCAGAGATAGGCATCATCATAATGCTAATCAGTGTAAGCAGGGCAGTATTACACATTTTTGCCGTTTCATGTATAACCAACGTTTGCCGGTAAAATTTCATTTAACTGGTGTATGAGAAAAAGTCGGAACAACAGAACTATTTAAGTGTATCTTACAATACAACGATATATTATTATTGTTATAATGGTATTATCAATCTGTACCTGTTTTTATCGACATGATCAGAGGCGCAATAATTGAACAGATATACATCTAAAAGAGAAAAGAAGTAAATAATAGGTTGTCATGGAAGAAATGGTTGTTGATATATAATGTATGTATGGACAGAAGAATAAACAAGTGTATCTAGGCACGATACTTACAATAAAAGGGACAAAAAGGAGTAATTATGGTCAGTAATTGTTAGTTAGTACGTTTAATATCTTAGCTTATTGATCTCTGATCTAGAGTTACTGCATATTTATGAATTAGGGCTAAAACGAGAATAAACATTTTATCGTTTTAACAAAACAAAAGCAAATTCTTATATGTATAAAAGTATATATTTCAAAATGTTACTGTGGTATTCAGAGCTATTTTATAAAGTCTTAATTTATTCAAATTATACAGTATGAAAACTTTCACGTTGGACTGGAAGCTTCTAAATTTATATTCAAAAGGAAGGGAAAAACAGAAAGAAAAAAATGTGTCTCTCTTCAGACTTTGTGTGTGTGAAGAGTACTGCCATCTGTTAAGCACAAGGGGAAGTATTTTCCTAATCTTTTACATTTTTCCAAGGAAGAGAGAGAAGAAAGCGAATGTTTGCAGTATCGTATAATTTCCATGTCAACCACCCAGAATAGTTGTTGGTTCGGAGGATTGAAAAACACACCTTTTAT
This sequence comes from Thermobia domestica, assembly GCF_964235325.1. Classification (NCBI taxonomy): domain Eukaryota; kingdom Metazoa; phylum Arthropoda; class Insecta; order Zygentoma; family Lepismatidae; genus Thermobia; species Thermobia domestica. Next base: position 256,452,219 of record NC_137458.1, read on the forward strand.
ATTCTGTTAGACGGTCATTCAAGGTCGCTGACTTTTTAATGAAAAATTCCACTCACATCAAGTTTACATAGCGGACATCTTTCAAACAAAAAGCGCATCTTCAACTGTTTGTTCGTAGTTTCCGCATAGTGCAGAACAGCTAATTTGAATAATGTAGCAGTCATCGTGCATAATATTCTAATTATCATACGTACGTCTACTTAGAATAGCTTTCTCGTGGTTATAAGCTTGAGTACTCTTACGAAGTCTGTAGAAAAAGAGAGAAAGGAAAATTTAGAATGATTTAGCTTTTTTGCGCGAAGAATATGGAATGAAAATAAATGTTAGAAAGACAAAAGTCATGGTAATTGGAACGAAGGGATCGGTGTCAAATATAGAACTAGAAGGGGAGAAAATAGAACAGGTGACTAGTTTTCGATACTTAGATAGTATTATTAGTGACGATATGAAATGTGAACGTGAAATAAAAGCAAGGATAGGAATGGCGAAAGAAGCCTTTCAGGTTTTGGACTAGTTTAGATGTGTACACGGGACACTTTCTGCAACCAATGAATGATACTATTCTCATCATAACAATAGGTATCTAGACAATCACATCCACTACTAAACCTAAGTTTCTACAAGTAAGTTTTGGCGGGAAGAAATTAAGAAATACCGGTCAAAGTAGCCCCGGGGTTGGGGCTACTTTGACATCTTATGTATTTGCTGGATAAGGTCAAAGTTACTCAACGTATGGAGTTATTTTGACATGGAATTTATGTAAAGTGTATAAAACACTGTTTTGCTCATGTGTAAAGTACGGTATGCTGTATACTTGATAAGCACGAAATCTTTATTTTGTTGTGGTACATCATTATACACCACTATACAAGTTTTTCTAAAGCTTTACTTTTAACATCTTTTACTTTGAACACACACGGTGCTTTACCTTACATTGTTACTTTATTTTTTACTCTACTTTATTTTTTTTACTTTATTTTAACATAATTACATATGTATCGGTATGTTATCTTTACATGTAACAATGGAAAGAAAAACCTTAGTCGTCAACACCACAGTCGTAACAAGCATGTTGAGGATTTTTTGATCCACCATTACAACACCCGTACACCCATTTTTTGCACAGGACACATTGAATCCACTCTCTATATCGTCAGAGTGCGAATTAGATTATTCATTTTTTGGGAGAATAAACAGTGGTGGATCTAGAAGTCCTTATATTATATATTGGGGGACAGGAAGGATATTGAGAGAGGGTAGAAATACAATGGGAGAAATCCCTCATCCCCTCCGGCAATTCGCACCGTGGACACCATATCAGCCTTTATCTATGAAAGTATATGCAACAATTCTCACAGGAAGCACGAATTGCTCCCTGTCAAGGTAGCCCCACTCTATGTCAAAGTAACCCTAAATGTCGAAGTAGCCCCGTTTTACGGTACTATTTTGTGGGACCTTTAACAAAGAGTTGAGAAAAAGACTCATACAATGCTTCGTGTGGAGTCTTGTGCTCTGTGGGTCAGAAACCTGGACATTACGCAAACATGATAAAAAAAAACGACTGGGCGCTTTCGAAATGTGGATGTGGAGAAAAATGGAGAAAATTAGCTAGGTTGAGTGAAAAACGAATGAAACGATGTTAGAAATGGTGGGGGAGAAAAAAGAACAATTTTAGATAGGGTCTATTATTAAGAAGAGGAAGAGAAAGTGGCTGGGACATTATCTAAAAAGGAACTGTTTCATGAGCGACGTACTAGAGGGTGTGGCGGCAGGAAAGAGAGGAAGAGGACGAAGGAGAATACATTATAAAAGGACAATATCAAAACAGAGAAATCGTACTTAAAGACGAAGAGGTTAGCGAAAGACCGTGGAGCATAGAAGCTTCTCAGTTGCGACAAGTGACCTTCCAATAATGGCAAAATACCGTACTTATGATGATAATAGCTTTTTTTTGTATCCTCTCTAAAATTGCACTAAATCGGAAAAACTTTGTCCACCATTTGGTCATTATTGTTATTCTATCACACTTTTGCAAACATGGTGGATCAGCGGTAGCATATAGACCTTTTCTGCGAGGGGTCCTTGGTTCGATGCCAGACCATGAGTATTTGTGGTGATTACCATCGTGTTCGTGTTTTTTCTCGAGGTTCATCGTATCCCCTTACATTCTCATTCCCCTAATGATTCACTTTTAGTAATAAGTCATTGAGTACTGTACAAGACGTGAGACTAATTAATTAAAGATTTTATATTGAACTTTCCTTAAAACTTTCGTTTACTGCTTGTCTTCTTTCTTTGAATGGATATAGTCCTTATCAGAGGTGTCTATAAGCGAGTTTTAGGACACAGGCTCATGAGAATATTTTGAAGGAACACAATTTTTCATTGAAAATGCTACAATTAAATTGGAGAATGTTAAATTTTGGGGGAAGGAGAAGGGTTTATTGAAATTGTAGATTTGACGAGCACAATGTTAGATTTAAGGGAAATGGTAGATTTAGGATTAAGGAAGGATAAATCTGTAGGGAGAATGATAAATTGTGGGTTGAAGAATAGTAAATGTGTAAGGAGAATGGTAAATTATGAGTTATAGGATGGTAAATCTGTAGGTAGAATGGTAAATTTTGGGTTGAAGAATGGTAAATCTGTAGGGAGAATGATAAATTGTGGGTTGAAGAATAGTAAATGTGTAAGGAGAATGGTAAATTATGGGTTATAGGATGGTAAATCTGTAGGTAGAATGGTAAATTTTGGGTTGAAGAATGGTAAATCTGTAGGGAGAATGATAAATTATGGAATCCTTATATTTACCAGATACTTTTTGCATTTGCCATGGTAAACTGTGTCGATATTTGTATAATCCACCTGAAAAATGCCATTATCACTATACATGATTATTTGAGTATATGGAGGTTCAATGAGGTTTTTATTTCAAAATTTGAAAGTATTATTAATTTCATAAATTAGGGTAATTAGGGTGAAGTGCGTTACAGATTTGATTAATAAAATACACGAACTAAATAGCGAAGTAACATTAATATTGACGTGTGCAAGTGAATAATGAAGTGTTAGTTATTCAGTTCTTGAATATGCTGTGTTCCTAACTTCCAGTGCACGTATTACTCGGCGGATTAATGGAAGAAATCTTCCTGTGATATAGCTATCACTCTCTGTGATAAATATACATTGGGTTGCCTACGAGAAAAGAGTTAAGACTGTCTCGTCTCGGAAAATGTATGTTTCTATTGGAAAAAGTGTCTCGGAAAATTTTATCTGGTCGCGTCTCTTGCGTAACCTTAATAATGAATGTAAACTATTGTTTGGGACGCATATCAGGTAGTCTAAAACATATTGAGCCTTTTGGACACGAAATGGCGTTAGTGTCTCGAATCTCAGGGTATATGAGTCACAGCGGGGGTCTCATTTGACGTCATTTGACAGCTGACAGTTGAAGGTAGTGAACATGCAAAAAGTGTTGGATCTCTCGTTATCAAACGGAAGGCATTGCACCGTGAAGATGAGTGTGAACATTCCAAGAAACTGCGCTACATTTTAAAACTTTATTTCGATAAATGCGTAAATGTTGCGCAGGACCGTGAAGAAATTTATGTTGTTTGTGGTCAAGATATGTTATCAAAAAGATCAGCTAAAAGATGGTTCAGTTGCTTTCGTTTTGGAAATTTAGATGTCCAAGTCGGTCCTCGCAGCGGGTTACCAATCACAGCAAAAATGGATGTATTTTGGCAAAAGTCGAGCAAGACTGTCATGTAAGCAGTCGTGACATCCTAATGGCCTAAACATCCATCATCAAACGTGATATACCATTTGGAGAAAAACAGTTACAAAATGAAGCTCGACGTTTGAGTGCTACATGTGATCTACCTCAAAAACATTTACCCGATCAATTTTTTATCCGCCGATCCTCGAGCCACTTCTAAAGCGATTGATGACGAGTGATGAAAAGTGGATAACCTACGGCAACAATGTGTGAAAAGATTGTGGTCCAAGCGAGGAAAAGCTCTACGGTCTATGGCGAAGTCAACACTAACTGATACCCAGTAAGGTTATGTTGTGCATTTGATGACATTAGAAAGGGATCATGTATAGCAAACTGCTGCTGTCGGGTAGAGCGATAGATTCGGAACCTATACTGTTGACAACTAGAGCGTGTACATAACAATTCAATAGAAGCGTCCGCAACTGGTCAGCAGAAAGCGTGTCGTATAATACATTGATAACGCCATACCGCATACACGTTTAACGACTCCATAAATATTGAGATAACTTGTCTGGGAGGTTTTAATGCATCCACCGTATAGCTCAGATCTGGCAGTCAGACTGTCATTTGTTTCGGTCTCTGCAAAGTCCTTTGAATGATGTTACGTTAGTTTCGAAAGAAGCCTATTAAAACCAAGTGTCACAACATGTTGATCAGAAACCACAGGAAATTTATAGTCACAGGATTGTGGCATTGCCGAAAACATTCAGAAAGTAATCAAACAAAATGTTTCATAATATTTACAATCAGTGGCGTATTTAAGGGGAGACTTCCGCGCTTAAGCCCCTTCGAAATTTTATTTACTATATTAAAGTAAATCAAATACCTTGTAGAATTTTCACATTTCCAGGAATAAAGTTAGCAACCCCCGAAACAAAATCGTAAATACGCCACTGTTTACAATTCACAATAAATGTATTCTCAATTTTGGCCTAAAAGGCTCAATACTTTATTAGTGAATCTGGTATATACGAATCTATAATACATACCGTTAAAATATATTATGTTTATTGTGCTACACTTGTTCCCTATAATAGTTTCAGTAAAAAATTTAGTTAAAGAAAGCCATAGGATTACATATTCAATTTGGTTTGAGATGTTACGTGAGATCTATTCGCAAGGAATCCTGAAGCTGAAATATTACGACACAATTATAGGTATGCAAGGTTGCTCGAAATTTGTAAATTTGATATTTATGATAAACCGTCGAAAAAGAACAAGTATTTCAACACAATTGGTTAATTACAGGAAAGTCCTGTGTTCGAACGAATTATGGTCATGGAACAAAAGTGGAATTCTTTTGGCTCCCATTAGAGGCCATGTTGGTGTGCCTGCGAGAAAATTACTCTTCCGTCATTTAGTGTTCAATTCAAGGGTTAATAATTATTAAATATATATTTAGGTAATAATCTCTGTTTAGTAAGTTTTTTTATACTTAACTTGATACAATTCTAGTACTAGTCAGGGATAGCTACAAACTCCGTGAGCCCAGGTAATTTAGACAGAATATAATATTTATAATCTTAGCGGATGTTATTGATATATTGAATCTCGTTTTCTCGCACTTTTGAAATGATGAATAGAAATGCAGATTGAGAATACAAAGCCTTCTGTTCAAAACATACACGGCTCTATGGAGAGTAGTTCTGGCGCATGATTAGAGCCATACTAAAGAGTTCGACTAACATGTTTCCTGCAGTAGTCCTTTAGTATAACGTTAATCATACGTCAAAAACGACTCTGCATAAGGCCCATAATGTTTATGGAACTCGATTATGTGAGGTGAAAAACAAGTGTATTACAAGTGAACATACCAACAGCATTAACAAGTGTGGATACATTTAGGAGAGTAGACAGGAAGTCATTCTATGTTTTTTTTTTTTTTAAAGAGGTTGAAGTTTTTACATATTAAAAACAAACTAAAGTCTTCTTTTAGACTAGGAAACTCACCATACACCCGTACATTCTTCACAAATACACATACATGCATATTATTATTATTAGATATAAAATTCCAATTGATATTAGAATTCCAAACTATGCTATGCATAAGTATCGGAAGTCCTTCATGACGGCTTGTCTGTCTATCTGTACTCAGATATGAAAGCAAAACCGGTTGGAGATATTAAGCGATTTTTGTTTATTTGGCATTCGATTCAGCGTCACAAGAATAGGTTTCATTTCACGCGTCATCCTGATATTCAAAACCGGAAGTGATTGAAAATAGCCATTTTGGTTTCAATGCTTTTCGCTGTAAAACAAAAGCAGTAATAAACAGCTACAAGTGGTATTTTGGAATCGAGTAAACAACTCAAGGAGAAATATCGTTCCATCTGCAACACACTGCCGAAACCGGAAGTGATTGAAATTTACTGTTCTTCTGATTTCAATTAAGATTTACATAGGGAAGAAAAGATGTCGAAAAGAGGTTTCTTGTGATAGATTTAGAATCTCAGGAATACATTTAATATCCTGGACTACCTTATATTCAAACCGGAAGTGGCAGAAATCAACAATTTCCGGTTTCAATGTCTCTTGCCATAGAGCAGAAACTGTAATAGATAAGGAAAAGCGTTTGTTTGCAATCAGTTATGCGTCTCAAGAGAACATACTATCACGAGTCCATAGAGCAAAAATGATGAGGGATATATATATATAAATGTTTTTTAACAGAAATTCACCGTTCGAAGGTTTGTTTTGACTTTTAATCTATCGGTGGATACCGGAAGCGGTGGAAATCTACATTTATCTGATTACAACACTGATTGCATAATGGTAAAACGGAAATAGTTAGCGACAACCAGATTTTTTTATATGGATTCAGTACCAAGAATATACCCTATATTTCGTCTCTGATTTTATTCTTTTTATTACAAACATAAATATAGATACCAATTACAGCTTTCAATTTTAGTGTAAGTCCCATAGAGTAAAAACAGTAAGATATACCAATTAATGGAGTTTTGATATGGATTCACCGTCCGAGGAATAAAATCTATTTTGGGTCTCACTACTCTATCTCAACCAGGGTTATAGATTTACTGCTTCAAGTTTAAGTATTTTAATTTACATAGTTTTGAAGGTTATTGTAGTTTCACACTGTGGAACGAAGCTGACTTGTTCTAATTATTTCAACGCGTTCACATGGTTTATTTATTTCCCCTAAATTTCTCATTCACATTCTATTATAAATATTCTTAATTTGCCCTAAGTATTAAAAAATTCCATATAATAGATAAGTCTCGTTTGAGGGGGCCAAAAAGTCGTTTGTGGGAAGACTAATCCCTCATTTGGCCTTACTTACTTATCTGAATTTATTAGAATACTATTCAATTGTAATGTAAGATTAGCTTGTAATGGCCCTAACGAAAGTTTGTGCATGTTTTCCTCACTTTCGTTTTTATGGCATAAGAATAATTTTGCAGGCATATTATTTCTGGGTTGGTTGGTTGGGTTTGATTTTATCATCCCTTTCAGTAGCGAGGCTATATGAGTCATGAACCTACAACTTAGCGTAGGATCCAAACCATATGAGCTCCCGCCAGGAATCAAACCACGGCCTCCGCGCCAAAGATTCGTACGCTAATCCTATAGTTATGAGGGCACTGAATATTATTTATCACAAATAAGTATTTATAATAAATCTGTACTCAGTTGGTGAGTAGACGTCACGAACAGTAAAAGAACTTTAAATTTTGAACAATTGTTTCTGGTAACGCTCCTTAAATTTACGTTTTTGAAATGGAGAATATGGACATGCAAAAAAAAAAAAAAAAAAAAAAAAAAAAAAAAAAAAACACGAAATGAAATTTAAATTATTGTATCAACTTTTCATCTTCCGATCCCATATTCTTAATCTGTGAAAGAAAGACTAGTGCCTAAGTGTGTAATTTATACAAGCAACATACCAGTAAGGTAAAGGGTAGTGAAGAAAGGTGATAACAAGTACGAATATTAGGTACGATATAATCCTTGTAAAGTAAAGCAAGCTTAAACTGATCCTAAAGTATACACTAACCTTTTATTATGGCACTAACATCATGATTAACGACCTGTAGCCCAAAATTGTGAACTGTTATTAACTAAACTCTTAGGGCCTTATTCAGAGTCGTTCTGACGCGTGATTAGTGCCATACTAAAGAGTTCGACTAACATAAGTTTCCTGCAGTACTCATGCCTTTAGTATGACGCTAATCATACGTCAAAATGACTCTGCATAAGGCCTTTAATTTTTGTTCTCGCCTCCTTTAAGATACGCATACTAATCAAAGTGAAATGATAAAAAAAGAAAAGAAAGTTCAAGGTGGGTGATAATTATATTGAAAAGTTCATTTGAAACTGTTCAGTTATTTCCTGTGATTCGATTTTTTAAAATAATTTCTTTGACTGGTGAAAGTAGCTTGATTTCAACTGGGCATACCACTTCTACATCTACCTTTGGTTATTTTTGTGAAGCGCGTTTCCGACGGATTAAAAACAAAACGTTAAATTTAGCGCTGCTAAGTGTAGAAATTTGTAATTATTGCCGAAGTAGATTATGGGTGGTTGTCCATCAACTGTCGAAAATACAAACAGGGTAGAAGCAAAGCAGGTACAAATGTATTTTCCTACGTTAAATAATACAAGTTCCTCGCCGTATGTTCTATGTTACCGGAGGTAGTTGCAGCATTCATGCAACCATGAAAGTAATTTGATCTCTTTCTTTCACTTTTTTTAATGCGATTTTTTTAGAAATGTATCAATATTCTCTTTTGCTGAAAAGCAATGTTTCGCATTTGCTTAAACACTACTCTAAATTCATTCTTTTAAGTTAAAAAAGTAGACGGTTGCACAATCATGGAAGAGTTTAAGGTAATAGCCGCCTCTGGTATCAGTGATGATTTCAGAGGTTGCCCAAGGGACGTAAAATTTCCCCGTAACTAAGTAATCCCCCGGGTTATTTGTCCGATGAAACTCAACCTTTGTTACCAGCATTTCCGCAATACTATGTTCAAGCTAGTTTATTCAAAATCCGTCCCGAGGGAAAAAAAATCTTTTGAAATCATCATTGCCTATTAGATTCATTCAGTGGCGGATCCAGAAGGTAAAAAATGGGGGGAGCCGGGGAGCCAGAACATAGACAAAGATATATCGTGAATATACTATATATATATATATATATATATATATATATATAATAGCTTAAATAATCTTTGTCACTCAAAAAACTAGGGGGGGGGGGAGTGCTAGGCCCGGCCCGTCCTACATCCACCATTCGATTCATTGCTTCACAAGCTCGTAGTCAAGGAAACATTTGTGCAATAAATAGAAGAGAAAGGAATGGGAAAACTTTAAGACAAATCACTGATATGTTGTTGTTCAGCAAATATTCAAGATTGACTGGATTCCAATCAGAATCCTTTTTATATTGATATGGCTTTTGTCTCTCTCACGGAAAAACAAAAGATACGACCGAAAACAATTATACAATATTAGGTTAACCATCCAGATAGAAAATCGTCTGTTTTTACACTTGGGTATGTTCATTTGTTTCATAAATGTTGCGAACAGATGACATACCATAATGTTGTGCGTAGATTACCAATAATTACTACTTGTGGGTACAAACTGAAAAACTTCTTTCTCTAGGAAAACTTAAATTGTTAAAATATGTCTGGAAACATATATTTACAAGATCGAAAATTGTAAGTTCTCTTGTATAATTGTATTTGAGAAGTACAATGTTTTTACACTGGTGGCATCAAGAGGAGTTTTTATGAAATATCACTGTTCAAATTAGAGTTCAATTTATGTTACTGTTGGAAATTTTGCGGAACCGTAATGTCTTCATAGACCAACGATTCGAATGGCGAAGCGTTTTCCTGTTTATATTCTCAAGTGTTTGATTTTATTAGTGTGTTCCTCAAATTCATTTAAATTTTCTTCGTAAAAATAAATTTTGTTATGCAAAATTTTAATACGAAAAACTCCAATTCAATTTAAGCAATATAAAACACCTTATTTAAACCAAATTCATTTTGAAAAGTAAAGCAATTAAGAAAGAGACATTTGACTTGACTTGAATACGTAAAATCACATCTCATTAAAATCCCGGTTCGTTAAAAAAAAAAAAAAAAACCAATTTACCGAAAAAATAAAGAAGCAGTGCACACTAAGCACTGCTAAAGTTTCTTTTTTAGGTATCCTCAAAGATATGCAGCACCAATGGAATCAGCAAACAACCACATGTTTACCACATAAGACAGAACATTCAAAAACAGGTAGGCCTATAGGACTTCATTGTTTCAAGGAGAACCATATTTATATCAGAACAATTTGTCTGTATACAGAGTCTTAATGAACACTGCGGCATAAATTCAGGAAGGGATTTTTATATGAAATGAAAGGGGTGGAAAAGCTCCGGCCTCGTATCCAGGGGATCTAGGGGGGCGGACCCCCTAAAGATTTGCTGGCCCCCTAAAATTTTCACGGTAGGCTTGCAAATGAACTATAATATGGTGATGATCTATAATAATGGTTGGATCGGGCCCCCTATAACTTCAGCCGCCCCACCTACATTTTTGGGCTGACTACAGGCCTGGGAAGCTCTAATAAACGTTGATTAGGAAAAAAAAAAAGAAGAAAACTTTTCCTTTTTCAAAGTTGTATGCCGCCGAAAATGCGAAACATCATGTTTTTAGAACTTTCCGGCTTGAAAATTATTGGACCTATCTGATGATACATTACAAGTAATAGATATTGGAAACGTAATACCAGAAAATTATTAATATTGAATTATAAGAACACAATGAGGAATTATAGGTTTAATCGACGAGGTTCAATTCCAAAATGAAAAAAAAAAAAATAAAATATTTGAGTTTTACGTCCCACGTTTTTGCCGGCTAGGCTAAAGGAGACGGTGATGATGAGGAATGAATGAAATGGTGGAATGAAGAAAGTGGGAAGAAATGGGAGAACCCCGAGGAAACCCACGCACACGGTGTTTGTCCACCACAAAGTTCACTTGGCGGGAGCAGGGTTTGAACGTTCAGTTCCATTACACAACACTAATCCAGGCAATATGAATGTAAGTATTTTCCATAAGTAGAAGCTTTGATTTGTATAAAATTAAATAGGAACAAACTATTTACTGAGCAAAACAATATATTCACATTAAAACAATATATTCACATTAAAACAATATATTCACATACATATGACAGTTTCACCAACTAACACTTTGGCTTCATCAGATAGAGATAGTGTCTGCAGGGGCGTCATTTAGGGAGGGCAGGAGGGGACAATTGTCCCCCTCAAGAGTTTGGGAAATACATATATTTCAATCGATTGTATACTAATACAAAACGTGAAAGTCTTTTGTCGGTGGTGCTCTTGCTCCCCTCAATCAAAGTCTGAAATGATGCTACTGAGTGTCTGATGAAGTCAAAGTGTTAGTTGGCGAAACTGTCACACGTATGTAGTGTTTTAACGTGAATGTATTGTTTTGCTCAGCAAACAGCTTATTTGTATTGAATGTAAACAATCAAGACAATGTTCCTCGCATTACACAATTGCTAATGTAACTGGGATCAATTCAGCGGTATTAGAACAAATAATAACCTACGTTCCAAACAATGTTCAGTAGTCTACATTGTATTACTTATAATTCATATGTGATTTGTAAGATCCCCTTTCCTCCTAATTAATTCATAGAAGACTAGCTGAACCTGCGCTGTTTATTCAGCGTATCATTCTGTCATGACCATCAATCTCCTTCCCACTGTACATGTCTCCTTACTCACACAAGTAAAGGATAGGATATTCACAAAGGAAGTGAATCGCAATGTACAGTATGGATGTTGGAGTGACTTTGTAGCAAATTTGTAGAAGTAACACGGTATCAAGTGGAAATATATTTTTCTAATAAATCCATATTCCGTCCGAGTACGCCTCATTGCGTCTCTTGAGGCCTTTGAAGTTGCCACCATGCAATATATTTTGCCATTTAGATTAAAGCAAAGCGCCTGCAATGTCCTTTAACTCACCATACGTAACTTCTCTACTGGTTGCCTAACGCCATAGTTTCGGCATGCAAGAATGTTAATCTAACGAGCTCAAAACGTTGAATAGATCAATAACGACACGGTTTTTGAATATTTGAATGAAAACTGGACAATGTACACAAAATTTGGAATGGACCAGCGGAAACGGCACGATTCTAACACTTGTGGTTTTCGAGATCTCATTGTCGAAAGGATTGGGGACCAACATATAAAGCTAGTAGCATTTTAATATGTAGATACTTCTGCATTAAGAAGTTAAACAAACTAATCATACCTTAATTTTTCATATACACAATCAGAATTTTCTTCTTCTTTTGGTATTGTATAAATTTAAATAGCACTTTCCGCCCTTCCAACTAATCATTTCCCTACAACACTATCGTAATTGGTTCAAGGAATTACACAGGAACTACTATGTGCTTTATTTAAATATCCATTTTCACAATCTTTCGGTAATGTGATAATGAATTGTATAGAGTAAGATGGGTACAGACATATGCTTTTAAGTACTAATGGATTTCTCGTTGCATGGATATCAGAGGATTCTAAAACATGTAGAGCGCATATTAGTTTGTGTGTAATTCTTTGAATAACTTGTGATGGATCCCATGATTTTCAAACCAAGGTATTTTAATACTGACGTTTCACATTTCCAGTGGTTTATGACTCTGAAAGCAGGCGATTCCAAACCCTGGTTTATCGTACTCTTTTCTTTCATTTGGTATAAAGAAATTTTCTTCTAAATTCATTAACACCCTGTATATCAGATCCACATCAGTATATAGTTTGATTCTTCAACCGAAGTGCAGTTCGTATATAAAGGATGCCGTATGGTGACATGTGCCATAAATGAGTCATCGTACAAGGAATCTTACGGCAAACACCTTGATAACTAACTGGCCAACCAGAAACCTCATTTGAGACAATTGACAGCCGCTTGTCAACTGCACATGGAGTCTTAGCTGCCACAGTTCCAAACGGCCGTTTCCGTACCATGGTTCCCATTATCAGTTTCCTTATTCTTACAGTGCTGGAAATTGGTATAAAGGCAGAGGGAAATTTTAAAATAGGAGGAGGCAAGAATGCCGAGGATGGATGTAGGTGATATATTTACAAAGTAATATTGTATACTGTACAAAATCAAAGGCATATCGTTTGCTAATACGTCACTGGCACACGTAATTGACACAAAAAGAGAAATGAGACGATCGTCGGGTGGAAATTGGTATAAAGGCACCCATGGTTACTTGTCGATTGGCACCCTCTACACGTTCAGCACTACCCCTGATACGCCTTTGAAAATCAGCTGACACAGTGCGATAAGAGATGCGAAGAGATTGTTGTCGAATGAGGAACAAGCATGTGTCTGTGCGTACAAGGACATGGGCCTGTCAAATCGGCAAATTGCAAAAAGGTTAAATCGTTCAAGTTGTGTAGTTGATAATTACGTTCGGTTGGGTGCACAATATGGAAAAAATGGGAAGTATGGTAGAACGAAAAAACTCTCGGAGTCCACGAAACGATTAATTGTGCGAAAGGCAAGGGCCGGAAATATGTCATCTTCCCAAATTGTTGCTGCTTCCAAGTTACCTGTCACATCCAGAAGAGTGCGTCAAATTTTGAATCAGGATCCACATCTTACACTCAAGAAACGTAAGTGTAAACCACCCTTAAGTGTGATGCACAAGCAGGCGCGACTCCAGTTTGCGCAAACACATATGTCGTGGACATCCGAATGGAATCACGTTGTGTTTAGTGATGAGAAGAAGTTCAATTTAGATGGTCCGGATGGTTTTCAATACTATTGGCATGACCTTAGGGAAAAAGAGCAAGTGCAAATGAGCAGAAATTTTAGTGGAGGAAGTGTTATGATTTGGGCAGCGTTTTGTGTTAAAGGTACAACCAACATTGCACGGCTAAACACCAAGATGAATTCATCGACGTACACAGAGATGTTAGAAATAGAATTGCTGCGGATGTATGAGGAGTTGGACGATCAAAACCTGATTTTCCAGCAGGACAACGCTGCTATCCACAGGGAAGCAGCAACTCTACAGTGGTTTCAAGACGAAGGCATTAAGGTAATGGAGTGACCAGCGAGAAACCCTGATCTTAACCCGACAGAAAACCTATGGGGCATCCTTGCGCGCAATGTTTATCGCAATGGACGGCAATTTGGTCCATTGCTGAGTTGAAAAACGCGATACGAGAAGAGTGGTCAGCGATTCCACAGCAACAACTCATAAAAACAATGCCGAAGCGCATATTCCAGCTCATTCAGAAGAAGGGAGGGACAATCAAGTTCTGAACACTTATTTTCCATTCTACACGTTAAATTATACTTTCATTTTTGTCAAAGACACTGGGTGCCTTTATACTAATTTCTACCCGAAAATCGTCTAATTTATCATTTTGTGTATATTACACGTGCCAGTGACGTATTAGCAAACGATATGCCTTTGATTTTGTACAGTATACAATGTTACTTTGTAAATAGATCACCTTTATCCATCCTCGGCATTTTTGTCTTCTTCTATTTTCAAATGTCTCTCTGCCTTTATACCAATTTCCAGCACTGTACATTGCCTGACATTTACTTCATATTAACTATAGTACTGGGAAGAGAAAACAGACATAGTGGATGTTAAGATATTGCAAGCTCGGAAATGAGGTCAAAAGAGGGATGGAGGGAGGAAGAGATACTGTTGTAAAATTCAGCATGGGAACTTCAAGGACATTTGCCGAACTGCACTCCTATTGAGTGAACACACTATACATACCCTCTATACAGACGCAGATTGAAAGGGCTCCAACCCTCCCTTCATGTTTGAATTTACACTAGATAAAATAACATGAATGGTACTTGATGGGAACATTTTGAGGAATCGATTGCTAGTAAAATTTAGAAACCCTTTCTCCAAACGATATATCGATTCCCTGTAGGAGTTCATGTGGTGCGAATACCATGTTAAACTGTAGGTCCACGTCTCATATAACCTCGCTGCTAAAAGGGTCGATAAACTCTAACGATATATTATATAATCTATACTGCTAGTTAAATTGTTGGATGACGTCCACTGCTGGAGTAAGTTTGATATTTTTAATTTAAAGCCCTACAAACAAAATTTATCGTTGTCAGAATGTTACTCAAATATTAATCAGCTGGGCAATGTGCCTCTAGGTATACCGAGCTGATACAAAACGGCGCACGTTGATTACACCACATGATAAACATATTGGTACAAAGAAAAAATATTGAACAGCAAGAAATTCTTAAGTTATGAGGCGTGCAATGTGTTGGTTTTTCTAGATTTTTTTTTTAGAGCATCTTTCAAATTAACTCGCCATTTTAAGTCGAATCAAAATGTCCCACCTGGAAAACCCTAACCGATGATCAAAATTCATTCCTATGTCATTCTTGAATGAAACATTCTTGAACAAAACACTATCATGATGCAACCCTCTTATAGCTATAAGGCACAGCTAACAATGAATTCTACACTTATAAATTTCTTACTTCTTACCGTTAAATTGATACACAATATTGGGTATTTGAGAAATATGCTAGCACTTTTTTAGAGACAATTTTCCTTAAAAATCTGGAAATCGATTCTTTGGAAGCCGTGATTGTTAAACGAAGTCCCAATGATCTCATATTAGTTCGATCTTTCTTTATTATTATTTTTAGTATACTGCTCCATTTTAACTAGCTTCTAACTACCCTCTGTATTTTGTAGCTCTTAGGAAATAAAAAAAAAGTATCGGTGTTTATTGAATGTATTGGAATGAAGCCTCAAAATCAGTAGTGACAAAATGGAGTGGGTGAGGACTGTGAAAAAAGAATCTCTTCGCAGTTGAATGCTTCAACATAAAGAGTTCACATAAAAAAAAAATCCATAATTAATAAACTTCGTGAGATTAAGGATACTTTCTAACCTTAAGTTCACCTATTAATTACTACAAAATACATGCAAATTACATAAAATTAATGTGATTAATTTGCACACGTTTGACAATAGTGTCGCTTATTAAATGCCCACTAATTAGTGGAGGGAAGTTACTCCAAATTACTATGGGTATTTATTCCCTTTCTGGCAGGATTTCACACCCTGATTGAAACCATGGAAGTTTCTTTGTGTATATGAGTAACCTATTATATGGTTAGCAGAAACACTTTTCTGGTAGGAGCTCTTGTGGCTTCTACACTGTAAGTTCTCACCTCATATAATCTGGTGTTCGATCCCAGCTCACGCCAATAGAGCTTTGTGGTGGACAAACACCGTGTGTGGGGGGCTTTATCAGGGTTCTCCCGTTTCCTCCAACTTTCTTCATTTCACTTGCATTCATTTCTCATTATCACCATCTCCTTTAGCCTAGCCGGCATAAACGTGGAACGTAAAACTTAAAGATTTCATTACACTTCATATTATCTTGATACTAAAAAAGGGGTTAATCTCAAATATCAACCAAATAGGTAACGATGTGGAAACCATATTAGATAAATTAATATTTAATTTCACGTACTACAATTATATCCTTGAGGGTAAAGAAGATGGATGATAAGGAAGGAAACGGAAGAACCTCAAGAAAGCTAAAGGGGAGAATGTCCATCACAAATTGACATGGCCAATTATCGAAGCAAGGACTCCTTGTATCATAGGTGAGTACCGTAGTACAGAGTCACTATATTTGAATAATAGTAATAATAATATTAACAGCAATATACGTGAACCAACTGGAATGTAATTTTCTGTTTCAGAAAAACATGATATGTTCTCTAGGCTCCCAAATAATTCACAGGACAAAATCTAGTGGCTTTATTCTACAGGAAATTTTGTAATTTTGTTAAAATCTAGTTGCGTTAAATTAGAACAATAGTATACCACTATTATTGAAGGGTTACCGCATAAAAGAACACCTACGTTAAAAGAAAGAAAATAATACTGAGGAAGTATTAGATGTATCGCTACTATTCCCTCCCACTACTTCAATGTCAAGTATTCAAAAACGAAGGCCGATCAAAAAAGGAGAGGGGAAGTCCCACACAGAATAGACGGAAGGAAGAAGGGAGTAGGAAAGAAAGTAAGGACATGCCAATAGAAGACAATCAACCATTTTTTTAAAACCAATACAGAGTACAAAAGCAAAGCAAAGTAAAGTACCAAAAATTAAACAATATGGACAAGAAACAACAATATGCACTCACCTTACGTAGCATGTTCGTTTTCTGCACTGCACGAACGAATGATCTAGTAAAGGTTGTGGCACATCTTAAAACCAGTTCTTCTGCCTCTGAAAAATGTCCAAATAGAAATTCTTCTCTCCCTTTTATTTTTTAAAACTTTTTTTGTATATGATCTTGAAGATTTTTTTTTCTTTTCGTAAGACTTATTTCCTTGTAGTGTGTGTATGTATAGCTGTGTTTGGCTCTCTTGTTCTTCTTAAGTATTGCAGGAGCACCTCCTACGGGTTGGTGAAGGGGGAGGAATACTTCGGAGAAGACACTTCATCAGTGCTAACATCCGTACATATTCTTCACATTAGGTCATTGACCTTCTATGGCATGCAGGTTTGCTTACTTCTACCTCTTCGCCCCGTTCCCTTTTAGACTCATCTTCGTTCCATTGGTCTCCACAAGCAGACCCACGATACTTGCCAAGTTATAGAGTTGTTTATCCTTTTTATTTTGTTTTTGTTTGGTTTCTGTACTCCTTCTTATTGCAAGTTGTTGTTATTGCTGTTATTACAGTGAAATGTACGAACAGCAAGAAGCTTAAGCAACTTCCGCTACCGAATCCTGGTTGCTAATGGTGTTTTCTAGTAGCCTCCCTCAACGACTAGACCAAAATTCTAGTCTATCATGGTTGAGTTCATTTTGAGTTTAACGTCCCTTTCAGCAGCGAGCCTATATGGGACCTGGATTTACTGATTAACGTGGAATCCAAACCACGTGAGCTTGGAATCGATCTCGGGTCTCCCACGCCAAAGGCGCTACGCTAACCGCTTAGCCAAGAAGGAGCTCTGGTCTATTATGGTCTTGATCTATCAAAGAACAGATGAGTGCTATTCACTGACAATAATTACATCATAGTCTATTTTGTCGGGGTAATATACATACATATTTAAGAATATTTTGCATAACGCGTTGGAAGGAAAGTCCACATAATGAAAAAGCGCGTTTTTCGAGGTCTATTTAAAATAGATTTAAATTGAATTTTGACTTCACAATAATTTACAATACGAAACAAGTTTAAAAATGCAAAAAAATTATTTATTTTAATAAACTTAATATACTAAACCCCTTTAAACTTAATACAGTAAACCCTCTCCATGCTGTAAGCGTCGGTAGACCACCGATGGGCAACTAGCGACATCTTATCAAAAATTGGCATCCCCGCAGCGGTGGCCCCCATTCCGTTTTGAAAATTATACCACCAGCGGCAGAGACACGACGGAACGCCAATGAACCACAAAATTACTTCCCCGAAATATTAAATCGCCTATATGCGTGATTTGTTTACATTAAGGTGAGTCCAAAAATCAGTTTGAAAAAAGTTATTTAAAAAAGCATCACAAGCTGACTTTAAAATGGAAATAGTAGATGGCCAATAAAAATATCTTTTCTCACTAAGGTAATATCTTGATATGACTCCAGAAACAACACAGGTAATTTTTCAGAAGCCGAGAGATCGATTTAGAACTAAATCAAGATGAAAAGATCTAATAGAAAATACTTAAGCCGTCTGTCTACTTTTGGTTAAGATTGTATAAAGTATAAAGTTAAAATCAACAAAAGTCTCAGTTTCCTAGGTTATGTCACTATGATTCTAGAAATAACATTAATTCATTTCTTAGGAGTGGACAACAAAATTTAACAATAAAATAGTGCATAGGATACTCAAACATCTTAAGTTGATCAAAACAGAAAGCTACAACCGAGAAATAGTTTTATATCTAAGGTAATGTCTCGACATGATGCTCGAAATAACAGTAAGTCGTTCCAAGGAACTAACAGATCAATTTAGACCGAAGTTACAAGAAAGCAGTCGATAATATACTAAAGTCGTGGACGAAGTGAAAAGTTAAGGTGGATCACTAGGTGTTCCCAGTGCTATGCTAAATGCTGCTTAAATAGTGTGGCGTTGACAGATAGTGTCGAGTGTTTACTTATGCCAGATAATAAAGGAAGTAATCATGGAATTCTGCTTGGATACTGACTGGAGAAATTAGTTTTCGACTCTTACCGTAATTCCGCTTCTCGAACTGCTAGAATCCAGGAATTTTCTTATTGTGACTACTACAGTAAACGTACAAATTTGGCAACATTGGCCTTCTGCGCAATTTTCGTCTCAAAATCGGTTTCCTTAAATGTAAATTAATATTTAAATAAAATGTGAAACATAACACGAAAAAGGTCAAACAATATATCTATTTCATAATAAGATCGTTACTTTAAAATACTTTACATATACAAATAAACATTGCGTAAAACTGAGCACTTCTAGTAAGATCTTACAGCAAGTGCCATCTTGTGTGCTCATTGTAAAACGAATCAAATATTTTCTTTTATTTTTTACATTTATCGATATGAAGAGACACAACCAAATGAATCAGTGTCTTATGCTGTAGCTGAAACATTACTCTATCTTATAGTATAATATCTATAATATGTAACGTTCCATTGCGCAGTAGTTAAGGCAATGAGCTAAAATATGTACTGACTTCCGGGTGGTGATCCACCGACGATAGACGAGACCTCATAACTATGCGTACCCACAAGTGGTAGAGATAAAAACAAACTTTCAATCTATTCTTGAGATAGACAGGTCGAAGGACAGAGGTGTTCTATAAGACAATCACCAATAACTTCCACTTTGAGGCCCATTACATGAGATAAAATAAGGGTTAACTGCTGTATCGCCGGACAAATTTTAGGAAATTTACCGGGTCAATTGGAGCATATATTTAAGTTTGTGAGGGAGAATGAGTGAAAGTCAGGTAGTGGGAATAGTAAAAGTAAGAAAATGGTTCTATTTTTTGGTAGGTTTTGATGTGGAGGCGGATAGTCTATTTCGTGGAGAGGTACCGTAGGCCTACACTTGTTTTACTATACGGATGCATAGATTGTAAAAGGGGCAAGTCTTTAATTTGCCCATTTCATGTCGAGAACAGAACCCAACCAACCCCTGCGGGGCTTCTAACCCGTTCTTACTACTACTACTACTACTACTACTACTACTACTACTACTACTACTTATATTATGGATCCGTAATCTAACATAACGTAATGTAATCCAACCAAATATAACCGAATGCAGTGCATTTTGGTACTTTTCTCGATTTTCAAATTGGTCCGGCGATCCAACAGTAATGCCGAAACTAAATAGAAATACATACGAAGATATGACAAAGTACTCGTTATAAAATTTTCAAGAAATAGAAACGTGATTTTTTTTTGGGGGGGTGGGGTTGTCTTGCATCTTTTCTATAATGTAAAGATTTCTATTGCAGCAACTATATACAAATTCAAGGTTCCTTGCTCTCTTATACCATATACCATTGTATGTTTCTAAACATGAATGTAAGATGCTGCAATGAAGATTGAAGTGAGTTACAATTTGACATGCTCCTCTAAGCGCAAAATTACGAGTTAACCTACATTTACCATACAACATGATTATTTTCCTTTATTGTTTCAATGTACCCTTGAGAATGAGAGAGGTCAGTATTAAATTACAGTTCTTTGATTTAGTTTTTCTTTGCATGATAATAACAGAGAAGACTTTGCGAAAAAAAAGTACATATAAACATCTAAATACCTTCCTAGTTAAACACTCATTCCTATGTTACGGTGATAATGTGCGTTATATACCCAAAGATGAAAATTATTAACTTCTTGTAAGAGGAACTTTCTAGTTACAGTTGTAATAAAGAAGTTTTTATAGAAGGTCAAAGGATAATGGATATAACCGGACAGTTCATTATATGAACTAATGGAACTACTGATGTTAGAAGGGAAAGAACTAGAGATTAATGGAGTCTCAACTTACAAGGGAATTATTATCTTTTTATTCTTTTCTTCTCGTTTCTTTTCTTTTTTGCTTATTTTGGTATTACTAGTTTTACCCCTAATGTTACATTACTTTTCTACTTGGTTTATTCAAGTATTAGCAGATCTTATTGAAGCGAACGTTATCGAAACTTCCACTGTTTGACTTAATTTTCATTTGTGTGTCTGTCCATATGTCCAATAATGCTTGTAAAACGCATTTTGATGAAACTTGCTATGTGCCTTCCTACCATTTCCAAAAGTAACCCTATCGTTTGGGGTTGCAATTCATTCTTTGACTCCTTTTCGTAAACCCCTGTGTTTGGCTTTAAAATCAGTGAAAAACGATTGTGGATTTATCCCCTAATGTTGCACGGATTTCTCCTTCCGTTCACAATCATTTCCACTACTTGAATTTAAAATCAATCGAGAATCTAGTATGCTTCCCCCATAGGGTAAACAAATATATATGTTCTATTATAACTTTAGTAAACAGTATTTAATTTTGACACAATATGACAGATTATAGGGGAGAGTTGCATGTTGCATAAGTTCAACATGCCGTAAACGTCGGTGTACCACCGATGGGCAACTAGCGACATCTCGCCAAAAATTAGCGGCCCCGCAGCGACGATCCACGGTGGCCCCTCTTCCGTTTTGAAAATTATACCACCAGTGGCCCACCAGAGGCAGAGATGCGACAAAACGCCAATGAAGCACAAAATTACTCCCCCAAAATATGTTAAATCATCTATATGTGTGATTTTTTTACATTAAGGTGAGTCTAAAAGCACTTTAAAAAGTATCCCGGAGGGGGCTCAAACCCCCAACCTTATGATTACTAGTTGAGTGTTCTTCCGACTTCGCTATGGAGGCGATGAACGAAAAGTCGCTTGTAAAAAGATAAATCGTTCAGATGTTTTTAATTTGGTCAATCAGAGTGCTCCTTTAACCGTGTATATTAGACGATGACCGTTTGCGATAAGATAAAATGCTTTCGCCATGTAATTTTATAACAAAATGAAGCGTGTTTATTTACTTTATCTCATAGTTCTCCCATACTCACTTTCTAATGATCGACGACAGTTGCCATCTAAATTCATAAAATTATCGCATTTATCTCAAGATTTTTCACTTCATAATATTGAGGCAGAGGTTATTCTTGATTCCCGGAGCTCACTTTAGGAACAATTCGTCAGGAAAAAATAATATATATATAGGGTCTAATAATAACCGCATGCACATGACTGGCGATAGTTCGTGTTGGTCCCTTCGCGATTCTCCGAGACTAATCGAAGGAGCGACGATCAAAAAGAAGTCCTCGCTGCTACGCAGTGGTAACTTCAACACCCCAACCCGAAATATCTGTTTCGACTCGACGAAACCCTGCCGCTAGTGGGACACTAGCGGCAATCCTTCGACGTGTCGCTATATCGACGATCGACATTTACCCGCAAGTGGGCCACTAGGTGTTGGCGACGTTTACGGCATGGGGTAGCTTGCCTTTTACAGACATGCTTTCTTTAGTAAAGATTTCATTCGTGTCGGACAATGTTTGGGCTTAGAGGATACAGTGAAACATACAGGAGCCTATGCAGAGTTATTTTCGGCTTTGCATTAAGAGTATGACTAACGCGTAATGCCAATTTCAGTATTTAGGAACACATTAATGGACTTAGCAACAATTTATATCGAAAGCGGCTAGCCGCGAATTCTCCGGAGTGATGTCCAAACACACAAGATAAAAGATAATAATTGTCTCTTATCTTGAATTCTCCCAATGTGTTTGGACAACCCTGTGAATAAGTCGTGGCTGGTCTTTTTCTATATAAACCGTTGCTAAGTTCATTAACTTGTTTCTAAATACTGAAGTTAGGTTCACGTGTTAGTCATTCTGTTACTACAACAATATCGCCCACTATGTTTTTGGATAATATAATTATAGATATATGTTTTTGGATATCTATAATTTGTAGATTGCAGCGTTTAACTAGAAATACTAGCGGGAAAAACGAACGTTGTCTTCTTTGATAGATGCGTGATCGACAGCGAAAGAAGGTTGATAGTAACTACGTTTGAACAGTTTTCAGGTAAGTAAACAAAGTAAATTTCTCTTGCGAGTATATATATATATATATATATATATATATATATATATATATAGGGGAAACTATACAGTCGTGGGCACTCTGATAGTGATGGGCACCTATGCCAATTATTTTCAAATAATAAGAGTCTGAGCGCCTGTAACGAGCTATTGACGACTTTCAAATGTTGGTACGCTTTTCTTCTTTACGCTCACAGTTTCTCAATTGTCTTCCTTCTTTCGTGTGTGCGGCAGGATGTAGAAAGGTGCGCGATGTGAAACGTTGTGATGGTTGTTGTTCATTTCTAAAGAATTCTTTTAATCAGATAGGTGTACTGATTAAGGTTTCGTTTCATTATAAATCAATTGGAAATTAAAATTTTGTGTTTGGAGTGATTATTAAATGATAAGAGCACTTCATGCTAATGAGATGTCAGCCTAAATGAGTTTTGTTCTCAAATCATGAGGTGCTCACCACTGTATTTTAATTTAATGGATCTTGACAGTGATGGGCACCTAGTGCCCGTAACTATATTTTACTATACGAACTTTGTTGTCGTTATTTTAAGCTTAAAGTGCATTTCAGACTGTTGTGTTTCTTGCTCGAAACTTTCATGAAATTTAAAGGTTATTTAACAGTGATGGGCCCAGTGCCCATTACTGTAAACTCACTATGCCCATCACTGTATGTTTATATTGGATTAGCCAAGGCCTCCTTTGTTATACAAGCCAGAACCTTGAGTGTCGCAACTGCGCAAATCGACCTGCCACAGACTATCCACCTTCAACAGTTGGCAGTCCACAGACTATTTCTCTACCATTTTAGCGAGGATCCTCCCTTTCTCTCGACATTAATGCAGAGAATTTGGGCAGCCGGCTGTGCTGGGTGGATAGTCTATGGAAGGCAAAAAGGCGCAGTTGCCATTTCAAGACTGGCCTGTATAACAATAAAGGCGGCCATGATTAAGCATAACAAAAGAACTAGGCTTATTTTATAGAGAACCGTTTCTGGAAAACATGTACAAGGGAGTGTATAACTACGATCTCGGTATAGGGCCCATTATAATCAGGTTACTTAAGTAGATTTAAGTTTCTCATGTATCTGATTACATTTAATTTTAGGGAAAAGGAGGAAATCTGCACTATTACCAATATGAAAGGAAGGTTTCGACGCTTCGACTCAGCTAGACCTAGATCATGATCCCAAAATAGAACAAGAAGGGAAAGCACTGCACAAACGTCAGTGCGCGTTGGAAGTCCGAAGCCTCTTTTTTCATATTGCTAAGTGTACAGTTTTTTCCTTGAAAATTAATAACAAGGCCTACAGTCCTCGCGCTAGGACAAACGCCAGTGACTTACGTTGTGGCCATGTACAGTACTTACACCTGAAGTTATGGAGTATGAAATAAGCCTAGTTGCTTTTTAAGCTGAATTCTGTGATGTAATGGCCAGTGTCTATCTGTGTTTTTTGCTTTGATGCCTCGGATATGATTACTCAGCACATCATATCCGCTGCTGTGTGTCATAGTGGCTGATGTGCCACTGCTGTTAATACCGGCTTTTAAGAAACTATTCACTCAGGTAGCTACCCAAGTTAGTTTGCGGCGCTGAGTGAGGACTGAATTATTTCCAAGATTATTTAAATACAATTTAAATGCAATCAAGTTTTCGTGATTTGACTCATGAGAACTTTTGTGAATTACTTGGGCCCGAGAACTGTAACCAAATAAAACAGTTTACAGATAAAGCTCCAAATGGTCATGAAGGAAAATGTGAAGATTTTTGCCTTTGTAAGATATTTGAAGAATTTTCTAAAGATGAAACGCTCATAAAAATCTACATAAATGATGAGTTGCCGTCAGATAAAGCCTCAAACTCACCAAGATTACAACAGACTGAAAGTGTTTTAGCAGAACAACTTGAGGAAGTAAAACACTTCTCTACAAGTTGAGGTGACACCAGAAGAGCAAAACAGAAATACTGACCGGCTAAAATGTATCCAATGAAGAAATCAGATATGCCGCTTTTTAAGGACTGTTTGGTATGGCCAGAAACGCCAAAGCGGAAAGGTCGCAATATTCAAAGATTCTCATTTGTAATAACATCAGATAAATGGAAAGAACTGCACAAAGAGGAAAGAATTACAGAAGAAAAACAAGACAGGGAGAAAGAGGAGAGGAGGAAAAGAGAAGTTAAACAGTCAGGTCCAGTTGGGAAAGTAGAAAAAAGACACGTGAATACTCCTAGTGTTAATCTATTTTCTTCTGAACGTACAGGTATAACTGGAGCTGATGTGGAGAAATTACCTTCTGGCCCTCCGGCTAAACGAATGCCTTTTGGCGAACTGCAAGAGAACAAAAATGAGGGAGTTCATTCTTCTTCAGCATCCAAAGAAGATTCAAACATATTGAAAGTGAGAGTGTTGGAAAACAGTACGAAACAATTAGAAAACCGTCCTTTTTCACTTTCTGGATTGTGTAACCAGTGTGGTGAGAGCGTAGGATCTCGTTTACCAGGAATGAACTGCAAACGCTGTGGACAGACTTTTCATAAAGCTTGCCTTCTTGCTGTGGAGAAGCCTACGATTATAATGTATGTTATTGTATCCAATGTTTGCAGATCTTAGACGAAAGTGAGAGTGACAGCGATTAGGCAGAGTGCCTAATTTCATAAGTTCTTATTTTTTTATTAAAAGTGTTACTATAAAATTACAAAAAATCAAAACGAGATGCTGTATTATGCATTTATGTAACAAAGTAATGTATCTTGACATTATTAAATAGTTTTAAAAATTTCTGCACAGGTGCCCATAACTGTAATCAAAAGTGCCCAACTCAGTCTCTGTAGGGCCCATCACTATAAAGTTATAGTACTTTTTTTTAAAAAAAATATATTACACGTACCTAACATTACATTTCAGTCCGATATCATATTTATTTTAAAGCCCATACTGTAACAATATTATTTAACAAATATTAGATACATATGGCCAAATGTATAAAAGTTATAAATTAATTATTTAAAAAAAATGCCTTAAGGTGCCCACGACTGTATAGTTTCCTATATATATATATATATATATATATATATATATATATATATATATATGTGTGTGTGTGTGTGTGTGTATGTCGTTTTAGCAAGCATAAAATTAGCAATTTCACATTACATTATGGAATAGAGCACCTTAAGCAAAAGTTATTCGTCAAGTTTACAATTGTGTTGTCAATAAAATAAATCAAATGCCTTCAGACTGATATCCGGATACAAGGAGTCAAATAAAAAATGGTACAATGAGTGGAAAATAGATTATTATCTGCAGCTAAAGTTACTGAATTTTGAAAACAGAATTACAAGCAGTGTTGCCAGACCAATCACTTGGAAAAGCAGGAAACTCGAAGATAAGAAACAGGAGAAAGCAGCAGACACATACAGTGGCGGCATTTGAGTGTAAATCCAGGGGAGGGCAAAATATTGCCATTATTAAGGGGTATTGGTCAAAACAAGCAGTCCACAATTCATTACTACTTTCATTTCAAAATAAAGCAATACATACAAAACATAAATTTGAATTTTAATTAATTACTTCAAAGTAAGTTTCATAAGGAAAATGTTTTCCGATTATTAGGAATCTTTTGAAAGTAGAAAGACCCCCATTCCCCTAATTGCGCCTAATGGCTATAGAATACCTAATTGCCGACCATGCTCCCTAATGCCATATACTGAATGAATTTTCCGCAGCAAAAAGGAGTATTTGCAGCTGAATTTTACGCTGCAAGGAAAAAGCAGAAGATTGTTCATTTTTCATTTTTTCGCAGTAGATCAGTAGAATGTAGAAAAAGCAGGAGATCTCCTGCAAAACTAGTAGATCTGGCAACTCTGATTACAACTTACAGTTATTATATTTTACAAAGAAATATATAGAATATAACATTCAACATCAGTTTGTGATAGGTTGAATTTTTATAAAAGAGTAGATAATCTGAAATTACAATTAATTATCAATATATTTTATGTCAATTACCAATATGTTACGGAAATAAAATATTTGACCTAATATTCAATTCTTATATATGTAAAGAGAGGACGAAACCAAAACTTCCGTCTGCATGACGCGCCATCTGTTGTGGGCCTATAGCAAAAGCATCATTGAGCCTGTCTTCAATAATTACAGTACAATGAATACACGTTTCCACGTATGTAATTGTTACCTACAGCGATTTATTATAGTGGGTGGCCCGGGAAAAGAGGAATTTTGCAACCGGAACCATATATCTTATCGTGCTCAACGTAGATTCCGAGTATTTTTTAATACTACTTTCACCCCCATATTTAAAATTATTCCCGGAGAAAAGTCTTCTGAAATCACAACTGTGACCTAACATTCAAAAATATTAAAATGTAGGGTATTTCGTGCTGCTGAACTGATGTAAGAATGTGATGATGGATAGCTGCTGAGGCTCTAAATATTTGTGACATTTATGGTTGGGTGAGGAGAATATTAGTTCACATAAGTGCCCACATTCATTGTAGGACGTGGGTTTTCCCTCAACATTTGAAGCCAGTGCGGCACTGTTCAGGTATAAAATATCATGCAAATGTACGTACAGGCTGCTGCTTCATCGACAAAGATCGCCCGAATAATTTATTAACTTGCACGCGCATGATGTAGATTTTACTAACACTTAATCTGATCCTGGCCATTAGAAAAACAATTCAGACTACGTGCCTCTGGCTCTATTACGCTCCCAGTGCTCTGGAATCATATCCCTATTCCTGCCCTATAATTAAATCAACTTAGATCAACCAGGGGCGGATGCAGGGGGCTATCGGGGCGATCGCTACCCCAGAAGATAAAACTTTCTTATTATATATATATATATATATATATATATATATAAATAAAACCCATTCCAAAGTTTGGAGCCCTTAAAAGTAACAGTATGACCATCCACCGTCCCCCCCCCCCTGAAGTCAGTCCTGGATCCGCCCCTGAGATCAACTTGCAATACCATCAGATTTCTTCCATCAGCTGGGATCCATAGTTTTATCAGACGTTCGAATCGTTTTTCCAGTGTGCTAGGTATTAGCCATCTACATCTTTCCAACATATTAACGTTATTAATTGCCATTTCTTCATCTTTTGCTTCCAGAGTCCTGGTAGTTAGTTTGTCGGAATGCTACAATCTGGGATTTAACATAGGGCTAACCGACAATTGCACGTTCCTTCCGGAATAATTGCAGGAAAGCGTGGAAACCAAGTCAACAGCTGCTGCCATCGGGGATGAAATTTATGTGCGCAATTGCAATCGCCGTTCCCTCATTTCTCACTGCAACCTATCACAGCCATTCTTACAAGAAGAAAGAGAAAGGAAGAAATTATGTATGGAATTCAATCCAATCGTGAGATTTAAGAAGGGAATGAAGACAAAAAAAAAAAAAAAAAAAAGCCATAATGACTCTTCGTACTGTACATTATTTCCAAGCACCGCTTAACACGAGAGTGACAGAGTGGATAGCACTGAAGTTTCCAGTATAAACTTGACGATTATTAAATAAAAACCTCTTTCTCTTATACTGTTTTCTTTTCTTCGATTTTCCAACATTTTGGTTGTTGAACTTATTCGCTTCTTAAAACAGACGATTCAACTTATATAACATCAGGCTTACTTTCTATATTTTTTACACTCTTCATTGTCTTCAACTTATTCATCAAAATTCAAGAAAATGGGGATGATATTACTGAATATCCTTACTTATTTAAGTAGATAAGCTTCAATCTTTATATCTTCATAACTATTAGTTACAATTTAATCAAATTAATTTAACAAAACTAAACTATTTTACTGCCATTTTTTAAGGTGAGTTTAAAGGGACAAGTTTTGCCGATAGATGTCACTATCTCTCTCATGTATTTTTTACCTTTCACGAAAATCCACGATTTCTCTTACAAATTTCAAACTAGAGATTTAAAATTTTTCGAGAAGGAACTTCATAACCTATCGAAGGCAACAATCCGTGCAGATTTTTTAATTTAGAATTTTCTTCATTGTTGAAATGGCTTGTTTATTGAAAGAGATATCCAAACCTTGAACAATATAACTCTTTCAACAATGAAGAAAATTCTAAATAAGAAATCGGCACGGATTGTTGCCTTTGATAGGCTATGAAGTTTCTTCTCTAAAAATTTCAAGTCTGTAGGTTGAAATTTGTAAGAGAAATTGTAAATTTTCGTGAAAGGTAAAAAATACATGAGAGAGATACGAAGACTGTAGTGACATCTATTGTCAAAACTTGTCCCTTTACACCAACCTTAAGCACACTGGGGCCTATGCAGAGTCGCTCCTGACTAACGCATGATGCTAACTCTTGTATTTAGAAACACGTTCGAGAAGTTAATCGAAGAAGGCCAGCCACGACTACACTACAGGCAGGGACGTAGGCAAGGAGTGGGTCCTGGGGCTTCAGACCTCCCCAAAATCTCAACTTATTTGTAAATTTAGTCTAATTTTAGGGGTAATTTCCATGCATTTTAATGTAATGTATCCTCATAGTGAACTTGAAACCCTCCCGAAAACCTTTGACCCCTCCCAAAATAAATTTCTACCTACGTGATTGTCTGCAGGATTGTCCAAACACATTGGAAGAAATATAGGTATGAGAGACCTATTCTCTTTTATATTGATTTCTCAAATTATATTTGGATAACCCTGCGGAGAAGTCGTGGCTTGCCTTTTTCCGTAAAAAAATCGTTAACTTCACGAACGTATTTCCAAATACAGAAGGAAGCATCAAGCGTTAGTCACATTCTATTACATCAAAATCGAAGAAGTATCTGAGCTTCCATAGGGCAAAAATTAATTCATAGCTTCCAGGTCCAAATATCATAAAAATAACCAAAGTGTATCTTGAGACTACACACAGTTCTCACATATAACATTCCTTGCTGGTATAATATCTAGCGCTCGTGCCTTTATTGAACTAGGTCTGAGCTTTGATTTTCAGTGGGATAGTATAGAAGCAACTACTATGGCTCGGAGTTTGCTTTAAATTATAAATCTTGAGCAATATAGTCTCGGCCATGACAAAAGACGTAAACACAAATTAGTCAGTTCTTGTAGAAGTCCCACCACTATTGAAAATGTATGTTGAAGGCCTCTGTCAAACTGTACAAGATTTTAGTAGTAAAATTCCTCGTAATCTTGTAAATCAAATCAGTTTTCTTTCATAAGCCTAAGAAAAAACAACACTCAGAAGCAAAGATCTGAAAAAATAAGGGAGCTTGACGAATCAGAAAACTGCATATACAAGGTCTGATCAAACAATACGGTGAATGATTTTTTTTTTTTTTTAGCAACAACTGCTGACATTACAACCATTTGTTGTAATTTGTCAGATAACCTCATCCGTTAAGACAGGCAACGGCAAGTTGGAACACGTTCTGACTTGTCAGTCCGCGTCCAGAGTTCCTAGAGTAAGGATGTGTTGACCGTGTCTGTCGTGCATCAACACAGCGTGAACATTAAATTCTGTTTCAAGTTGCAAAAAAAGAGCCCAAAAAACTCATGAAATATTGAAATTGGTGTACGGCGATAATGTAACTTTTGAGACTGTTTACAAATGGTATGAACGATTTAGAAGCGGAAATGAGTCGGTAGAAGACGAGCAACGTTCGGGATGTCCATTAACCTTAGAAACAGAAGAAAATGTGCAAAAAGTGGAAAGAAATGTTCGCTGAAACGATCGAATAATCATTCGAAAGCTTTCCAAAAAAACTGTGTGTC
Source organism: Thermobia domestica (assembly GCF_964235325.1). Classification (NCBI taxonomy): domain Eukaryota; kingdom Metazoa; phylum Arthropoda; class Insecta; order Zygentoma; family Lepismatidae; genus Thermobia; species Thermobia domestica. The sequence goes on from NC_137458.1 coordinate 256,482,958, forward strand.
TCATAAAGGTCCGTACAAATCATTTTAACCACCCATTTGAAAATAAGAAAAGTGAGTGAGAAATTAGTCCCCGACTTTTGATTGACGAACAAGCGCTTTGGCCTTAAAATACTACTTACTACCTGTTGATATCCACCGTAATCTCCAGATATAACATAACGCGACTTCTGGTTCTTCCTCAAAATTAAAACCTTGCTTAAAGCAAAACGTTTGGACACCATTCCTGATACACTAGTAGACCAAAAAAAAAAAAATAAATAAAAAAATAAAAAAATAAATAAAAAATAAAAAAAATAATAAAATAAAATAAAATAAAAAAATAAAAATAAAAAATCTCTGGCACACGGAAGAAAATACCTGATTCTAATAGAACTTTTCACATAGAATTCGAATCTGCAATTAGTTTTTCTGCATCACCCTAAGTTTTCCCGTGACAGAGGGATTTTCGGGAAATTTCCCCTCATTTTTGTTTACCATTTTCATAGCTGTAGCTCGGGTACCCTTAGGTATATAAACACACAAATTATCTTGTATGTTAGTTTGATTTTTACTTAGTAAGCCCTCTAAGTTTCATAAGAATCGCATTATTCTTTCTAGAGAAATAAACATATTTATACACAAATATGCTATATGTACTGTTCATTTTACCATATTCATTAGTGCAGATAAAATCACATATAACTTCCACGAAAATTACAATATAAGCACGGTTTATATCTCATTGGATTTGAAATAAAACATATTTTCAATTATGTATACACCGTGTCACCATTTTATGTCTACTTAATAAGTAATACAAAAGAAGTGAGTGGTATCTTCTTAACAAATGAACACTTACTTACCTTAACTAAAATGTTTTAGTTGTCGACATTCTTCTGTGTTTGGCTTCTGGAACATCTCTTTTGAGTGTCCAACAGTAATCAGCTTGCATTTGTGGGCTCCACTGTCCCTGGTATCTCTTCTCCATGGAGGAAATGTCCTAATGAAAACGTTCCCCATGCTCATCACTAACAGCACCAAGGTTTTTAGGAAAGAAATCCAAGTGGGAGTCTAGAAAGTCAACTTTAAGGGACATGTTGCAACCCATTTCTTTGAATGATTGCAGGAAATCACTCACAATTTCACGGTAATTTGGGGCTTTCTGGTTTTCTAAAAAAATCTCTGTTAAACATTTAAATCAACACCAAGTAGCTTTCTCAACCGAAGTTAAGAGATCCTCAAATTTTTGGTCACGAATCAAACATCTTATTTGGGGGCCTATAAAAATCCCTTTCTTGATTTTAGCGTCATTAACCCGAGGAAATTTTCCCTTCAGGTAACAAAATCCTGCATTACTTTTGTGCATTGCCTTAACAAAGTTTTTGAGGAGACCCAACTTTATGTGAAGAGGAAGTAGAATTATCTTGTCAGGGCTCACCAGTAAGGAATAAACAACATTCGTCTGTCCATTAGTAAATGCACGCTTTGGCCATTCCTTCTTGATGTAATGTTCCGCTTTGTTCCTGCTGTCCCATTCGCAGAGGAAACAACAATATTTCGTATAACTAAGCTGCAAACCCATTAACAAAAAAAAAAAAAAAAAAAAATTTAAATCACAACAAACGGTCCACTTGTATTTGTCATACTGAATTCTTTCTAACACTATTTTGATGTTTTCATAGGTTTCCTTCATATTAGTTGCATAAGCCAAAGGCACTGAAGGAAATTTGTTGCCATTGTGCAAAAGGACAGCCTTCAAACTAGTTTTGGAAGAGTCAATAAACAATCTCCACTCTGTACTTATATGTGCATGTCCGAGTGTATCCATCACAGTACAGACATTATTATAATACACTAAATTATTTTCTTGAGAATAGTAGTTTTGAAATTCTTTATGACGGTTTCGAAAAATACACACTTTAGTGTCACGATGGAGCAGATTCCAGCTTTTAAGTCTAGAAGCAAAAAGTTCTGCCTATATCTTGGAAAGTTTTAAATCCCGTACGAGGTCACTTAGTTCACTCTGAGTTATCAGATGGGGATCCAATGTAGATGTGCTTCCTACATAAGTAGGATCATCTTCTTCATTTGGAACTTCAGTAGTTGCCTCAAGTACGTAATCCCCATTTACCGTAAGATGAGCAGGAGGTACTGGTACAGGTAATTCTGCACTATGTGGAACTGGCCTAATTGCTGATAGAAAATTAGGGCACTGTACTCTGTGCTTAGATTTACTGGTTATTCCTAAAATCTGTGTAATACAAAAGTAGCAGTCTGAAGAATGATCTTTTGGTTCCCTCCAGATCATCGGTACTGCGAAGTTCATGTTTCGTTCACCATTTGCCCACCCAGTCAGACGTTTCACGCAAATACAACAAATGTAGTAAGGAACCCAATTCTTATCTTGGTCTCCTACACAGCAACCAAAATATAACTGATAACACTTCCTTACAAGTGGAGTAAAATAGCGACGTTACGATGTAAATGTCAGCTCCCCACATACATGACAGAAATTGTCCGGGTGATTTACACACTTCCTCGGCATCTTTTATCCTTAAGGTATCATACACACGAATCTACACTCCATCAATCATGAAGCAGCACAAACGTAATCTAACTCAGTGCATCACCACACAACACAATCTATTCTAACTCCACAATGCACAAACACTTCAACTTACACGCGGCCACATCTAAAACACATCCAGCTTGGACCGTCACTCAACGCTACTAACAGTCATCAGGCTACGTGAGTCATCAATTTTTTTATGCATTGTTGCCAGATTAAAATATTTAAAAGTGACTTATTTTCCACAGAAAGCATGCCTGTATTTGTGTTTCTATTTGAGTATCCATCTATGTGCCGACAATAATACGTCAACGTTACGGTTTTGTGTTTGGTAAAAGTCTTGCATAGTATATTCTTTATTACCTATAAATAGACACAATAGTTCATATCACTAGACAGAATAATGAGATTCACATGAAATTAACATTATTTATTAAGTAGACATTAAACTATGTTTTAGTGCAGTTCCTGTTTCTGTATCACTATATACAAATAGCAAGTTGAGACCAAAAAAGTCTTATAAACTACTTTTTGGAGGGAATTTCCAACAAAATCCCTCTAGAAATTCCCTCATACAAAAATGGTAACATGGTGTACACATCATTGAAAATATGTTTTATTGGAAGTCCAATGAGGAAGGAGGCCACTTGTTCTCCTTCCGGTAGATATTATATCCTTCACAAAGTTCAAATTGAAACCGGAAACCATAGCTTTGCCCATGTAGTTGCGATGAAGTCGCAAGTACGTTGTAGCTGATCTCTCCAGTTTGGAAGGAGAAGAAAGGAAACCAGTGCGAGTGGAATTGTGCGAAGAAAATTTGAACATGTGTGAAAGTGACCCCCAATTTTTGAATAACGTAATCACAGGTGACGAATCATGGATCTTTGAGTATGTCCCGAGACAAAGAGGCAATCTTCCGAGTGGCACACACCGGCGTCTCCTCTCCCAAAAAAGGGAAGAATAAGCAAATCCAAAGTGAAAACGATGCTCATTGTCTTTTTTGAAGTCAAAGGCATCGCCCACCATGAAGGCCTCCTGGACAAACCGTCAACGCCAAGTTTTACGTGGAAGTGCTCAAGAGACTCAAACGAAGGGTCAATCGGGTCCGACCAGACATCGGAGCCGACTGGAAGCTGCCCCACGACAACGCCCCGGCTCACACCACCTTTCTTGTGAACAGCTACCTGACCAAGGCCGGCATCCCAACGCTTCCGCAGCCGCCCAGATGTGCCCCCCCGGACTTCTTTTTGTTTCCTCGCCTGAAACGCCCGATGAAAAGCAAGCATTTTGAGACGACAGAGGGGATCCAAGCAGCTTGCACCGCGGCTCTCAAGGATATTCCGGAGAATGACTTCCATGACGCCTTCAATGCTTGGAAATCGCGCTGGCAGCGCTGCATCGACGCAGAAGGAGCCTATTTTGAAAGTTTTTAAAGAATTGTAACGATTGGCTCAATATTTTTTTCTAAAATCTACTCAGTCCTATTACTTTCGGGACAAACCCTGTATGATCGAAATGTACACACAACTCCAAAAATGCAATAACCTCAAATTCTCCCTTTCCTGCAATAGTAGAACCCCCCCCCCCAAAATAGAGTTGTTGGAGTGGTTGAGAATTAAAAAGGCGTTGGATCAAACCTCAATTTTTGTTACAAATATATCAGTGTAGCAAACTGCAAATAAGAGAATAAAATAAATTGTGCAGAATCATGATTTTATTACCGTGAGGGCATTGGATGACATAAAAAGTTACAAAATGATCTTACTTATGCAGTTCAAACAAGACGAATGGAAAGAAATAGATAACTGAGGAAAGCAGTTTTTCTCCTTTAAAAGAATCGTACAAAAAGAAAAAAGTTATATAATGTAAAGCTTTAATATAAAAGCCTAACAGCAGAAAGATAAACAAACATCTACACGAAACCGAAAGCGAGATAAACACAGAACAAGGAACACCAGTTGCGTAGCAGACTTATGAGCCTCCCATACAAAAAAGTGATGTTACCCTAGTTGTAAACCCAAATGTTTTATTATTATTATTATTATTATTATTATTATTATTATTATTATTATTATTATTATTATTATTATTATTATTATTATTATTATTAAGAACTCGTTTCCCTTTCAAAAGGGGTATATTAGGTGACCGAGCACAAAGTCACAAAACCTGTTATATGCAGACTTCTTAAAAATTAAACGTCCAGTAATATGAAAACCAATTACATGAAAACGGTTGAAGATAATGAAAATAATGATAAATATCCTCTGTGATTTCCTATAGGAATTTTATTCTATTCATCCGTTATTATCTTAAACCGTTTTCATATTATTGGTACTGGACGTTTTATCTAACACAGGCATTGTGTCTTGGCGGCCATTTTGAAAACGGAAACCCACATGAACAATCTTTTGCCACAACGCTGTTTAGTGTATTACGATCTATCGAACGAGGTATCGCTTGACCCACATTTTCGTTTAAAATTTCTAAGTTGAGCCCCCATGAAACGCGGCCCTGGAGTATCACAACAATATCATTCGATTTGCTTCATGGCTTTCTTATTTGAGTTTTTGTTTGGTTCATCTATGTTCAACCGTTTTCATATTAGTGGTACTGGAAGTTTATCTGATACAGGTAGCATATCTTGGCGGCCATTTTGAATACGGTGACCGATATGAAAAACCTTTTGCTACATCGCTTTTTAGTTCTTAAAGATTTATGAAGCGAACTGTCACTCGCCCCATGTTTCCATTTAAAATTTTAAATTTGGGCCCCGAGCCCCCTTGAAGAGCGGCCTTGGGTAGCACCGTGGTATTACCATTTTATTTGCCCCATGGTATTTCCTATTTGAGTTTTTATTCGGTTCATTTATGTTCAACCGTTTTCGAAATATTTCCGTGGAAAGATTAAAATGGGCAACCCTGTATATACAGGGTGGTTCAGTAATGTTGGACAGCCCTGAATAAATCGGAAACCAGAAGAGATATTAGCAAGAGTGTGGTGGATCCAGATACTTGTGGAAGGGGGACGTCCTTTGAGGTACCACACAATGTTACCAGGTCAACTGTGTTGCCAGCTCAGTACAAAGTTGTATTTTTTTAAATGGAACATATAGAAGTTTATGCCATCAAAAGAATTAGTACAGAATGTGAATACCAACAAGCGAAACCGCACCTGTCAGTGTTGTCAAATAAGGAAGTTATAAAGCTTCAAAGATCAAGAAATTAAAGTGTCCGTAGAGCAAAACTAGCAAAAAGGCAAGAAAAATAATACTACGGAATGAAAAGGAGTAACAGAAAGAGTAAACCAAAGAACGCACAGCATCCAGTGAGTAACAGGGTTGCCACAGCAAAGGGGAAAAAAATTGAAAATTTTGCAGTTGCTATAGGAGGAAAAGTGCCCATATGACATAATGCTGGAAACACCATAGAAAGTCTATGTAAGATTCAGGAATCCTAATAGCGTTTGTTGGAAAGCAATATCTCTAACCGTTTCCGAGATACACCAAAGCTGTGCGGAGTTTGCAACACTGCATAATAATTAACTCGCCCTGCAAACTACAGGAACGAGTAATGAAAATGATACGCCCAACAAAATGTAAGAACTACATGGGTCTAATCGTCAAATCAATTATGCAGTGTTGCAAACCCCGCACACCTTTGGTGTATCTCGAAAACGGTTAGAGATATCGCTTTCGAACAAACGCGATTAGGATTCCTGACTCTTACATAGACTTTCTATGGTGTTTCCAGCATTATGTCATATGGGCACTTTTCCTCCTATAGCAACTGCAAAATTTTCAATTTTTTCCCCCTTTGCTTTGGCAACCCTGTTACTCACTGGATGCTGTGCGTTCTTTGGTTTACTCTTTCTGTTACTCCTTTTCATTCCGTAGTATTATTTTTCTTGCCTTTTTGCTAGTTTTGCTCTACGGACACTTTAATTTCTTGATCTTTGAAGCTTTATAACTTCCTTATTTGGCAACACTGACAGGTACGGTTTCGCATGTTGGTATTCACATTCTGTACTAATTCTTTTGATGGCATAAACTTCTATATGTTTCATTTAAAAAAATACAACTTTGTACTGAGCTGGCAACACAGTTGACCTGGTAACATTGTGTGGTACCTCAAAAGACGTCCCCCTTCCACAAGTATCTGGATCCACCACACTCTTGCTAATATCTCTTCTGGTTTCCGATTTATTCAGGGCTGTCCAACATTACTGAACTACTCTGTATATATGAAGATAGGTCCTAATCTCAACTGTTTGAGAGCTATAGGTTGTGAACAATTTTTTACTTTATATTGCGTATTGCTCACCTTCTACAGATGTGCAACATAGCTGATTTGAAAAGTGATGGAATGAGCGTTCCAAAGATATGCAATATTTTGCAGTGGTATCTTTGGAAGAGAAGTAATTGAGGGATATTTTTTACCAGTGTTGCCATCCAATATCTTTAAATATCCTTAACTTTCTCAAATTTTCGTGAATAGTTTCCCTTCCAAAGACAACACTGCCACATGCTGCATACCGTTTTAAGGGCAATTCCATCACCTTTCAAATTCGCCATATCTTACCTCTGTAAAATAGTTACAGTGTGAACAATACTGAGCAAAGTCAAAAATGGCTCACAATCTATAACTCTCAAACCATTGAGATTACGTCCTATATTCATACGAACTTTTTTTTGCTTAGAATCACTCATACTACCATTTCCCAAAATATTGCTGTTCCTTCCGGGACTTCCTATATATATATATATATATAGTGCTCACTGAATTGCGACCACCTACCTAACACTTTGTTGGTCCACCTTTGGCTTAGAGGACGGCCTGGACACGGCATGGCATAAATTTTGGTAGTTGCTGATAAGTATCTACGGGGATCCGACACCATATTCCTGATGGCATCACACAATGAGTCCACATATGTCGGTGCAATAGTCATATTGCGAAGAGCTCGTTCAGCAACATCCCATAAATGCTCTATAGGATTAAGATCTGGTAACTTAGGGAACCAATTCACACGCTGCAACTCCGAAGAATGCTCCTTAAACCAAGCAAGTAGAGTCCTGACTTGGTGGCACTGTGCGTTGTCGTCCTGGAAAATACCTTTGGGTAGAAGTGTTGCATTGTAGGATATACGGGATTCTTTAACACCTACATGCACACAACTGATGTCTCTGTTGTTCATGAACACCAACTGTCCCAGTCCATGCAAACTGAAGCATCTCCAAAACATAGGCCTACAGCTGCTCCATCTGCCTGTACAGTACGCACCATGCACGAGAGATTCATAGCTTCGTGCTGTTGGTGCCATACATACACAAGCCCGCCCGAGAGGAGTAGCATAAAACGTGACTTTTCGGACCAACACAATCTTTTCTGATCATCTATGGTCCAATTATCTCGTTCCTGTACCCGAGTGCGACAAAGTCGGCGGTGACGAGTTGTAAGGAGTAGGTGCAGTACTGTGGAACTGCATGCGTGCCAGTGTACGCCGTACAGTTGCGTGAGATATCGATGTTGTACATCCACCATTGTGTTGGTCACGTAATTCCCAGACACTGATAGTTCGTTTGGCTGTCACGAGCTGTTTGACGCGAAGCTCGTCTCACGTTTTGAACTTTAGTACGCCCCTGTATTTCCGTCTTTTGAGGACTGTTACCTCATTTTCTTCCTAAGCCTCGTACACTTTCACTACACAGGAATGGGCGCATCCGACAATATTGCTGTCTCGGTTATTGACGCACCTGTTGTACGGGTACACACAATCATGCCCCATGAAAATGTAAATAAAACCTGCCCACCTCTTATTATAACAGTATGCTGTCTGCAAACATGTAGCCTCGACTGTGCAATACTACCAGTCGGGGTGGTCGGTTTTGCATATCACCACTGTCCATCAGGAGTACTGATGACCTGCTTATAGACTTCATACAAACTATGATATGCATAAGTGTCGGAAGTCTTATAGAACGTTTTTCTCGCCCGATCGTCTGTCGACAGGTATCAGAGCAAAAACGGTAGGAGATATCGAGATGCTTTTTCCCCCCAGCAAATTCAGCTTCCTGAGAACAGGTTCAATCTCCTCCGTTAAATCTTTATTCAAACCGTAAGTGGTTCAAATTAATCATTTTCACTTTCAACGTTTATCGCGGAAGAACGAAAACGGTAACAGATAGCGAGAAGAGTTTTTTTCCTTTTTCAAACGATGTAGTGTGTCAAGGCAACCTGTCATTACTATTATGAATACTCTACCAAAACAGGAAGTGGTTCAAATTTAATATTACCTTCGGTTTCAATACTGATTTTCATATAGCTAAAATGGTCAGATATATCGAGATGTGATTTTCTGCATTTGATTAACTGTGTCAGAATGAGGTTCCACCTTCTTTTCTAACCTTCTATTCAAGCCAGGAGTGGTTCAAATTAGCCATTTCTGATTTCAATCTTTATTTCCATAGAAGAAAATGACTTTCTGGTATCGATTCAGGGTTTCAAGATTGCGGATCGTCACAATCCGCAACATTGTATCAAAAACGGAAGTACTTGAAATTTACTACCACTTCCGGTTTTAATACTGATTTCCATAGAGCAAAAGCCGTAAGTGGTATCGAGATGCAGTCCTCTGTAATCGGTTCAGCTTTTCGAAAGTAGATTCTATCTTTTCCCTTAACAATCTACTGAATCCTGAATTGGTTTAAATTAAGGATTTCCGGTTTCAATCTTTAGCGTTATAGAACCAAAACATTAAACCATAGCGACTAATGGCTTTTTGGTATGGATTAAGCGTCCGAGGAACAGATTCTATCTTTGATATTACTAATCTATTGCAGCCAGTAGTTAAATGTACTACTACAAGTATGAGTATTAAATTCCCATAGTTTGAAATTCTATCATAGTTTCACACAACACACTTATTTTTATTTTACCCTTACAATAAATTATTTTCTTTTTAGTGTATTCAATAAAAGATGTGTTTTTATAAGTAATCATTGATGTGTAGAAGAAGCATGTGTGTAACCAGGCCGGTAGCCAGCCCAAAAATGTAGGGGGGCGGCTGAAGTTAGGGGGGGCGATCCAACCATATTATAGTTCATCACTTTATTACAGTTCATTTGCAAGCCTACCATGAACGCTTTGGGGGGGCCAGCAAAAATTTAGGGGGATCGGCCTCCCCGTAGACGCCCCCTGGATTTGGGCCTGTGTGTAACTGACAGTGGATACGATTTGGTTTTTAAAAGGATATAATTTTCTAAAGAATTCATAAAGAAATAAATATTCTCTTCAGGGAGAATAAAAATTATCCAATATTATTGACAACGGGACACACTTTTTTAAAACCACAAAAATTCAACTTTCTCTAATTTTCTGGAAAGCTACGCATTAGAATTTAGTCAGAATTAGTCCTAAATCATTTCCTTCAACTTGTTTACATCTATCGATTGGTTTATCATCGTTAAAAATAACCAATATGAGTATCTCAAAATTTACGTTGTAACATTAACAGAGTACTTTATATGATACTAGCAAAATCTACCAATTGCGGAAAGAATATGTATTGGATATTTTATGATATCAATACTTTAGGTAAGAAGGTGCACTCCATTTATCATGTAGGGTGGGATACCATCAGGGCCACATATTTTTCTCAAGGGCGCCGATCCTCCGTTTGGTTGGCCCCCAATGCTCATGTGAGTCCTCATGTATTTTTATAAATATATGCTTTTTATATGCATTTTTTATTGTTATATGTATTTTTTACGCATATACAACATTCTGCAGAATTTGAATTCAATTTGTCTTAAAATTCTTATATATGCCTTCTTAAACTCTTGTCTGCAACAAAACACCCACCTGAATGTTCCCCCTCCCAAAGTTACAGAGAAATCAGCACATTGCCTGTCACAGATTTCAAGCTTTAAATGACATTTTCGATTTCAGGCATTGTTATTTCGGTAATTTGGAGTGTCGAGTGATATACTTGCAGATTCGTATGACATTAGAGTTTCAGTGTTATAACTCAAAGGATCATAATTGTAAACAGACTTAAAATAATATGTAAAAGCCTCTGCAATATCCTTGTTAAACTTTAAGCTTTCGCATTATACATTTGGAGGGAAGGAGGGCTCGTCAAATGCCTTGTTTTATTTATGATAAAATTCCAAATTTGTTGGATCATCTGCTATGCAATTCTTGGAGTTAAGTAAATATTCTTATATGCTGTCGCAATTTCGGCTTTACATCCCTCCTTAAATTACAGAATTTATTGCGATAATATGAATTATTGTCTACTGTATTCTTCCAGTTCCAGACTTCTCTTAATTTTTTGAATTATTTCTGAGTTAAACCACACAGGAAAAATTTTATTACTGTGATCCTTTTAAGTTGGAATGCATTGTTTAAATGTGCCATCAATTAATTCATAAAACTTTGTTACAGCTTTTTTACATATTTAAACGACGTAAACATGAAAGGCAATTCTATTTTACTTTTGAAAGTTCTAGACACAGCTTAAAATAATCTGTTTTCCTGAAATTAAAACCAGATGATCGATCTATTGTTTACTTTTTATTTTTTCATCTAATATAAAAACTAAAGTTTTAATATCAACAATAGAATGAGGGATATTGAAACGGATAAGTTGGAAACGAAGACTTTTCTTTTTTTCTTTTCTTTTTTTTTTAAATAATTGTGGACAGTATTGAAACTGTTAACATCAGAAGAAAAATATATAGTGTATTTACACGTATATAAAGCGCACTTTCCTACCTCTCAAAAAATAAACCTAAGAAGTAAGTGCACAGTATACACCAAGCACTGCCGTTGTTAGCTTTTTAAATCTGGGGGGTCGGATGAATCAAAATCAAAATCTCTTTCCGACAAAAGTTATATATACACAAAGTAATATAGTTTCTATATTATATTTGACTAAAATCTGGGGGGGATACATCATCTCGGACACCCCGCTAACGACGCCGGTGCATCAAGCAATATTTTTGGCAGATCAACGAAACAATAGATATTTAAGTTATAGGTTTATAACGTATTTACTCGCATGTATGACACACTATTGATGTCATAGAAATTCGAAAAAAAATGAGAATCTGTTAAGAGATAATTAGATTACACAATAAAACTTCTTCAGGATCAATGCAATCGACCAGGAAATATTAATTAATATTAATGTAGATTGTTGAAGGACAAAATACTATATTAAATGATGAAGAAGTTTCCCTTTCCTCCATTGACATCGATATTAGAAACATTATATTAGCATTGACATAGGCCTATATGACTATGTATATACCAAGCTTTCAGTATGAGGAAAGTATACAATATTTCAGAAACCTTAATTTAATCGTATTTCAACAATGGGAGTTCCTCTAAATCTAAATTGTCTAGAGTAAAGACGGTATATACGATAGTGAGTAAAATGACAATTTAGATTAAATTTTTCTGTAAGTTTGAATTTCTACAGATTTTTTAAAATATTTTATCTCTGATTTTCTTCCGTTGGATTAATATGCTACGTCCATGGGAGTTCGCAGTGGAAGGCAAGAGGAAGCAAATTGCCCCCTCTGGACTTTTAAAAAAGATTCAGTTCCTCGGAATACTTGCGTACTCACCCACTACAGCATTTAATATATTTAATGTAGTTTAAAAAAATATGCAATGAGTATCAATAATAATTGCATCCTATGAAGCATTATGTGCATCAAGGTATGTATGTTTGCAACTTCGTTTATGTGTGTCATTTTTTTGTCCAGTTCCCTATTGGAAAAAAATATTACAGGGGATTTTGGGTGCTCCCTCTTTTTTCAATTTCCCTATCGAAAACAGAACGCTCATTGTGCATGGGCAGTGGTATATTTAGGGGGCTATCGGGATCAAAGACCCCCTCCCGAAACAAATTTGTTAGTTTTTCGCATTCCACATAGAACAATAACTCTTCTCACCATTTCTAAGATTGTCATTGACTTTCCATTTTCTTATAGTCGGGAGGCAGAATAAATTATTATTAGGTTTCGTTCAACCCGAGAGAGTGAAAGCAACCAGTCGTCCTAAATCAGAAGTCTACTATCCTGATCATTTCTAGACCTCCGGTCGCTTGATGGGAGCGTAAGCTCTCCAAGTACACCCCTTTCCCCCTCTACTGAAGCTAAAAATTGAGCGTTTCAAATAAAAGGACATAATCAAGAATTTAATGAATTTCTTTTTTCGGTTTTATCTGTAAGGTATGCTTTACGATCTTGTCTATCCATGCTTTAGATAGACCCAACGGATTTTCGAAAAATTTAACTTAAACATTAAAAACTGTCATTTTGTTCTTAATATTTTCTGTTTTGCTCTGCATCTGAGCTAAGTTATGAAAAGAACATCCCTAATTAAATTTGTAGAGCATTAAATTGTCTTTCCAAAGGTACCAATGTTGTTAGGTTTACGTCCAAACGTAGCCGTTCAACGAGGTAAGTTTGAAGAAAAGTGAACTTCGATTCGAATGCTGAGGCTCCGAATGGCACTACTGAATTTCAGCTCCGTCACTCAATAAAGGTTTTGTTTCCGAGATAAAAGCTGATTCCCCCCCCCCCCCAATATTTAAAGAACAGGTCTCACCCTTCTCCCTTGAGCTCTCCTGCACTGTGATGATCATTTCTAGATCTCTAGTCTAGATACGACCGTGCGTTAAGGATCACAAAATTTTGAGACAAGCAGAGATGTCTTTCATAGCGTTTAAGTCAATTTTCAGTTGATATTCAGGATGATTCCGAATTTTCAGCTCTATTTGTATGCAATAGGTATTTTCACTGGTCGTTGAAAATAATTCCTTATTTCTTTAACAAAACTATTTATCTCACCATAATGAAAAAGTAGAAAACATAAATAATGTAAGAATATATGTAAAGATGTCTTAAGTGAGGGCAAATATCATTTACAAGTGATTTATACGATGATTGATAACATCGTTGTACACCCGAAGGGTATTTCTGAAATCAAGAATGCACCCGTATTTTCTCAATGGTGGCTTTAAAAAATATTTTTTGCAGAAACCTCAATAACTCTAGTTGTATGTAATTTATGAGAATATTACATCAAGCGTCATTAAATACTTACTTATTACTGGAAACAAGCAAAACTGTCATATCGAATCTGCACAAAGTATTTGCAAAATTACATATTTCTTTAGTCTTTTGAGTCCTCATCAGATGAATCATTTCTGGTACATAAGTGTTTATAAGCAAGGTTTCTGTTTCATGCATTTCTTGTTAGTGTTTTCATGCATTCCACTGAAGCCCGTACACACTTGCAATTGTTTGTGTCGCACATATGTTTATATGTACTAGACTTTATCCTTGGGCAACTTTGAGCCATAGACTCCTGAGTGGTCCATTTGGGCACCAATTTTCTATTTGTAGTTTGCTAACGAAAATGTTCGACTTGAAGGAAGTCAATTTTTGAGTCACTGGCGTGCCGTCAAATGTATGTTTGAAGGTGTGCTCACTTGATGTGGAGCATTAGAGCACACTTCATTGGTGGAAGTTGGTCTGAGCTTTTGTGACTGACCAAATCAGCACAGACAGCGTTGATCTGAATTTTTGTGAGTCAGTGTGGAGATTCATCACAAATTCTTCTGCACGTGCTAACGTCTCATCATCCACATTACCAGATGCTAAATTACTTAGCAAGTATGATTACAATATGCATTCTATTCATTCTTTTCTCCAATTTCTGCGAACTGACTGGTAGTATCGTTTTCAGCAAGTACATGGAATGGCATATTTCATCGTTGAGGTCATTCACAATTGTATGGATTGGAATAAATTGTAATTTTGTTGCTGTTCTAGTAGACATCCATATTCTTCTACTTTAATTGTTAAAAAAAATGTATAAAATGAACAAGAACACCTGTGTCTGTGGAGTCAATGAGCAGCTACTTATAACCGTACCTGAAAGCATGGTATGCGTGAAGTATTATCCTTGTATCAGCCTATTCATGATTAGACTTCAGAAATGGCAGGTCTTCTCCCTGTGATGATTCCACTTGAAGTAAGTCTGTAAGTCCACCCGATGTGATAACTAACTGTTCGTTCTTCAATGTTTGCCTACAGAACCTATTCAGCTCTAAAGAAAGAAATGCTGAGAGGTCAGATTTATTTTCAGGCAAATCAATAAAACTGGGGAAGCGGACAATCTCGACCTTCAATATTTCTCCGAATCTGTCAGTAAATACTTGCTGTTCGCCTAAATCCTGTATCTCCTTTAATAGAACATGGACAGAAAATTGTGGAATAAATCATTAATTCCGCCAAATCACCAATAGTCAGTTCGCAGACATTGGAAAACGGAAAGCATGGAATGTATATTTTAAAAAATCATACTTGGTAAGTAATTTAGGATCTGGTAATATGAATGATGAGACGATAGCACGTGCTGAAGACTTTGTGGTGAATCTTCACACTGACTCACAAAAATCTTCGATCAGTGCGGTCTACGCTCATTTGGTCGGTCACAAAAGCTCAGACCAACTTCCACCAATAAAATGTGCTCTAATGCTCCACACCAAGCGAGCACACCTTTAAGCACACATTTGGCGGCATGCTAGTGACTCGAATATAGACTTCCTTCAACTCGAACATTTTAGTTGGCAAACTACAAATGGAAAATTGGTACCCAAATGGACCACTCACGAGTCTATGGGTAAAAGTTGCCCAAGAATAAAGTCTAGTACATATAAACATATGTGCGACACAAACAATTGCAAGTGTGTGCGAGATTCAGTGGAGTGCGTGAAAACACTGTAACAAGTGTTATAACTTACTTATAAACAGTTATGTACCAGAAAATGATTCATCTGATGAGGATTCAAAATACTAAATAAATATGTAATTTTGCAAATACTTTGTGCAGATTCGATATGATAATCTAGAATATTATAGTTTTGCTTGTTTCCAGTAATAAGTAAGTATTTAATGTTGTTTGATGTAATATTCTCATAAATTACATACAAATAGAGTTGTTGAGGTTTCTGCAAAAATATTTTTTAAAGTGACCATTGAGAAAATACGGGCCCATTCTTGATTTCAGAAATACCCTTCGGGTGTACAACGATGTTATCAATCACCCTATATATCACTTGTAAATGATGTTTTCTCTCACTTAAGACATCTTTACTTATATTCTTACATTCTTTATATTTTCTACTTTTTCATTATGGTAAGATAAACATTTTAGTTAAAGAAATACGGAATTATTTTCAACGCCCGATGAAGATATCTATTGCATACAAATAGAGCTGAAAATTCGAAATCATCTTGAATATTAACTGTAAATGGATTTTAATGCTATGAAAGACATCTCTGCTTGTCTCAAAATTTTGTGATCCTTAATGCATGGTCGTATCTAGACTAGAGATCTAGGAATGATCATCACAGAGCGGGAGAGCTCAAGGGTGAAGGGTGAAAACCGTTCTTCAAATATAGAAATAAAATAAGCTTTTATCTGGGAAACAAAACCTTTATTGAGTGACGTGAGCTGAAATTCAGTAGTGCCATTCTTAGCATCAGCATTCGACTGAAATTGCACTTTCCTTCAAACTTACCTCGCCGTACAGCTACTTTTGGAAGTAAACCTAACAATATTGGTACCGTTGGAGAGATAATTTAATACTCTACAAATTTAATTAGGGATATTCTTTCCATATCTTAACTCATTGCGAAGATACAGAGCAAAAAAGAAAATATTAAGGACAAAATATGCCAATTTTTAATGTTTAAGTTAAATTTTCCGAAAATCCGTTCTGCCTATCTTAAGCATGGATAGACAAAATCGTAAAGCATACCTTACAGATAAAACCGGAAAAAGAAATTCATTAATAACTTGATTAGTTTCGGAGATATATCCTTTTATTTGAAATGCTCAATTTTTTAGCTTCAGTAGTGGAGGGGTGTACGGGGGAAGCTTCCTCTCGCATCAAGCGACCGGTGGTCTAGAAATGATAGGGATAGTGACTTGATGATTTAGGACCTTCGGTTGCTTTTATTCTCTCGGGTTGATCCAACTTCTATTTTGGTGACTTTTCCAGATTCTGCCTCCCGACTATTACGCTCTTTGTTCAGAAATAATACTCTATTTTTCAAATTTAATTCCACGTAAAAACTGCGTTCTTTTTTCTTTCATCCAAGCTGCTCTTTTGTTTCTTTCTTTCCTTTTTTTAGTTGTTACTTTCTTTCATTTCTCCTATCATACTTTCAACCGTTGTTTGTTGTGATTCAAGTCGGCCATCGTCAATATCACCAAAACTAAGAGGACCCGATAAGCGAAACTGGTGTTCCACACCAACTTGATTGGTTGACGTTCGACACCAACTAACACTACAATTAGTGTATTTCAGCTTCAACTTGTCTCAACATTTTCTTTCAGGTAAAATCATTCACAAATAAAACTGAATATTTTCATTTTTCTTCTAAAATGAAATGACTTAACTTGAAATGAGATTACAAAAATTCAATGTGTGCGGAAGCGTCATTTCAGATTTACCTTTAGTGGTACCTCCACCGACATACGAGTTTCACATTTTTTCCTAGTATATTGGTAGACGATCGATCAAAATATATTTAATTCTCAAACTCAGGTAGGCAATTGACCCCTGCTTCCCCGAAACTTAATCATAAATACGCCACTGTGCACGGGTATTTAATAAATACGGCACTAGCTTAGGACAGTAAAGGCGTGAAAGGCGTCAGTTTGCTACAAGAATTTACTAACTTTGTAATTAATATTGATGATTATAATGATGCTGTAAAATGACTTCTCTTTTGATCCCATCCACCATTTATCCCCGCCAACAATCATACGTTCTAGGTACCCTATTGGCTGAATCCAAAAATAAATGCTTGAGAAAGAAAAGGTGGAAGAACCATTTAGCGAGATCATCACATACGGACATTTTGAAGATACTATAAAAAACACCGTATGTTCCGTTGAATACGATAAACCAACATTCATTTATTCTGCCTTGAAAGAGGATTGGTTGTCTATTTGCTGTTATTCTTAAAAGCTACATCACTCTATTGAAACTGAGGACAGTTATCACAGTGTATGTATGTATGTATTTCACGCATAACATGTTACTGTAAAATGTATACCATAAATTTTGTATCACTGACATTCAACTTGTATTAGTATCTCTCTCTCTTTTTTACTGTTTATTCTCTGTCTGAGTGTTTGTCGTAACCTTGTAGGTGAAAAAAATAAAAACAAAACTGATTGGCAAACTGTCCTTGACTCGGTCATTGAATTCTCACCACCCTATTTTTTTTTCTTCCGAAAAATATGTTTCGTGATTTTTTTCTTGTTATTATTACCGTCGTTTACATCCTCCTTTTCTTGTCGTTGTTGATCTCATTTCTCTTTTGCTTTTTTCTTCTTTCTTTTACGACTCCACTTGAATTATTAGCCCATTCTCTTTGTTAAGCTTCTTTCCTCCTTTTTTTTTTTCTCCTAGTGTAGCTTCAGGTGCCTTGCTGAAAAAGTGACTACAACTCGAGATGAGAATAGTACTACGTCTAACTAGGAACAGATGGCGGTGTACGTACAGGACTATTTTTAAATGTATTAATTGAAATTTTGTAATTTTTGCAAGAATCTTCGTAAAAGAAGAATTACTATTTATGTATTTATTGAAAGAAATGTTGAAGTTCCGAGCTCCACTACAGCGTCCATATTTGTTAACTCAGTTAGAACAAAAGGGTGCTAATTCAAGATTTTCATTCATCAGGCAAAGATTTTTTTAAAAATTCAAATCAGTGGGTGAAAGCAATTTCTTTATCACTAAATTCCCAATCTAATTACGTTTGTGGTATTTTGAAAAATGAAAAGTCTTATACTCTACGAATGTCTGCATCAGGGGCATCATTTCAAGTTTTGCTTGGTAGGAGTAAGATCCTTCATATATATATATACGAGGTCGGTTTGATAAGTCCGTGCAAAATTGAAAACTACTGCATTTTCATGGATAACATTATTTTATTTTTCAGCGTAGTCTCCTTTGAGGCTGATACACTTCGTCCAACGCTGCTCCAGTTTGTTAAACCCCTCTAAATAATATGATTGGTCCAACTCTGCAAAATAGACACTAGTTGCTGCAACCATCCCCTCGTTTGACGAAAATCTGCGTCCCGCCAACCATTTCTTCAGATCGGGAAACAAGTAGTAGTCCGAGGGGGCAAACCTGGCGAACAAGGGGGATGCGAAAGGAGTTGGAATTTTAATTCCATCAATTTTACGGCTACAATGACAGATGAGTGCACTGGGGAATTGTCGTGTTGAAAAAGAACTTTTTGTGGGCCAATTGTGGACGTTTTTCTTCCAGCTCAGTTTTTCAACGCTCCAATAACTATGCATAATATTCACCTGTAATAATTTTCCCCTTTGCTAAATAGTCGATGAGGATTATGCTTTGAGAATCCCAAAAGACAGTCGCCATCACTTTCCTGGCTGAAGGAACGGTCTTCGCCTTCTTTGGTGCAGATTCCCCGCTAGCAACCCATTGTTTGGACTCTGCCTTGGTTTCAGGTGTGTAGGGGTGTATCCACGTTTCGTCCAAAGTGACGAAACGCCACTTAAAGTCCTATGGATTCCGTTGAAACAGCCGCAAACAGTCCTGGGAACACCTCATACGATTTCGTTTTTGATCCACTGTGAGCAATCGCGGCACCCATCGTGCGGATAGCTTTTTCATGCCCAAGTGTTGGTGCAAAATATTATTTACCCTTTCACTAGAGATGCCCACAGCACTAGAAATCTCACGCACCTTCACTCGTCTATCATCCATGACCATATCATGGATTTTCTCAATGATTTTTGGTGGAGTGATCTCGATAGGGCGTCCAGAACGTTCACCGTCACTTGTGCTCATATAGCCACTTCGAAACTTTTGAAACCACTTATACACTGTTCTAATCAAAGGTGCAGATTCACCATAATGTTTATCTAGCTTCTCCTTCGTCTTTTGAGGCGAAATACCTTTCATAAAATAATGTTTTATCACCACACGAAATTCTCTTTCATCCATATTTGTGAAACTCACTCGACTTACTCAATTCAACCGCAAGCCAAACACAGAGCACTAAACAGAGCTGCCACTTGGTGTATGTTTTACCAAGAGATGTTACTAACTGACAATCACCTCGGTACGCATCAGTGTTGTCCTATCTCGGACTTTGCACGGATTTATCAAACCGCCCTCGTATATATATATATATATATATATATATATATATATATATATATATATATATATATATATATATATATATATATATATAGAGAGAGAGAGAGAGAGAGAGAGAGAGAGAGAGAGAGACAGATAGAGAGAGAGAGTGTGACAGAGATGAAGAAAGAAAGAGAGAAGGGGAGAAATAAATGTACATCTTCACTAGTCTACTGTGTACCTTAGCGCGCGTGCACTAGGTTCCGATTAGATCTCCACATTGAACATACTACAATGGTTAGAGCGTTTGTGCCTATAGCTTTTATATCAGTGTGACCACCGCTAGTACTTTCGTACTAGATCTAGTATCTTTTATAATATTTTAGTATTCTAGTACGTTCAGCAACAAATCTAGTACTTTTCTTGTCCTCTTCTTTCCTCATAAATATATTTGGGAGAGAGAAAAAGAATCCTATGAAAATTTGGCACTGTACGAAAATTTCACTGTTCCTGGTAATCTTGTTTCTGCTTTTTTTCAATAGTGATATCTGCAAGAGCGCAAGTGGGATATAGGTGCCTTCCGGTCGCCTCCTCCAACTAATAAATGACCACAGTAAACAATATTACATATTTGGTGATCCGTTTAAACAGCAGGGTATTAAGGAATTAAAACTCGATTTTCTCAATAAGCCCATTTTATGATAGTTCTTATTTTCTCCTGACATCCTTTATATTTGTCATACTTGTTATATGTTACTCTATTGATTTTACAGTGAATTCTAATACGACAATTAAGCAGGGATTCCGCCAGGATTGTTTTTGGTGGGGATGTAAAATCAAAATTGGAACGGTGTAAGTGGTTTGCACAGTTTGTGTCGAATTTTGACTGTAAAAAAATTTAAAGTTGGAGGTTCTTTCAGGAATGTGGGGGTTACTCCCCCACCCACAGGAGAGGGGGAGCTGTGGGAAACTTTATAATAAGATATTAATGTCGTAAAATGTCATGAATAGGGTGAAACGGGAGCAGATAAAATTTTAGTACTTTTTCCCCAGATCTAGTACTTTTTTTTCTTTATAGGTTAGTACGAAATATTTTTGCTGGGTGGTCACATTGTTTCATATATACTCTAGGCTTTATTTAACCCAGGTACTTGCTGGCCCACAGGGACACCGGGACATGTCCCGGTGCGCCCTCCGAAACATCACATTATAAATAAAGATACATGTTTCTTTTATAATAAATTCTTGCAGTTGTTATTGGTAAATAACCCGTGATAAGCACAGTGCGCTCTGTAATGATATTGTGTAGTTTATTGAATTTTTTTTTAATTAGGTACAATTTTCATTTGTAGGACATATTTACCAGTTGTGATCCTGTATTTAAAATGTTTATGAAAATCATACTTTTCATAAACGGCTCCTCTGAATTCGTAAGAAAAAAGAAGTAAAAGTAGGCGATATAAAATACAGTTTTGACAATCTGGGACACTATGCTATGCTACCTTAAAATTTGTCTCCTCCTTACATTAACTTTATTTTTTCAACTCAAGAAAAAGTTACCAAATTAAATTGAAGAAAAACAGAAGGACAAGTAAAAAAAAAAAAATAAATAAAGAGAGACAAAACAGCTCTTTACATAAGACGCCCTTGCGAAACCACATTAAAAATAAACTATTTTATTTATTCTTCTGCCTTGCACAGGTTTGTACAATGAATACATACCGTTAGTGTTTGTAGAGTACACGTGAAGGATGCAGTGCGCCCTTTGCGTAAGGCGCTCTTGCGAAAGCACATCAAAGATAAATAGTTTTATTTATTTATTATTCTGTACAATAAATACATACTGTTATTATTGATAAAGAATCAGTGAAGGGTACGGTGCTCCCTGCACATAAAGTGCCCTGCGAAACATCACATATTTTTTAAAAAAAAATCTTCTGTATACCAGATTTGTATTATACATTCTAAAGCAGCCCATACACGTAAACACATGCCTGAAGAAACAGCCCGACTTGTATGAAAAATGATAAAACCACAGGCAAGTTGATCGTGTATGGCCTCGTTCATTCATGTTAAAAGTTTTCAAAATCTTCTGAAAACATGTTTGATGTTTTTGCCGTTCTGCGTGCATGTTTACCGTGTATGGGCTCGTTCATGCAAGGTGGTTGTTTTATATTTAGGTCCGCCAATCACGACAGCGGAAGAAATCACGTGAGTCTCTCCTCCGTCGCATGCCAAGGTCGTGCAGTTGCAGAAAGAAAAAGCACGCGTTTCCTCGTCCTCCACATTTCTCAAACTACTTTCAGTATGTTGGACAGCACGTTGGTACGTGTGTGGTCAAAAAATTCTTTCAAGATGCATGATGAAAGAAACCTTTCATACATGTTGGTAATGCAAGTGCGTGCGTCTATGGCGCGCTATACAATTGCTATTGACAGAAAACGGGTAAGGAGTACAATCACTTTTTAAAAATATGTAATAAACCAGTAAAGCAATTAACAAGCAGGTCTGTTTGGAAAGATAATATAAAAGCTTTTCGTGCTACTACTCATTTGTTGAAAAAAAAAAAAACTTTTAGAAGCAACGCCCAATCCATATAGCGCAGTTTAAACAATTCAAGTTTTTCTTTAAACTCATTATTTAGAAACTTGATTGTTCCTGTGTGTTTTAGAGCAGTGTTGGAATACACTGTCTATTGCATTTCTAAAATATAGCTATATTGATTTATTGGTATATATATTTAGCTTCATTTTATTTGACAAAAAGAAAAAAATACAAAAATTAAAAAGTGTTTTTCTAGTAAAGACGTTTTCCTACTTATGTTACTAAATAAATTTGTTGGTTTTAATACATAAAATGGCGCCCATATATATACAGGGTGTAACTTAATTAATATAATAAACGTCGGAAGGTGATTCCAGACAGCGAGATAAAACGGTAAGTACAGAACAGTGCTGCCCAAATGGCTGCCCGCGGGCCGCATGCGCCCGCCAAACCATTTTCTGCGGCCCACAAATCTCTCACGATTTGCAATTGTTATTACTGATCCTATTTTCATTTATATTTATTCATTCGTTTAATGTTTCCACTCTTCTTTCGAAATAAGGCATCTATTTAGCTATTTTGTACAACAAAAAGGCTCGGGAATCCACGGAAAAAAAAACTTGTGATGCGGATGAGACAGGGTTTGAGGCTGTCTTGCCTCGAAAATGTGCTGTAAAAGCGATGTCTCGACTCGAAAAATGTGTATTTCCCTATTGGAAGAGCTTTGTTTCGATTCGAATTTTGTGACAAAAATTCTGTCTCGACTCGTCTCGTGCGCACCCTTAGCAAAAGTCTTTCCCTAAATCGTAGAGTTTGGTCGGAAAAGAGTGTCAATGTTTGATAGTACATACTTGAGCGAAAGTGCATTTTCCACCATGAAAATTGTAAAGAATCGCTTGAGAAGCTACCTTGGAGATCCTTCTCTTTTATATCTTCTGCGGCTCACAACAACAGCAATGGATGTAGATATCCCAGCACTTGTAAAAGCTGCTAGTCATCCTCATTTCTCACACTGAATAGGTATATAATATTTCAAATTCATTTTTTTATTTTTCTTTTGTAGTGTAATAATAATAATAATAATAATAATAATAATAATAATAATAATAATAATAATAATAATAATAATAATTATTATTATTATTATTATTATTAGTTGTTGTTGTTGTTGTTGTTGTTCTTGTTGCCCTCCACCTTACTAGTAAAGACGGTTATGGCCCTCAGGCTCATTATAATCTATTTTGCCACAGTATAGAATAAACTCTCGAAAGAAGAATTTAAATAAAACCAAGTATTTAACGTATCACAGTTATATCTTCTAGGCTAATGGTGACGGTTGATAAATAAACGTTTTCCTGTAAAAGTTACGAGTGTGTGAAAATGGAAAAAATAACTGATCCAGATTAGGTTTAAAACGACTATCCATAGGACAGTAATATCCAAAAATGCAAAGTTCATATTTGATGAACGAGTGTACAAGCAGAGGCGTCATTTAGGGGGGCCGGAGGGGGCAAAGAGTTTGAGGATTACATATACTTTAATAGATTGCCTACTAATATAATAGTACAAAATGTGAAAGTCTTATGTCGGGGGTGCTCTTGCCCCCTAAGCGAAGTCTGAAATGACGCCCCTGTGTAAAAGGGATTCTCAGCATGGCAACAGGGATTCCCAAATATTGCGTGAATACATAGTGGGCAAAAGTAAGCTGGAATAAAGGGTTTCCTCCTCGTAATATGTAATTCCGTGGAATACAGATGCCTTAAAAATGGACGAAACACGAAATATTGTACACGTTGCACAACGATAGAGAGAAATGTGCTGGGACAGTACACTTGATTTATCCGTTAGATGAATCTTCTATATACTTTTCAGGGTTTTTCCCCTTACCTTGGAGTTGGCAAATTGCCCCTTATCTCTGATCTACGAATAAACTTCATTGCTATTGTGAATACACCAAAATAGGGTCTTAGTGAAGCCCACTTACATTTTGATTTTGTCACTGCTGGAGAAATTTTCTAAAAGAAAGCTCGATGGAATTACATCCAAAAAAAATAAAGAATTTTTTTTGGACGTTTTGATGTACACTCATGTCCAAAATTATTGTCGCATGTCTATGAATATGTTGTTCTACGGATATAATTTGGTAAGGAATTCACTTGGTATTTCTTATAATGTTAGTATGTGTATAATCGGTAAAGACAAGTATGTGGCAAATTTCATGTCAAAAGACCAGTAAATAAGAACAATAAAACGAAAACAAAATTTTCTTATCCATTTAGCAACATTTTGTGTTACTCATTCTAATTTTCGTATTTATAATTCTTTTCCTACGAAATTTACCGCAAATATACATTTCCCCATTATACACATAGTATCAGTATTAAAAGTGCCCTGCAAAATCATTATCAAATTATATTCTTACAAGAAGACAGTTATAGATATGCGACAATCATTTTGGACATGAGTGTACCTTGGAGTTGGATGGAATACCTACACGGAGGAAAGAGAATGTGTCACTTTTGCGTAAACGTAGCAGTGCGTACGTAGCTCATAGTGCTTTCACTAAGGGCACGTTGCTTTAGTCGCACACTACAGAACTATCGTCCCTTGAGTGTCAATTGCGAGTGGCTCGCAGAAGGCTTCTTGCAATTTTGTTGTGGAATGGCGTCAATTAGCGTGGCTATGTTATAGTAGGCAGGCATCTACGCAGCCTGTGAGTAATATACATAGTCCGATGCTATGGTGTAACATGTAGAATACTGTATAACAATATAGAAAGTGTTACGTTCAACCAGGCACGTAGCCAAGGTGGGGTCCGGGGGGTCCGTACCCCCCCCCCCCTTCGAGACCAGATTTGGAAAAAAAATAAGGACGGATGAAACAAAATGAAATGAGAAAAAAGAAGGATCGCGTTAAAAATTTAATAAAATTGAGGAAGCTTTTGGTTACTCTTTCTTAAGAGGAGATTTGCATTACTTGAAATACATGGTGGGGAGGTAAGCGAGATATCCTGGAAGTTATTGAATTTGAAATTTCCAGAAAAGTTACGGAATTCTCAGAATTTCTGCTACTAGCCAGGTAGATTTCAAGCTTCCGAAAGTATAGTACTGTTGTGTAACAGAGTGGATATTTTTATCATAATTTTTCGTTATCGCATTCTTGCAGTTATCAAACATGTTATTTCAAAAACAATTTTCTACTGCTCCTTTAACCTGTCATTTGAAACAGACAGTAGTTGACGGAATAATAAAAACAAAAATTTATGTGGAAAGAAAGTTCTGTTGACATTTGATTCAACAGAGAAAGGAACGCAGATGTAAAATATTTTACGAGACATTATTGAGTAGGTATGTACTTTTTATAATAGTTGAGGTCATAATGAAAGGAAAATTGTTATATTTGAATGAACAGAGGAAGGACATAAATATTGTGAAATCTTTTTCAACACGTTTTTTTACTCGAGATTTCTTCATAGTTTGTTATTAAAATACTCACCAACATATCCTCATTTTATTGTTCTAACAAACCCATATATACTGATAGTAAAGTAGTTTAGATTGATCGAGCTCTTGGGCATTCAGATTTTAATGTCTCCCCTTCCCCCGTTACGAAATCCTGGCTAAACGAACCATTATATGTTCCGGTAAAATAGTTTAGAATGATCGAGCCCCTGGTGTGATGACCATAGTACTTCATGTTACGGACTCCCTCTTCATGAAATCCTGGCTACGTGCCTGGTTCAACGGTAGAGGATTGTGTCCAAGTATTCACGGTCTTGTAAAAGTGTAGATGGTGGTGTTTCAGTAAAATTGCTTGTGCTAGTCTATACGTGCCTACGCAATGGCAGATTACCCTGTCCACAAGCTGGCAGATATACACCTCATTTATGGAGAGGCAAGGGTAATAGCCCAGAGGTGAGGCGTTTATACTGTGATCGTGACCCTTGTGACCCTCAAAGGAGATTAACTTTCCCTGTATTCGCCTTCGAGAGATCAGGTCTCTTCAATTTTCCCTACGTGAAATCGGAGGAAATCCCACCATGTGGCCAGTTGAATTCGAAGACAGCGTACTGGGAATGATCAGAGACTGTCCTCAAACTAGCAGTAGTCATGTGTAGGGCGTAAAAATCCACATGCAACTCTAGTGAACATCAGCAGCAGAGATTTAGTGTGGACGTGCGGTGCGGTATGATAATCGGATGGATAATTTTTTTTGTAGAACCTGATTTTTTACCGGCCCGCCTGTGTGAGAGTACGTATCTTTTATTTTTAAGTAGTATTCTCCCAAAACTGTTAGAACATGTGCCCTTGAACATAAGACAGCAGATGTGATCCCAGCGTGACAATGTACCTGCTCATTTTGACAGGAATATGCAGACGTACCTAAATGAAACATTCCCAGATCGTTGGATTTGGAGAGAAGGACCTGTGTTATGATCATCTCGCTCACCCTACCTCATGCTCCTTGATTTTTTGGGAAGACGTATGAAACGCCTTTTGTATGCAACACCAGCCAATACATCCGAAGAAACTGTTGCTGGAGTTAATATAGCTGCGGCAGTCATCGCCAAAACTTGAGGTGTTTGACCGCACGCGGAAAAATTTGCTTCGTCGACCATCTTTGCAATGCTGTCAACAGTGGACAATATAAGACTGTGAACTGTTATTCTTCACAGCTATCTCGTGTACACATGCTGTATTGCACAAATACTGTACAAGGTACTTTTGAGTATTTCACAGTTATCCTACTTTGTACGAAAGAGAATAAATCGGTGATTTGAAACTGTATTTCTTTGCATCATTGTGCAACACACGCAACAGTTTTGTGTTTGGTCAAGCTTCATTGCTTCGGTGCAAGGAATTATTATCTTACACGGAATTACGTATTACGAGGAGGAGATCCTTTAATGCAGTTTACTTTCGCCGAAATTATATTCACATAATTTGTGGAAGTCACTGTTGTCATGTGAAGAATCCTTTGTGCACTCATTCATTATATATAATCTTTACCGCCTGACTATCTTATGCACAGTCGTTATAAACTTAATCTGGTTCAAAGTTACTTTTCCTACTTTCACACATTCTTAACTTTTAGTTTATGAATTTATTTGCTTCGACTGTTCCGGGCTTAAGTTATAAGTAAAAAGTCGTTAAGAACAAATAATAAAGAAACTAGATCTACCTGTTTGATAACAATAAGAAATGGTATAAAATACGGGACGTCACTATATAGCTAATTTTAGGCCACCCTGCATTTGAAAAGTATTGAAATGTACCTATGTATTAGTTCGTAAAAATGTTATTTTCTGGGAATTCCTATTAAAACCACTGTTATAGTTTACTTGTCATTAGAGATGCAAAAATATGCCAGCTTTTGGTGACGGAGGTTTAATTCTAACAAGAAGTCCTTTTTTTTCTTTAGAAAACTCGGAAATTTTTATCTTTTCTTTTATTATTTTGTTATTTTTATATTCAGTTGCCATTCTTGTGTCCCCTTTAACGCGGCGTTCCTTAAGGGTCTTCACTACAGCGAAATTAAACTACCGCTAATTTTAGTTTTTTTTTTTTTTGTGATATCTTCAAAACAAATAAAGATATTCGAAAAGCAGAAACGTAGTGAACTAGACAATATGATTTTACATGTGATACCGTTATCACAACTCATCTATCTGCTTTCGATTTGCAACTGTAGATAGCATTTTTTGCGGGTTCTGTAAATAGCGGCATACCAAAAGCAGATAGGTGAATTGTGGTAAAGGCATCACATGCAAAATCGTATTGTCTAGTTCACCAGGTTTCTGCTTTTCGAATACTTTTATTTGTTTTGAAGATATTACAGAAAAACTCTAAAATTAGCGGTAGTGTAATTTCCTTGTAGTGAAGACCCTTAACCTGATAGTTTGAACCCGTAGAATGGTCGCCACGACAGGTGATTAAGACAAATGTAACTACCTACTAATTTAGAAAAATGTTTTTAAATATTCTTTTTTATTTTGAAGTCATTATTTACATACTTATTGTCCAATGCAACCAAAGAACATTAACATAATTTTATACAAATAGTCGTTTCGAAACAATTTGAATGAAAAGAAGAACCATGCTTGTGAAAAACTGTATATTGAAATGCAAGAGAAAACAACGAAAACTGGCAATTGAAATACAATTGTGGACCTGAGTGCAACAGTGGGATAATCAAACATTCATATCTCTAAATCCAGAACAAAAATAAAGAACAAAATACAAAAGAAATAAATCTATAGTACAGCCAGCGTTGCCAGACTCACAGCTCGGAATTATTCCAAAACCTGATCGAAATTATGCTAGATTTGATCAAATTATGCCAGATCCTCATAATTACTAATTCAGGAGTTAAAAAAGAAAAAAACGAAGTTGAGAGATACGATAACGTAACTTAAAATACACAGAGCGCAAGAATGCGTGGATAGAACTTAATACTTCACGCACCAAAGCTTTAACTCAACTAAACTAGTGCAGTCGTTGCCAGACTCAATGGCGTATATCGTCGGTGAAGGGGCGAAGTGGCGTAACTTGAAAAATTACGTTTTTGAGTTATGACTACCATTGATATATGACTAACCACCTCTGTTACCTGTCAAAATTTCGTGGCTGAATTCCCACTAGTTCCGGAGATAGAGCACCTAGCTCTTGGCGTATCTTGAAATTTTCGATATAAAAAAAATCTGCGAAGGGGCGTAAGTAAGATAAGCCCGTTCGCCATTTTTTTTGTTTCTTCAGTAGCTGCTAAGAAATAAAACCGCGTACGGGCGTAAGCTTATATTGGTAAAGTCTTTGTCGGCAATGCCGCCACAGAAAGAGAAAAAAACATATTTCTCAAGCTTTGTTGACAATCCGCCAAGGTTTCTTTTGTTTAAAAGTGCGGAAACAATTCAATCAAAGTAACAATAGAATATTTACGTAGTGGTTTCCTTCAGTTTTCTGTACTGATGTATGATCGTATTCCAGTTTTCTTAACTTAGAATATAGAATAATAGCATTGTGCAGCTGGCTTTTGTTGGAGGCAGTTGTTACCAAGATGGATGTGCTAGTAGAGTGGGATACTGGAGGACTGAACGTTGTAGCAGATAAGGAATTGGTGTGTGTTTCAGGGAAGGAAATTACTGTTGGTTGTCGTGTGAAAATGTATTGGTTACCGGATAGAAAGTGGTATTGTGGAATAGTGAAAGACACAGAGTGTTCCGACGTGTCAATGAGGAAAAATGTAACTGCAACAAGTGGTGACACTGAAAGTGAGAATTCTGAAGATGATGTTCCCCTTATACAATTAATACAAGGAAAGAAAGTAAACGAAAATTTAAGTTTAAATCCCACTGATATTCTATATTGTGATGGGGACGACTCTGACCTTGATCCAACATATAAAGCGGAGTGTGAAGTACGAGGTTGTGAAAGGGAAGTGTTCAGTGCATGTCCGTTGTGCAGTATGTATGTTGTTGTGCTGGAGACATTTCGACAAAGATACGAAAAGACAGTATCTGCATTCAGATTTGACAAAAAGTGAAATGTATAGAATGTTCATTCAGGATCATAAAGATGAAATCACTCCTTTGCCAACTTACCAGACATACAGAAAAATTTTCAAAAGCATGAACCTTTCTTTTCATCGACCGAAAAAGGATACATGTGGTCTGTGTAGCAACTTTCTGGAAGGAGATGAACAAGAAAAGTGAACTAGCTGACTAATATCAAAAACATATCGCCGAGAAGGATGCAGTAAGGAGGAAGAAAATGGAAGCTAAATATTCACCGGACTTCCAATGCAAGACTGTTGCTGCAGTGTTTGATTTGCAACAAGTCATTTATCTTCCAATTTCAAATGAAAGCAAACTATTTTATAAAAGACGACTATCAACATACAATTTGACTGTGTATGATCTGAAGACAAGGGAATGTCAATGTTTTGTTTGGCACGAAGGAGCAAGCCACAGAGGTGCATGCGAAATCTCCACTTGCCTACACAATTTTCTTCGTGAATTGGATGAAAAACAAGTTGAAGAAGTTTACTTGTTTGCTGATGGTTGTACAGGGCAGAACAAAAACTCAATAGTTGCAGCCATGATGCTCTACACTGTTACTACGGCGCAGCATATCAGAGTAATAACTCTAAATTTCTTTGAATCGTACCACGGACAGAATGAAGGAGACTCTGTTCATTCAACCATTTCGACGGCACTAAAAACAGCTGGAAATGTCTTCATTCCAGCACAGCTACTACCAATTTTTAGACTTGCACGATCTGCTAAACCATATGCTGTGCATTCTCTTGGATACAATGATTTCTTGGATTTCCGAGATGTCGCTTCTAATCTGAGGATCCTATCTGTAAGGAAGGATGATAATGGTGAAGGAATTGACTGGACAGACATACGAGAACTAATGGTGAACAAGGATCAAGCAGACAAGATTTATTTCAAAGACAGCCATTTAAATATGGTTTATCGAAGCATCTCGCTACCAAGGAACGTTATATTCACCAAAACTCCGAAGTGTCTTCACTCATATCCCCCCAAGATTTCACCACAGAAGTATGCGGATTTAATGTCTTTGTGTGAAGGAGATACGCCTCTAGTGAGAGACCCCGAGTTTGCGTCTTTCTACAAAAATCTTCCACATTGAAAGTTATTTTCAAAAAAACTCTTTAAAATTTGCTATTGTAACAGACTTTACAGTAATATAATTTTTCTCAGTTTTCATATTACAATTGTACTAGTGTTACTATATCTTGAATTTCGTTATCCATTATTCATTTCTGTAGTTTATTCATTTATTTCAAATATTATGTTCAGCAGCACTGGTAATAGATATGATTGTATGAATCGCCAATAAATAAATGTGTGAATATAATACAATTATTATAATAGTTATTACAATAACAATTATAATAAAAAGTTATAATAATAGTAAAATATATTGTTATATTATAATAATTATTAAATGTTTCTTATTAACGGAGAAATTTTAGAAAAAGTATCTCTACATACCAGACCAATCTTATTTTTCATATTTATTTGTGGGGCGTAACTTTAATCTTGATCTTTAAAATGAAAAGGCGAAAGGGCGTAAGTGATTCCAGCACATTCCAGCAGAGTTTTCCAGTAGAAATTAAAACATTTTTAGCATGTAACTTTTTCCGTAGATGTAACAATAATCATATTCTTCTTGTACAAAATTTGAAATTTATATAATAAAAATCAAATGAACACGAAGGTATTATGTTCAACAAAAAACTTTAAATCGTTCTCCTGAAAAATCGTAAAAATCAAGATACGCCACTTCGCCCTTTCACCGACGATATATCGTATAAATGAATGCAAAGTGTTTGTTTACATATTTTAAAAGAAAATTACCTCGCAGCATAAACGGAGTTGGAAATTGTCTGCTGAAGGGGGGGGGGGGGCAGATTTTTGGTCGGTCTTGGACCTTTCATTTCAGGAATAAAGATGGTCATGAAGTCAGAAATAAAGATGGTGAAGTTGTCAAAAAGTTGGGGGGAGAATGGCCCCCATAGCTCCGCCCATGCCTCGGAGTTAGAGGATTAGAAAACCCTGGGCGGAGCCACAAAAAAAAAAAAAAAAAAAAACTCAAAGCCGTTTGTAACTTACTTCAGAAAATGAGACTGCCTGTATGGTTTACCGAGGGAGAGGATACATTTCTGCCGTTCTTTTTCTTCCCACGACCAACTTGCTTCTCATCTCCAGGTTTTGCGGCTGTTTGATACACTTGCTGAAATTATGCTAGATTTGGGCAGGATGCTAAAAGCAAGATGCTAGATGTTAAAGACATGCAAATTATGCTAGATCTAGCATCATTATGCTAGATCTGGCAACGCTGAGTACAGCATACAAGTTGAAAGATTCGTCGTACTTGCTGCCAGACATAAACTCTAAGAAATAATTTTCAGAAGAGGATGGATAAATTTAAACACACGTCTCTCATGTTTAAACTATTATTGGTTAGACCACTTTTGCAGACAAGTTAACAACTCAAAATGAGACAATTCATTATATTCTTAGCGGTGCCGAGAGAATTACAGGGTTAAACATCAATTTACAATAGCTATGCTATATTTCTTGTACTGTTTAGAGAGTAGGCTTTAGATTTCTGGGCAAAGGCGATTTAGCCAGTCACGTGTGAGGGATGACGGCCCTCGGCGAGCACACTATTCGGGTAAAGGGAAGGAAGGAAATGGCCTGGGGCCTATAAGTTAGGTACCACCCTGCCATTTGCTTGATGTGAATTAGAAAAATCTAGGAAAACCCCATTCAGGATGTGGCTTGATAAAGCTTTTTACACTTTCTCGACTAAGTGCCCCACCGGGAACCGAACTCGGAACCGCTTACATCAAAGGTGATAACGTTAGTGACTACGCTATGCGGAACCACACTTCTTGTAGTATTGTCCACGAGTGGAGATGGTACAAGAAATAATGTTTTATCGTCTCATCCAGTACATTTTTTTAAGAAATCGCCACTGGGTATCCAGGCACAAAAGGGCCCTTGACATACATAGCAAAATTCTAACGCACAGAGATTTTTTTCAAGTGCATTTTTGTATAGTGTACACTTTTCAAATATGACGTACAAAATGACGTCAGACTTTTGCTAACCATTTGATTTCCGATTCATCACATCGCCATCAACACAGGAGCGGACATTTTCATTTTTACATTTTGGCTTAGACCTGCCTTCAGGCCGGTACTTAAAGATGAAGCCGTACTGTGCTATCATAATTAGATACTTTCCTTTATTTATTTATTTTTATATCCATATTTTTAAGTTGGACATAGACAGGACAAGGACAAAGAAACGCGACTGGTACAGATGAAGAGGATGCAAAACACACAATACAAGGCAGAAATTACTCAACAAGCAAATAACAATACGTGAACTTAACTAAACATTTCCCTAACGAAATCATTTTATGTGTATACGTATGTATTCAGTATTAAATATTACTACCAATATTTTATTTTTTTTAAAAAAAGCTGTAATCGAAAATTTATCTTTATGGTTTAAATCTTATGAGTGGTTTAAATTATAGTATGTAAGCCTTTTTGTTAGTGGTGCAACTTCTGCTATAATTTTTACGCTTTAAAGCCCAATCTGTTTCACATTGTTTGGTTTCCCTCTGTTTAAAGAGTGTTCTTCCACTTGTATTGTAACTGGTTCATTTCTAGTATTATTTTCACACTTCAAATTTTAACCTGTCCCATTTTATTTGGTTTCTTACCTGTATGAAAGCATTTTAGGCTATTTATTAATAGTTATACTCTTGATATTATTTTTACACTTTAAAGCTAAACCTGTTTCACACCTGTTTGGTTTTTCACGTGCTTTAAATCATATTAGCCCAGTTGTTATTAGTTACACTCCTGCTTTTTTTTCACACTCTACATTAAAATGTGTTCTGCATTCTTTTGTTTCTTATGTGTCTAGAATAGGAATTGAGATTAGGGATTACCATAGGTTTGACGGAGCCGTTAATAGCACTAGCAGTCTAACATCTGTATTACTGCCACGACAATTGATACATGATCTACTGCCATCGAATAGAGGACACTGACTGATAACACATCACAACAGAGCCCTATATGATATAAATATGTTGATTTTGAATATAACACATTATTTAACTCTAAAAAATTCTTCACAAACTCCCTCATTTTGTAAATACCACTATCCAGGGCCGTGCTGGGATACTAATGAGGGCGGTGGACAAGTCTACTAAAAGGGTGCCCATTATACAAACGGGAATATATATATATATATATATATATATATATATATATATATATATATATATATATATATATATATATATATATATATATATATATATATATATATATATATATATATATATATATAGAGAGAGAGAGAGAGAGAGAGACGTTAAAGAAAGTATGGGTGACATTTTATATCAAAATCACCACCAAATTTGTTTTAGTATTAACGTAAATAGCTAACCTCGAATCGAAATCCTCTTTACTACAGAAAAAACTTTTTAGTTCCTGTAATAACATTTATGTCAAATAAAAAGAATCTAAATGTGTCAACAACTTAATATAGCACGCCTATGGACGCAGGAGGCTCATTGCCGCGTTTACAAAAGCTCTCCATTGATTTCTGTCCTTAGAAAACTGAACCCAGTTTCTACTTTATATTTCAATCTCTGCGAGAACCATTTTAATATTGTCCTCCCATCTGCGTCTCGGTCTTCCTAACGGTCATTTTCCTATTTGAATTTCCATTACAACTTCGAAAGCGTTTCTAATTTCTTCCATTCTGGCTATATAAACTGACCATTTGAGCCTCCTAGACTTGATGACCCTAACAATGTTTGGTAAACGGTATAAAATTATGCAGTTCATCCTTATGAAGTTTCTGCCTTTCCCCATTCCCGCTCCTTTTGGAGTTCGAATATTGGTTTAAGAATCTTGTTTTCAAATACTTTCAGTCTGCGATTTTCCCTCAGAGTCAGTGACCATGTTTCGGAACCATACAGCACAACAGACATGATTATCGTTTTATATTTTGAGCTACAAATTCCTGAACAGAATTAGTGACAACATAAGATTTTTAACTGAATAATAGCAGGAAATCCTTGCTTTCAGTTGACATCAAATTTTTTAGTGATTATGGTTTTGGTCTGTTAATAATGATCCTAGATATTTGAAAGTATCCATTTTGTCGAAAGAAAATATTATTTGGAATTTTAACGCATTCATAAAATGTAGAATTACGATCCCGACAAATTTCCATTTATTTAGTTTTCTCTGCATTTACTTTTAAGGCTATATCCGTGCAAGCGTTAATTAAGATTTCTGCATTCCTTTCTATTGTTCTATCATTCCCTATTGAATTTTCATCATCGACATACGCCATAACATGGCAAATACAATTCAGCTCTAGTGCCTGATTGCTGTCTTTGATTTTCCTTATAGTGTTCTCCAGTATAAAATTAAATAATAATAGCGACAACGCATCTCCTTGTTTCAGGTCATTCTCAACGTGAAAGCTCGTGAACAAGAATTTCTCTACTCGAACCTTACTTTGAAATTCATTTAAACATATCTTAATTAATCTATCTTTTTCCGTATTGCAAATTCTGTAAGCATGTTGTACAATTTCCCGTCTACTTGAGTCTAAAGTCAATAATTAATATGCCAGGATGTTGTATTCTCTCATTTCTTTTCAAGTATTAGTCGAATGGTAAATATCTGGTCGATAGTTGATCGATTTTACCTAAATTCGTTCTGATAATCTCCAATAATTTCATCTGCGTATGGAGTCAATCTTGCTAATACAATGTTTAAGAGGATTTATTGGATGTTGACAGAAGAGAAATGCCTCGATAATTATTAAATCTGTTTTGTTGCTTATCTTCTGAACTGGAACAATGATTGATTCTCTTCACTCTTGTGGTAATTCCTCCTTGTTCCAGATAACACTAGTTAACAAAGGTTTTGTTACATAAAAGGAAATACCTGTTCTTAAAGGAACTTTTTGCGCTGAACTCGAATATGCACTCGGTTTTTCTCCATCACGTACGATTTTCCTTAACAGAGAGATTTTCGGGAAAATCCCTAAAAATTTCCCTTTTCGTTTATTTTACACCCCAAGATCTTGTCCCCTTGCATATACTAACATAGAAATTATACCTAAGTATACTTTGATTCATATTTAACAAACCCTCCAAGTTTCGTAATAATCGCTTTATTCTTTCTAGAGAAATAAATATGTTTGTATGTATACTGTGTGTACTGTTTATTGCACCTTATAGTAATGCTTTTAGATCTCTTAAGTTGAGGTAAAACGTTTTGCTTTATTACCACAAACACATATATAAAATATAATACAATATAATTTACAAGTGTGACAATTTACAATAAACAATAATACAAATGTACCAAAAGGTCATGAAAAGACAATCAAAACTATCACAATATATGAAACTTCCATTGGGTTACAAAAACGTACACTACTTCCTTCTTTTGTAAGAAATGTTGCATTCTCTAACAAGACCCCAACAATAGTCCCCCATCATTGAAGGATTCCATCGTCCCTGGTACCTTTTCTCCATTGCCATTATATCTTGGTGGAATCTTTCCCCCTGTTCGTCGCTGAGAGTACTTAGGTTAGCAGGAAAGAAGCTGAGGTGGGAGTGCAAAAAGTGGATTTTTAAAGACATCCTACAACCCAACTCTTTGTATTTCTGTATCATGTCCTGTACGATTTCTGTGTAACTCTCAGCTTTGTTATTGCCCAGAAAGTTGTGCACAACACACTTAAATGCTGTCCAGGCAGCTAGCTCAGCACTGTTTAACTTGCTGTCAAAGCTATCATCAAGCATTAATTTCCTAATTTGTGGACCAATAAACACTCCCGCTGAAATCTTAGCATCATTCAGGTTAGGGAACTTATCTCGCAAATACTTGAAACCTTCACCAGACGTGTCCATGGCTTTGATAAAGTTTTTCATAAGTCCTAACTTGATATGAAGTGGCGGTAGTAATATCTTATTAGGATCTACCAAAGGAGCGTATTTGACGTTGCATTCTCCAGGTACGTAATTCACTCTAGGTTCCCAGTCCTTCACTTCATGATGTTTGTCATCATCTCGGCTATCCCATAAACATAAAAAACATTGGTACTTCGTGTAACCGCACTGCAGTCCTAATAAAATAACAACTACCTTGAGATCACAACATATTTGCCAACAATGGTCCTTGTAATTTATAAGATTTAGCAAAGTTGACATGGTGTCATAGGATTCCTTAATCTTCACTGAGTGCGCAAGTGGTATAGAAGGTTTTTCATTTCCATTATGTAAAAGGACAGCTTTAAGGCTGACCTTTGACGCGTCGATAAATAACCTCAATTCTTCTGGAACGTAAGGAATTCCTAGCTCCGCCATCAACCCATTTATATCCGTACATACGCACACATTATCTTGCATTGAGAAATAGCTTGAAAATTGAACATGCCTTTTCCTGTACACTGATATGTTCGTTTCTGCATCCAATAAGTTCCACTGCTGGAGCCTTGATCCCAGAAGTTCCGCCTCTTGTTTTGTCAGGTGCAAATCACGGACTAGGTCATTAAGTTCACATTGCCGGATGAAATGTGGCTCGCGAACACAGTCAGGGATGAACGTTGGATCCTTGGATGTACATGTTGATGTCGATGGTTCATCAAGGTCTTGATCATCATCAAAGTCTTTTGGCCATATCTCTTCCCAGTTGGTAGGGGGCTCGGGAAGTGGAAGTTCATCCCCATGCGGAATAGGTCTAATTGCGGATTTAACGTTGGGATAACTTATTGTGTATTTGCTTTTTTTAGAATGTCCCTTAACTACTGTGAGACAAAAATAACAATCATCCAGATGGTTGGTGGGTTCTCTCCACACCATTGGTACAGCAAATTTCATGAACCTCCGTTTCCCTTTAGCCCATGCAAGTAAAGTGACGTAGCACGACGCACAAATTATGTTGGGTGCCCAAGTTTTGTCCTGATCTCCCACACGACATCCGAAATATATATAATATGCTAGTTTCACCGATGGCGTAATGGATCTACACTGTCCTTTAACTACAAAACTGGCCACACACATAACAAAAACTATTTGGTGAGTTAACACACGAACGCCGTCCTCTTGACGCCATTGTACTGATCACAAACTAAACTTCTGGTCTTAGTTGGGTATAATGCCGTTAAGATCAAACATGAAAGCACTCTTAGCAGCAAAGACAACTTTGAAAGTGAAGTAGTGTTAAACCACACGTCAATATAAAAATGTACAAAACTCCCTCACCAGGTGTCAAGAACACAAGAAAGAAAGAAATGCGCGGGGGGAGGGGGGAAACGATACCGTAGTGGAAAATTCAGACTGCATTAGTTCATTGTTGTCAACAATGAGTCTGTATTCCATTCTTTCTTTCTTTTGCATTCTGTTACATTTGATAACAAATATTGATAACCATTTCATGAACAAAACGAAAAAACTTGGAGAATTGTATATATATGTATTAAGATATACATATACTGTACGTTTAAAAAAATATACGTTGGAAGTACATTCTATTTTTATACACGTTTCTAATTTACAGAGAGCAATACAAGTGTGTTGTTGACTATTGTAAATATTCATTTTTATGTCTGTGTTTGTAGTAATAAAGCAAATCGTTTTTACCCCAACTCAGGAGATCTGAAAGCATTACTATCAGGTGCAATAAACAGTGCACACAGTATACATACAAATATATTTATTTCCCTAGAAAAAAAAGCGATTTTTACGACACTTTTAGGGTTTATTAAATATAAATCAAGGTATACTTAGGTATAATTTCTATGTTACTATATGTAAACGGACAGGAGCTAGGGGAATAAAATATCTGAAAAAGGGAAATTTTTGAGGGATTATCCCGAAAATCCCTCTGTTACGGGAAAACTGTACGTGATGGAGAGAAACCGAGTGCATATTCGAATTCAGCGCAAAATGTTCCTTTAAGATCAGGTGATTTTTCTCATGTAACAAACAAAAAGTTTAAATTTTTTAACTAGTGTAATGAGAATGAGTTTGTGTATCTTGCTCTACAATTTTTCCCCTCCACCTAAAATTAAGTCAGCCAGAATTTCGTCTACATCCGGAGATGTGTGTTTAACTTTTTTTAAATAGCGATTTCTATTTCTGTCTGGTTTGGTTCTGGAATATACGGTTATGCTGCATGCATTTCACTTTCTCCACTCGCATTAGTTTTTGGCTATGTGTTAAGCAAATCGTCAAAGAAATATTTCCATCTATTTAAGATGTTATCTGTATCAGTGAAAAGTGCTCCTTTAGGTTTCTTTAATATATAAGCACGAAGTTGATAGCCTTTCTTAAGTTCGTTGATGCATTTATACATGTCCCGAATGTTTTTGTTTTCACTATTATCTTCAAGTTAATTAATTTTAACTTTCAAAAGTCGCGTTTCTTTGTTCTAAAAGTTTTAGAAGTTTTCTGCCAGATGACAATGAAATTTTATGTAGTTATTTCGTTCCGATTTCTTAGCCAACACAGTTTCTTCTGTTTTCTCTTCTCTGCTACTTTAGTACATTCCTGGTTGAACCATGGTTCTGAAATTTTAATGTTATCTCTAATTTCAACCAAGTATCTTGAACACTAGTGCACTCCGAACCTTTTAAAACCGAGAATCTTTTCGACACTTCAATCTGGCTCCCCTCTCACCCGACTCTCCTCTATTAAGAATAAAATAAAATAAAGTAAAATAAACCACTCCGTTTTCAGATATTGAATATTTCCTTTATTTAACGATAGTCTCTCTCTTACTATCACAGTCAGTTCCTCTGAACGACCGAACATCAGTTGTGCTAGACTGTTCTCTTCTGTCTACTAAAACATGATCAGTTTGAATATGTGTTTTTCCATCTGATGAAGTCAAGTATATTTATGAATGTCGCAATGTTGGAATTTTGTAATCTTCACGATAAGGTTTCTGCATATTCCACAGTTCACGAGTCTAACGCCGTTGTCACAATCTTCCTTATGCAGACATTTATTCCCTATAATCGGTTTGAAAATACCCTCTGGTCCTACTTTTGCATTGAAACCGTCTAACAGAATTTTCATATGGTATTGCAGAAGATGATCAAATACCCGTTCTATTCTTTCATAAAAACTGTATTTTTTAAATCGGCATCCTTATTTTCTGTTGGGGCATGTGCATTTAAAACACAACCGACCCTTAAGAGAAGTAAAATAAAATCTATCATTTACAAATTCAACCTATGTAATTGCTGATATTACGTATTCGTTTGTAAACGGAAAGCCCTGTTTCTAGTTGGTAATTTTTAATTTGTTCCCTGTTAAAGAACGTAAAATTTCCCAACTTGACTCCTTCGTTTCATTTTCATCTAACTTCCTGATATCTCAACAGTTCCAACCTCTATTTCTAAACTCATTTTTTTACAAATTTTAACGCGCCTGCCCTATAGAGACTTCTTATACTTCATGTTCCAAATCTCATGTCGATTTTACTTTGAGGAGTTCGTGCCAAGTTATGAGTTCTGATCCGAGGATTCTGCGAACATATCTGAACATTTTTTTTTTTACAGGATGAGGTTGTTAGCCTCATACCAAATTCTCAAGCTGGATTATAACCCCTTGTCTGTCCGCGACTGCTTACTCAGTATATTCGCAGCTAACCTCTATACCTAGAGGCCTTCCCCTCGATCCACAACCTGAGGACACACCGTGCCGTGGTGACAGGAAGACCACATTTTACGGAAATTAATACAGCTATATTTCAGAAATACAACAGGTACTGATTATCCCAACACTGCTTTAAAACACACAGGAACAATGAATATGTTCTGATATATGGATGCATATTAAGACTGTGAAAGCTTCGATGCCGTAAAAATCGTAAATTATAGACTAGTGTCAGTGTCAGTGTAGTATTACATAAATGCATCGTACGCGAACTATTCTTGATGTATCACATTGTTTCGTTCTATAGCTATATAACTATAATATTTTTGTAAGTGATTATACTGTTTATCTGTTCTCTGCCAATAGCAACTGTATGAATTTATAATACAAAACTGAAATACAGAAGAATGAAATAAAATAAAAAGTGATATTTCGCAGGGCATCTTATGTAAAGGGCGCCTTGTATTCTTCACAGGTTGTGTGCTACCAGTCAATATTTGAATTTATTAAACAAAGCTGGTATACAGGATAACTAAAACCACTTATCTATAATGTGATGTTTCGTAGGGCGCCTTATGTAAAGGGCGCACTATGCCTTTCACGGGTTCCTCTCCAACAGTAACTGTGTGTATTTATTGTACAGAACTGTGCTATACCAGAAGATTAAATAAAATCGTTCATCTTTGATGTGGTCTCGGAAGGGCGCCTAATGTAAAGGGCGTACTGCACCTTTCACGGGTTCTTTACCAATAAAACTGTAAGAATTTATTACTAAAAAGTTGTACCTTTATTTATACTGTGATATTTCGGAGGGCGCACCGGGATGTCCCGGTGGTCCAGCACGGGCCTGCCACTATCACATCTACTCTCCGTCTGCCCTTTTGCAACAAGAACTCAGCTACAACCGGTCTTGGGTCATAGTTTGCAATATCTGTTCCCTTTAGTGACATCATAAGTCGATCATTAGTCGTGTTTTCACTCACCGACAAACAATGACTACTTCCAAGCTGGTTATAGCATGAAACAGCTTGTTCAACTGACATGCTGTGAGGCCATATTGCAAGTAAGGAAGGAAGAAGTTTCTGCAGTATTCCAGCGGAGACTGGTAATAGCTAGTATCCTCAGTCTCACAGAATATTTCATTCCTGCATCAGCACTATCCATTAGTAATGGTACTTCTTCAATTCCTGCCAGCTGTCGCATACATTTGAGGCAAAAGTCTGTATTTCTCTTCAAAATATTGCTTCTAGTAATGGACGAGCAGCATTGATCATCGACTGTGCTGAAGATGCGGACAAAGTAATCTGACTGGAGCTGAGAATGCTGTCATCTTCTATGTTCAGTTGAACACCAAGGAAGTTTAAGCAAGACTGCACTGTTTCTCTTCGAACAGCTTCCCAGTTTCTGTTCCGACGAGTCACATGCATATTATGAGTTGTACGGCATTGTCACATCTGTTCATCGTCATCCACTATGTTGTTACCTACGCAGTCCTCCTTTCCACCGGGAAAGGGATTCTCCAACATTAAATTCAGTTTCAGCCAAACAAAATAAACATGGCAAGCCTAATTAATTCTGTCGCTCTTGTTCCTTCCTATTTACCAAACTCCTCTTCAATAGACAAGTTAGCTTAGCCTCAAATATGTTCTAACATGTGGGCCTACCTTATACACAGACGACGACAGACGACAATCCTGGCTTTGATTTCACGTATCTACATTAATTATTCAACGTAAGAGGTTTTCACTAAAAAGCCATCGGCGTCGACACTCGGAATCAGCACCTCCTTCTTGCTCTACATCTCGCCGTTTTCTATTTAAGGTTGCCATGTCAGAAACACAACTGTCTATCGTCATATCTCAAAGTGTTCCCCAAAACTGTAAAAAGTTCTATTCACAATATTTTATCGTAAATAATGAGTTTTAATTGAAACGAACCAAAAGAGCGTCGTAAGCTAAAAATAAGTAAAAATTCCATTTCATAAAAGTTAAATATCCAAATAGGAAGTTGTTTTCTTCTGTTATTTTCTCTCAGAGACTATTCAAAATTTACGTAAGCCAAACGTCATTTGGACCGATACATGTGAGAGTTCGGCTTCAACCTTTCTACCTGTTTAGTCGATCTATTAACTTTCTCTGTATTAGAGTAGAATGAAAGTGTTAGCGTTTCGAGATAGACAAATGAGTACGCGAAACGAAGGAAAGAGGAATATCTGAAGTTTCAAGAATGAAGCTCTCCAATTTTACACCTATCCACAGAATATGAGCTAATATATATAGTCATAAAACCAATGTATACTGAAGTAATTTTAAATTTACAGTAATTCAAGTAATTTATTGTTCAAATACACTTCCAGTAATTTAAAGATTTACGAAGTGCACTGGGTATCCAAACTGCTGGGCCTGGGTATCCAAGTGCTGGGCCTGGGTATTCATTTGGATACAAAAAGATAGCTTAGAAAATTCCCTGGTTTCATCTCGTAAATATATTTCGAATTCTTGTATCCCCTAGATTCTCGAAAACTCTTTTCAATCTCGCCTCGATTCTCAGAAAGCTTTTTTCGTTTCGGTTTGTAAATATAGTACAATCGCAATGCCTCTATTTCCTTTTTCTAATTTCGTGTAGAAGTTCTCAGAAGCCATCCGCGTTACGAGAGGTCTAAAAGTTACATTTTCTGCGTTCTCCAAAACGTTATCATAAACTTCAACGTAGTCGTTGTTTCGACTGAAAGGAATGCTTCGTTACTTTAGCTCGTCTATTCGTCACTTCAGCTTCAGCATTGTTATTACTTTTCCTGAATTGTTTGGAACAAAGTTCTGTCAAGGAAAATGTGAGTACTTGTTATTGCATTGGTTCATTCCCTTTTTCTCGTACTCGTTCGTTCCTGGGATATGCACCATGAGTGACCGTAATAATAATAATAAGGTATTTCACCAGCAAAGGGGTCTATAATTTTTAGTGTTCTCCATTTTTCCAAAGCAGAAGATTCTCTGATCAATCTGAAGAAAGTGCAGAAGAAAAGAGCAGAAGCTTGTGCAGCAAACAAGAGTTCTGTTCGACTATACTTGATTCTACTGTGTCGAAAAATCAAGTTTTTTTCTTCTTGTTCATTTATGTATCTGTTCGT
Organism: Thermobia domestica; assembly: GCF_964235325.1. Classification (NCBI taxonomy): domain Eukaryota; kingdom Metazoa; phylum Arthropoda; class Insecta; order Zygentoma; family Lepismatidae; genus Thermobia; species Thermobia domestica. Next base: position 256,526,645 of record NC_137458.1, read on the forward strand.
TGTCACTCGCTCGATGGATAGTGAGTTCAACAGGTTGGGTGAGGTGCAGAGACGCAACAAAGCAGAAACGAAAGAATACTGTCCATGTTCCTGTTATTTTACTCTAGTTTATTTGACAGAATGTTATCTCTGCAGTGTTTGCGTGGTTAGTTGAAAGCGGAAAAAAGAAGGAAAAAGTAAACTATTGGGAGATAGGGATGATGAATGAAAAACAAAAGCAGCACACTCACAAGTAAACCTTACGTTTGGGTGAATCGAGTTGCTAACTGAGACACATATGAGAAAGTAGTACTAAATGTGGTCAGTATTTCAGTGAAGTTGTAGGTGCGAAGCTCCAGGGGTTTAGGAGATACAGCTACCAATCACATGGAAGTACAGAATAGTCTTCATACAGTTGGAGGTAAAAGCTCTGTAAGACCTCTTGTAACGACAAAAGGTGAATAATAAATATATGGGTACATATTAGGACTAGGGGAAGTCATATAGTAAGGGTATACCTGACGGCGGCCATCTCGAAATCCGCCATTTTGAATTAAGGTTAAGTTTTTAAAATAGGAATAGGGTCATGTGATACATGATTTAAGGCGCAAATTTAATCAGAAGAACAATGGTGACGTTAATTTTGATTTACGCGCAATTGGTAAAAAGTTACAGGGAAATTAAATATTGTTGCAGCATATGTATTAGTCCTTTACCCCACCTTGTAAATTTTGTGTTAATGATAATAATTAAATAAAAAGCAGGTGGATAAATATTAGGTCTATGGTAAGAGTTGGCTTGATGGCGGCCATGTTCAAATCCGCCATTTTGAAGCAGACAAAATTTTTAAACAAAACGCATAACAGTGACACCTTATTAATAGCAAATTTTACCATAAATCCAACGGTATAACCATTTTTGCTTTATCATTAACCAGCATTTGCTATCGCATAAACAAGTTGCTAATTTAAGGGAAAATGGCAAAAGTGAAATTGAGTCATAATTGAAGTTGGGTCTTTCTTCCAGAAAAGTCCTCAATTAGTACAATCAATATGTAGTTCAGAAAAGAGTGCATGACTTGCACAAATGCTCTGCTCACAGTGAGCACATCTGACAAAGGCAATCGAGTTACACTTGACACATTTGTCGTTAACGATTCCGTCAAAGCAGTAGTCGTAAGGAGCGATCCTTTTAATTTTGTGCTGGTTAATGATAAAGCAAAAATGGTTATACCGTTGGAGTTATGGTAAAATTTGCTATTAATAAGGTAAATTTGCTATTAATAAGGTATCACTGTTATGCGTTTTGTTTAAAACTTTTGTCTGCTTCAAAATGGCGGACTTGAGCATGGCCGCCATCAAGGCAACTCTTACCATAGACCTAATATTTATCCACCTGCTTTTTATTTAATTATTATCATTAACACAAAATTTACAAGGTGGGATAAAGGACTAATACATATGCTGCAACAATATTTAATTTCCCTGTAACTTTTTACCAATTGCGCGTAAATCAAAATTAACGTCACCATTGTACTTCTGATTAAATTTGCGCCTTAAATCATGTATCACATGACCCTATTCCTATTTTAAAAACTTAACCTTAATTCAAAATGGCGGATTTCGAGATGGCCGCCGTCAGATATACCCTTACTATATGACTTCCCCTAGTCCTAATATGTACCCATATATTTGTTATTCACCTTTTGTCGTTACAAGAGGCCTTACAGAGCTTTTACCTCCAACTGTATGAAGACTATTCTGTACTTCCATGTGATTGGTAGCTGTATCTCCTAAACCCCTGGAGCTTTGCACCTACAACTTCACTGAAATACTGACCACATTTAGTACTACTTTCTCATATGTGTCTCAGTCAGCAACTCGATTCACCGAAACGTAAGGTTTACTTGTCAGTCTTTGGAAGTAGAACGTTATTTTTATTATTACATTCTTGTCAATAATTGATTCCACGGAAAACTGAAAGTGGTTATTCATTACTTGATTTCTATTATCATTTTAATACGTCGCGATACTTCCTTAAATATTGCCCGGGCAGCCTGGGCGCTTCCGCCGCCTCTGTTCGAGCGTAATTCTCACCGATACTCGGAACAGGTACAAGATAGTAAGTGAAATGTAAGTAAAATTGATTTGCAATGCTAATAAGTGAAGTTGGTGTGACACATGAGCTAATTTGTTTTCTGAAGGACATATGATGTAACCAAACTCCTTGTGTAATGCCTAAACTCACTAATAGAACCTAAATTCGGCAGTATTAGGGCAACAGTTGTCAGATTTATTACTATTTAAACTAATATCTATATATCCCACTCGAGTAAATTAATGTTATAGCATACGTTGTAATATTATGTTAGTATTGTGCTCTGATGGCAGGATATTAAAGTGAACAAGAGGTAATTTCCCAATTCTAGAAGAGAAATTGCTCTCTTACTTTGTTAGAAATAGCGAGAGCAGGCTGTAAGATCTGTTCAACATCGTATGTGGATAAAATTTAGTAGGGAGTGAAAGAAATGCATAGAAGAGTAACAAAAACTAACCGAAACAAACGGGTAAATTTATATGCGATTATTTCGAGTTTGAGCACTCCTTTTCTATTCTGTTAACCAACATGATACGCGTCGATGTAGCAAGATATGTTACACATTTCTTTACTTGTACAATCTCTCGAGATTACCAATTACAATAGCCAAAAAACATATTTACCTATCCCACATTTTTTCTTATCAATAACTTCGCAGTGAGTTAAGGAACTGGTTAGTGTTTATAACATACATATATCAAGTTCTTTCTCCGTCAATATATAATTAAATCAGTCTGACAGTGATAACAGTGACAATGGTACAGAATGAAGAATATGCGAGTGGTAGTTATCCCCCCCCCCCCAAAATAACAATTCAACGTTTTGGAATTCAATTTCTACATATCTTGCAACTCAATTGTAGTTAATAGTTTCCACTTAACTTGTGGATATATATGTCAATTCAACTCCGATTATTATGCAATGCAATGCAGTTTAAACAATAGTAATTTCAAACGTGTGATAGCACTAAAATGTCGACGGTAATTATTGAAAAACTTCTAATGTGTACAAATTCTAAATAATAGTTTGAGTTTATGGTATGAGTTTTAGATATAAAGAACACTTCGTACGCCGATACCTGTACCATCTGTTGACTTGATTTTACAAGCTTTTCCTGTTATGATAAATTTAGCTTCGTTTTGTACGCAATAACCAATAGATGTTTCTTGATATCAACTGCCTAACTAACTTTATGGTCTATGGAACCTGGAGGTTCATGCTACATTTACAAAAAGCTCCCCATTGACCTTTGTCTCTAGCCAAGTGGACCCAATTTCTACTTTGAATTCCTATTTCTGCGAGATTTATTTTAAGATTGCCCCCCATCTCCGCCTAGGTCTTCCTATTGGTCTTTTTCTGATTGAGTTTTCACTTAAAATTTTGATATCGTTTCTACATTCTTCCAGGCTGGCCACACGACTCTAACCATATTAAGTAAACCGTTTATATTACGCAGTTCCTCGTTATGAAGTTTCCGCCATTCCTATCAGTCTTGGATCCGAATATTCGCCTTAGGATTTTATTTTCGAATACTTTCAGTCTGCGTTCAAATAAGCGATCATGTTTCGCAACCGCACAGTACAATAGTTTGAAACACCAGGTATATGAGTAGGTGGGGGGCACCTGACACCCGGTAGCTGAAAAATCGCCTTTTTTTCCATGGTCTCCTGAGAGCAAGGACTCAATTTTCCACTGTCTCACGATACGCTATGACCCACGCCCCGTCAACTCATGGTCTTTTACGACCTCCATGTTAGGGGTGAATTTGTTCCCTTTTATGAGCACTTTTAAGGGGGTGTACTCGTTCCCTTTTATGAGCATATTTTCCAACCCCTATTTTAACATAGCAGAAATTATGAACACACTGCAGAACAGATAATACATAGCACAGCTAATAAAAGAGCATGGCATATTTTCCAACCCCTATTTTAACATAGCAAAAATTACACTGAGACTATGAACACACAACATTTTAGGGGTGTACTCGTTCTCTTTTATGAGCATATTTTCCAACCCCTATTATAATATAGCACAGATTGCATAGCAGATCTAATACGGCTTATTTTCCAACCTTTATTTTACTATAACAGAGACGGACATAGCACAGGGGGGTGTATTCATTTTCTCCACCCCTAATTGAACATAAGATTCATTCCCTTTTTAACCCCTACGAACATCAGACTACGTAACACACAGCAGAGCAGATAACAGATAAGAATACGTAACATAATAAGGGTGTATTCATTCTCTTTTATGAGCATATTTTCCACCCCTTATTTTAACATAGCAGATTTGTTGTCTTTTTCCACCCCTATTTGAACATAGCATATAATACATAAGTACTCGTTCTGTTAGAACCTTCCCTCCTCCTTTCTCATCCAGGGCTTGGGACCGGCAATGGCGGAGTTAAAAGGTTAGGTTATTCATTTTGTAGACATTTTAGCAGAGTTTAAAAAAATAACGACGTCTGGTTATTCACACACGTATAATCTCATGTCAACCACCATCACGCATACATGGTTTACGGAGAACTTAATCTCGCGCCAGTGACCATCACACATACATGGTTTACGGAGAACTTAATCTCGCGCCAGTGACCATGGTTTACGGAGAACTTAATCTCGCGCCAGGGACCATCACACACTCGGTTTACGGAGAACTTAATCTCGCGCCAGTGACCATCTCATAAATGAATAGAGCATAATATCATTAGCATCAATAGTGGTAAGTGAAAATTTGTTTAAGAAATTGCGTAGTGAATAACCAGACGCACGGCATGTTAGATACAAAAACAATAATGTCCACAAAATTGAGATAAATCACCTTGAATTCGTCTTTTATTCCATGTATAATACAGACAGTTTCGTTTTAAAAACCTTATATGATGATGTACATAAGGTGGAATACCATAGCTATCGAAATACTCCCCCACACGCATATTAGTTATATAAACAGCAACCCAATGTTCACCAGGCTTATCGCTAGAATCAGTGTTTATAATTATGGCTGCTGGAAATGTATGAATAAACAAAGGTAACTCATCGGCGGCATACACACCAATAAAATGATCTTTAGGCAAATTTTGTTGTAATACTTCATAAAGCTCAATTGTATTTAACATTTTTAATTAATATATACTTTTCTCTGGAAATCAATTTCTAATTCTGAAGAGAATTCAGCATAAATAATTGCTGTTACAGGAGATGGCAGTGCTTCTTTAAAATGAACCTCTAGGCGTACACTTCCTTGCCGTTGTGGGCTAGTATGAAATCCAGCGCTAGCACTAGAATCGGGAGTTAAATCAAACACCAGTAGAGTATAACCATTAGGATATTCGGCTAGTGAAATATTATTACCTTGATTAGAATAATAAATACCTGAACCTGTAAATAACGTGGAATATGCTTGTATATATAGCTTATTATCAAAATCAGGTTGTAATGGTTTGGAAGGCACAGGCGTTCCATCAACATACAGTGTAAAAAATGACATATTAAAATGCTGAAAATTGAACGGATTTGTCTGATAAGTACCATTAAAAGCAGTATTAGTAACAAAACCAATAATAATACGTTTAGGCACTAGGCCTGAAAATAGATCTGGAAGTGTACTATCCATAATTCCTTGTGGCAGCGTTTCAGTCTTCACTTGCACTTTTGTTATAGGATATTTTACTCTAAATTTAGGATTTTGTAATACTTTATTATGCGCTATTTTAACTGCTGGTGATACATCAACCTTTTTCACAAGCAATGTTGCATCTGTAATTACAACTTTTCCATCAGCATCTGCGTCACCCATTAGACAGAATGTAGGTTTAGCTGGAATTAGTTTAATGCGTAGTTGTACACCATTCAGTAAAAATTTCTCCTGATTAAATATATCAGCATGAATATAACCCAATAGTTCAAATGACTGACTTAAAGTAGTGAGAAGAAAACGTTGTTTAAATCCTACATTAGCATCGGCCACACTATCCATATGTCCTGCAGTATCTTTAAACCACATTGATGTTTGAAGATGCGTTGATTTAGCTTCAGCATTATAATTTAGTAGTTTTTCAATATACGATCGATATGGATATGTGTGTGAAGAGTAGGAAATAAGTTGATTATTTAAATATAATTGCAATTCACTGAACATTGCATTGAGAAAATCATTTACAGGGCCGATTTTCTTATCGGCAGAAGTTAAATTAGAACCATCTGATTTAGTAATTTTACCTTTAATATAAAACATTGTGTGCGATAAGTCAATATAGTCATCCCCATGACCGGGGACGACAAATTCTATTGGTGCATTATCAGCTATCGAAGCCACAGGCTTATATGGAACTATTTTATTACCTATAATACTGGTTTGAGTGGGTAAACCAGCAAATAAATCTAATTCTGATTTCATACACTCACACTTCATTTTTTTCTCTCTATTAATATACACACATGGTAAAATTTATAATACCGTATTACGTTTGCGAAAATGTAATTTTACACATACACTGCCATGTTGGAAAGGAAGTGGATTACCTGTACTATCTCTTAAATCAATAATAATTTGATCAAATTGTTTACGTTGCACGGAGACATAGTGAGGATTGTCAAAAATATGTACATTATTAATACCATACTCTGTAATATTTGTATTTATAATACGTAACAATGGAGCTACTGTGTCACCCACCATTTGTGGTTCTACAATATCACTGTAAATATACATAAGTGTAGGTAGCGATTTTTGTAAATCAGGTGGATAACGAGCATGATGCACAACTGCAATATCTTCTTGTTGTATGTGATCAAAACCTAATATTCTGGCTAGTTCAGGAGATAGACGTACTTCTATACGCCTCTCTTGGTCTTTTATTACTCTACTGACTTCAATTCGTTTTACTGATGCTTTAACTTTTAATTGTAAATTTAATATATCACTTTTATGATTAATTTGAGATAGAATATCATCGACATTATAATAGTGTCCTGGTAAGATTTTAGTTATGTTCCAGCTTTCTGTATTCATGAGGCGGTAATAAATATTATTAGTATATTTGGAAACATTCTGAAATGAATTTGTATAATGTACTTCAACAACTGCCGTCTCCCACTCACCTTTCTCTAGCACCAATGGATGATATAATTTGGTAGTATAACATGACAAAGTATTTTGTGGAAAATACTCCATAGAACTGTTACTCGGTAGTGTAAGATAAAAGCTAGTCTGTTCCATATTAATCAAAAATATCACTCTTCCTTTTCTTTGTACCACCAGTCGTCTTTGCAAAATGAACTTTTCTCCGTTTTCTTCTTCCAGATCCTACCAACACTTGATTTATTTTATTTTGAGCTTTAGTTTTTAAATTATTTTTAGCTTCTTGCCAACGTGATGTTAAAGCTTCGTCAATAGGTCTATTATCACCTAATACATCTCCAGCTACATTAATTCCTGTACGTAACAATTCTTTACCAACAGTTTTTGCTCCTTGTTTAATTAACGGAAATACACTTCGAAATAAACCACCTAAAAAACTTCCAATACCATAACCTTCTTGATATGGTGCACCTCTATACACGTTATAACCACCTCCTGCTTGGTGAGTATAGTATTTAAAGTATGGATCATTCATTATTATTATTATTTTTTCCTATATACACAAATATAACAGTTGTTTATAATATTGTATTGTGGTTAAATGTTTTTAAATATGACACAGGAATCCATGAATTAAAGGAAGGGGGATATCCCCGCCAACGAACAAGTACACGTTTACCTTTAACTTCTAAAATTTCGTCTATTTCATAAACTTTAGGCAGAGGCACTCCTTGTAATTCCTCCTCGTAAAATGTACCATCAATTACTTCACCATTTAAGTCCTCCAACATATAAACCACTTTCTTTTCCTTATGTATCACCTGTTTTATTTTAAATATTTCTACAGTCCACTTTTCTTTGTACCCTTTTTCAAAATGCCGTTTTGCTTTAGTAATGCGCACAGTATCACCTTTTTTATATTTTGCAATGTTAGTATGTGGCATTGGTTTTATTAATTTATTCCAAACTTGTTGAAAAGTGTCCTGGTTCACACTGGCGGGTGGTAATTGATGAGCTCTATGCGGCCTAGAATTATATGCCTGAACAAGTTTCGATAGCACATCTATGTATCGGTAAGTCTTCTTGGCTGTAAAATATTTCCACATTCGTTCTTTAAGAGTTCGATTAAAACGTTCCACCACACTTGCTTTAATATCGGCGTTTTGTGTTGTGAAGAATTTAATATTTTGTTTTTTTAAGTATAACTGAAATGGTCTATTAACAAACTCTGTACCTTTATCTGTTTGTAGACGTAAGGGTCTACGACGTGTAGATGCAAATATTTGCTTAAATGCTTTTATAATGTTTTCACCAGTTTTTGTACGTACAGGCACAGCCCAGGCATAACGACTAAACAAATCAATCACTGTTAAAATATACCTATTACCATCATTATACTTCTGCAGACTGTGCATATCGTTTAAATCCGCTTGCCACTGATCGTCGATATTGAACACTAAATAGGGATTACGTGGAAACTTTTTACGTACAGGCTTATGCAGGGTATAAGTCGATTGTTCTTTTACCCACTGTTGCACTTTGTGTAAAGGAATAGATTTCTTCACAGCTCTCCATAATGCAGTAGCAGTTGAAAACGAGGCAGGGTGTGAAGGGTTATAATAAATAGCGGCCAGCTTCTTCATATTTTATAATCACACCATCTGTTGACAACTTTACGTTTACGTGGTGGCTCCTCCTCCTCCTCCTCCTCTTCTTCTTCCTGTTTTGGATCAGCGGCAGATGATGTCAGCTTACGAATATATTCTATACGTTGTGGGTTGCCTATATACTCTAAAGGTATATTGGATTTTGCTAACAGTACAGCAAAGGGTTCCCAACCTGTAGGGGGAATATTTTTCTTGCGATACCTGACAAAATCTGCTATTAGATCTACTATATTAGCTCCAGGAATTAATTTATTATAAATATTAACATTACCACTGTCATCCCAATGAATGTTGGAATTTTGTTTTAATCTACGTAATAAAGGTCTTGCTTTACGCAGACAATTTTCGGGAAGAGTAGATAGCATTTCATCGTCCTCATCCTCCTCCTCCTCCTTCTTAGTACCAACACTAGTTGATGTTGTTGCAGTAGGTTTTTGCACAATGTGTAAATATTTTTGTAACACCTCTTTATAGCGTATCCATTTTTCTTCAACACTCATATTTTTATTATTTAAAATATTTTTCATCTCATCATCTAAATTAGATATAGTTTGATATTGGTGCAATTTTTCTGGTGCAATTAAAACAAGCTTTTGTGCATGCTGCATAATTATTTAATTAAAGTAGATAGTATACCTCCAATAATAGGTGCAAGCAAAGCAGTAAGAAACCCACCTTTTTGTACAATTATTCGTTTTTTCTTCTGTTTTAATGATGGACCTTTTTTCGCTAAATACCTCAATTCCTTTCTATACCTTTTTAATCTATTTTTCTCTTTTTTATTTAACGGAACATTTCCTTGTAATACGTTATAGGAACATTCACAAATAGAGCGAATTAATTCGGGATCAGCATTTTGTAAAATTGCTTGGCGTACTTTGGGTTTTGCCTTTGCTAAAAGTTTTAGTAAATGTGCACTCTCTTTGCTAATCATTTTTTTTGTAGCTATTATATTAAAATTGAGTATTAAAACATATCAGTTATTGAGATTATTTTTTTTTACCGGTACATAAACATAATTGTAAGAATCTGAGGGGAAAATTTTTGTTCGAACACGATGTTCGTCTGGAGTGCCCTGTTTTAAATCAAAAACCAAATAACTATGAGGATCTTGTGTTGCGTCCTGATAGGCTTCCTGTACAAATTTTGTGTTACCAGGATATAATTGGCGTGCTAGATAATTAATTTGAGCCTGGTCTCTGGGGTTTTTAAAACATATTATATAATGGCAATTTAATGATATGTCTCGCATACCTTTAGCTTGATGAAACAAATTTTGTGTTATAAAAATAACACTTAAATCTCGGTGGTGGCTACCTTTAGTAAAAAAGTCAACAATTCGTGTATCACACTCTCGCATTAAATCGTCAATAATTACCAGATGGGGGCCAGCTTGTGCCGGAAAATCATCTATTTTGGGGAGCCCTTCTTTAAATGTACAACCTGAGGATAGAGTTTCATACAGAGGTTGCCACTCACCATAACACCATACTATATTTTTCCATTTTTCGGCATAATGTTTTAAAAACTCTTTTACAAAATATGATTTACCACACCCAGTGGGACCAGCTATAATACAAGTAAATGGGTGTTGAAACTCCATATTCTGTTACACCACAAAATAATTATGGATATAATAACATATTATTATTACGATTCAGACGGTAGATTGGTAGCAGTAGTAGTAGTAGTAAATTCAGGCATAATTGTTTACAACTTAACATAATTGAGAACTAGTAATTATGCTCCACTGAATGCACGGCAAATGAAGCTGGAGTTTTCGCCATGTACAATCACTGAAATTTACCTGACCATTACTATCGTCATCTGACGATTGAATAAAACACTGACGAATACCGTTAAGAGTATCTGACAATGATATTTTATAATTTTCACTAATGAAAAATTGTGTAGGCAATGAAGAATTTGTATCAGCATTAAAGTAGTTTTCAATAAATGAATAATATGATAGAAAAGTATACCACTCATCAGGTGAAAGACGAATACGATCATAGTAATTATGTAAAATGATAATAACAGAAAATTCTCCCCCACCATCGTATGCTAGACCAACACATACCTCGATTTCATCGAAATAAAAATAATAACGATTTAAAATTTGATTATCCATTTTTTTTACTCTCTACTTAATTAAAAACTATCGTTTCTACTAATACTGTATTTACCCTATTCGATTTCTTTTATATCGAAACTCCATTTTCTCTCTCTTTTATATTTCTTCAAAAAAAATAAAATATTTATCAATCACCCAATAACATAGAAACTAATTCTAGTTGAATACGATTTGCTGTGACAGTATCTTCAACAAAAGTAACTTTAGAAAATTTACCCTTCACAACACATTCATATAGATATTTACTTATTAGAGGAGCAAGTGTAGAACATGAAGAAATTGCTTCATCAATACATGGGAAATAGTAACATATTTTTTTCCATGTAGAAAAATCTATTTCAACTCTACTATTATCATCATTTGCACAAATATACATTAAATTATCATCGTCATTATTAGCGTCAAGTATTACTTTCGTTTTCTCACTTAGTGCGTATTCAGTTGCATTCTCACCTTCTCTAAAATAATCATTTATATACATGGAATATGATAAAAACCTGGACCATTCATTAATTGATAACACAATACATTCATTAACAATGCGTAATTTTACAAACACATAAAATTTATAATCACTACTATATTTCAAATATACACAAAGATCAGTGGAATTATCAATGAAGTAAAAAGAACTTAAAAGTTGTTTTTTATCCATAATTATCTATTTACACAACTTATTCTTTTTTACAATAGTCTATTTCTCTTAAAGCCATAAGGCACTGTATCATAACTTCCTTCAACTCTTTTGCGTTTTGTGTGTACCAATTGATAGGTTTTCGTTTCCTCTTTGCTGATAATTTTGATGTCTTTTGTGCGAGCAATTTTGCAAGGGTTTGACACACTTACAGGAGGGGCATCATTCAGAACCATATTTCTAATTTGTTCGAAATTCACAATTTTCATTGTTTCACTATTTAGAGTAATTCCCCTCACCTTACAACAGGTCTTTGTTGTATCTCCGCTGAATACCTCGTACGCATAATTTTTGGTCTCGCCGCTACAAAATTCATTAATATATGCATTGGGACCTACATTATCTATTTCATTTTTTAACTCGCCGAAATAATCCCCAAGAGGTAATTTTATGCCTCCAGCTCTTACTATATAAATGAGACTATCCGTATCCATATATAACACATCTTTATCTAGCTTCTCTAAATAACTGTATAATTCTAAGCGACCATGCATAGTAGTATACGCAGCCAATATTACATTAGTATTTTTTAACGGAATAATTGCATCATCCAAAATCTTGTAATTTAATAATAATGCATCTTCATCAATTGGAATTACCTGTGTTACCTCAGTATTACTGTCGGTTAATTTATCATAAAATATGGCAGGTTCTCGAATAATTTGTGTGTGCGTCATATTATCATTCTGAGCAAATTTGCCCCATAAACAATTCAGTGCTAATTTGCAAATACTTTTTCGTGCTTTGTTTTTATTACCAATTTTCCCTTTGTCTAGTTGTACTCCCTCTCTTTCATAATAATCCTTAATATATTTATTTTTCTGTTCTTCACTTTTACACCATTTAGGCCAACCATGAGCTTCTGTTTTCAATTTCATGAACAAATTTATATAATCTGTAAATAAGCCACCTTCTTTTTTAACAGGATCATATTGCACTACTTTATATTCCCATACCTCATGCATTTCTAATATTTTATAACCTTTCTCTTGGGCTTTACGTACTTCGTCCACCACCCACGTCCCAGTGAGGGCCCTCTCCGCATCACTATGCTCACAGTCCTCTGTATTTAGAGTGTCCGCGCATCTACGACACAGAGGGAACAGAAGTTTATGATTGCTGCGATACGGAAGGACGGGGTGATACAAATCCCGGGGAGGAAGTACTGTACATTTTACGATACCCTCAAATTTATCTATTGCAGGACAATCGGCACCCACATAGATTTTTGGGTGCCCTATGGGATATTTTTTCACCTTGCAACAGTAGGGGTATAACGAAATGACGTCCACGTAGTGCACCTCCTCCCCGGGGGCAGTCTTATAGTAATATTTAACAGCGGAACATCGACCCCCATATAGAGCATCTCTAGGTTTGATAGGATCTTTTCTACATAGGGGGTGATGTGCCACCAATTCTGCAATTTGTGGATTTTTACGTAGTTCATTCTTCCGTTCACACCCCCACATTTCATGAACTACGTAGCCCAAGTTTTTTAAATGATTAATTTTTCTAATGGTGTTTTCATAGCGTATTTCAAGAGTGGTATGCGGATCATTATATATAGGTTTATCACGCCCTACTTTAAAACATTTAACACATCCGTGATAGAAACAACCTTCATATTCCCATACATGGATCTGTTCATCTATACGTGCATGACCATCTATTTTTAAAACACCATTTAGAACCATTTCCTTTCCATTTGCTGCGTGCTTGATTGTAATACCTAATCTTTCTTGTTCGTAAACCAACCATTGAATCGCTTCGATGGACTGTTGATCTAAACAACGATAACCATTATGAGGAATAATACCTATAGTCTGTTCTTTGAGAAACTTGCGTCGAAATACCAGATTACAAGCCGAGGCTATACTAATTGCTTCGACTAGTGGATTAACATCAGTTATTTGCTGGAATTCTACTTCGAATTTAATACATGCCTTCCGTAGAAGGTTAACATCCATGCGACAATAACGAATTAATTCTTCTTTAAAATTAAATGTCTGATTTGAGGATTTTTCATACCATTTCATAAACTGTTTTTGTTCTTTTTCCTTCATATACTGAAAACCATAGCATTTAGGGTCGGGCATAGGCCCTTCATAACTTTGATTATCTTTCGTATTAAAATAGTGTGGGAAATAACCTTTTGTTTCTTCTATGTCAAATGCATCAGATAATTTTGATAGAGCCATCGGAAAGAAATTAATACTATCAATGAATTTTAAATATTTACAATCAATACTCATTATTTTACACCCCTTCATTATGACGCTTGGAGTCCATCGTTTCGCTGATATCATTGCACGCAGGATAAAATGTGCATCATATCCTTTTGCATTATATGCAATGCATATAACTTTATTAATATTGGATGGTTTACTGCATAAATACTCCAGAAAATCAGTAACACACTCTTCACCATAAAAAATGTTTTCCTTTCTGTTGCAAATAGTATATGAATTACCCTCGCTATTCTCAAGACAATGATAACATACTTGCTGTGTGATTACCAAATTAGGCACATGTTCACGGAATATTTCATCTTGCCTACACTCAATGTCATATAATATCATCATCCATTTTCCTACGTTTGAATATTTTCGTGATTGCATGTAACATAAATGACGGTGGGGCATCATTTTATCACAGTTTATACAGAATGTTTCCCCACACTGGTGAGGATTTCTATTTTTCTTGATAACATACGCTTTAAGACATATTTTACATACTTTTAACTGTGAGCACAAACCTGATTTTATATGATACGCCATACATTCGTTACCGTAAAAACATCTGTTACAATTATTACAATTTAATACTTCATCTGTCTTCTTACATGGAGGATTTTTTCTACATTTATTGCATAATGCCTTACAGTGCCCTATATGCTTTTCTTTCATATTATATCTCTTATGGCATGTTTCGCAAAAGTATGAACAACTAAATGCAGCACATAGATTGGTAATAACATTGTAATGATTATTTATCAGGAGTAAATTAATTTTCTTCTCACCACCGATGCCCTCGAAAAATGTTTTCTCCCCCGTCAAATCGTCGTACACTGTAATCGTATAATCAGTTAAATATGATTGAATTAGTTTTAATTCAGGTATGCCACCACCATGCATCAAATTAACGCCAGAACTCTTACACAATAATTTAGCTTCTAAAGTCATAAAGTTCTTTTTTTGATTATAATAGGGTTGAGACGCATTTTTATTCCCTTTGTTATCAATGAGCCCTTTAGCAACTACAAGGGCGTGAGCAAGGCAACTACTATCTTTATTTTTAATAACGACTATACCATTGCATTTTTTCATATATTCTTCATCAGAGGAAAAATTTTGACTTTTCCTCCCTTCGCCTATAGGTAAAGCCACATGATGAAAATCAATAACAAAACGATCTTGTTCCATAAATTTTGCATTTGACTGAATGACTCGATTCAGAGCCTCCCAGACGAAGTCTTCACCGACATTCGCTGCTTCTCGAAATGAAAACCAAAACGATCTATCTGGATTATTCTGATTCCATAATGTCAGCCCTACCTGATGGTGGGAATCTACATCCTCCATCAACATATTCAATAGTTGAGCAATTCCACTTCGCAACCAGGTAATTGGGTTTTCCCCTTCAGGGGTTCTCGCAAGTTGTGCAGTTATCATTGTACCATTCATTCGGAATTTTTTGTACTTTCTAGTTATTTTGCTAATGATTGTAATTTTACTAGAACTTTCCATTTTTTATTGCTTTATTCTATCAACTAACAATTATTGGGGCTGTTCCCACTATAGAACACCAAGAAGTGTTTTTTCCAATAACGTTTTAGTGATATTTTCTAAAACTGAAAATAGTATTCTACCAACTATAGCAATTATTTACGAAAACCTATATCTCACGTATTTCCGCTGTTTGATGCTTTTACTGTAATTTGGGCTGTTCCCACTATAGTACACCAAGAAGTGTTTTTTCCAATAACGTATTCTTCCTAACGGTTTAGTGATGTTTTCTAAAACTGAAAATAGAGAAAAGCAAATTATTACATTTCTTACATTGCAAAATCATCCAAAAAAATCGCTTATTAGGCGTATCCCACATAAACTAATATTTATGGAAAAGAAGATATAATATTCATAATTAGCATGATTGAAAACATCGAATATTTCATCAACCAACCAACTATAGCGCAAGTTATGAGGAACACTTACAAATCCACACCGAAAATTTTGACAAAGTTCAAAACTAGCTTATTTTAAAAAAAATCTATATTCGGCTTATTTTTGGCCGCTGTGACACCGGGTTTTCACGAACGTACTCAACACAACGTATATTTCAAAAAATAATCTATCACGGGTGGGGTTATGAGGAACACTTACAAATCCACACCGAAAATTTTGACAAAGTTCAAAACTAGCTTATTTTTAAAAAAATCTTTATTCGGCTTATTTTTGGCCGCTGTGACACCGGGTTTTCACGAACGTACTCAACACAACGTATTCTTCAAAAAATAATCTATCATGGGTGGGGTTATGAGGAACACTTACAAATCCACACCGAAAATTTTGACAAAGTTCAAAACTAGCTTATTTTTAAAAAAATCTATATTCGGCTTATTTTTGGCCGCTGTGACACCGGGTTTTCACGAACGTACTCAACACAACGTATATTTCAAAAAATAATCTATCATGGGTGGGGTTATGAGGAACACTTAAAATCTGCACCGAAAATTTTGACAAAGTTCAAAACTAGCTTATTTTTAAAAAAATCTATATTCGGCTTATTTTTGGCCGCTGTGACACCGGGTTTTCACGAACGTACTCAACACAACGTATATTTCAAAAAATAATCTATCACGGGTGGGGTTATGAGGAACACTTAAAATCTGCACCGAAAATTTTGACAAAGTTCAAAAAATACTTACCCTTAATTCACACTTAAAATTCACTTCACTGTTCTCACACACTGCACACGATGTTATCTTCTTGCACGCCGACGAATAACTGACTGAGAATTGCTTCGAACCTCACCCCTTATATAGTGTTCTGCTTTCCTCTGATTGGCTAAAATAAAACTCTTTTTCATTGGAGCAAAATCTACAAGTCAAGTATCTCATTGGCTAAAATAAAACTATTTACTATTGGCTCCGAACAAAAACGACTAAGATATGTGCTAAATATTTTCTACGTCCATTTTGGGTAGCCAAAATTCATAAAATGGCCCATATCTCGAAAACGGTCAAAAATATCGAAAAAATAATCGAAAAAATCCCCCCGTACCTCACCCCTTGTCGTTTTTAGACATGAGGAACCCATGGAACCATGTTTCAATCTTGTACGACAAGTGTGGGGGGCCACGGTGGCCCCGAAAAAAACTTCTCTTGAAAACTGTAAGAGATAGAGCAGCCATAACACATTGAAGTGCTGTTTCTCGTCTTTCATGGTTAATATTTTCTAAGTCCATTTTGGGTAGCCAAAATTCATAAAATGGCCCATATCTCGAAAACGGTCAAAAATATCGAAAAAATAATCAAAAAAATCCCCCCGTACCTCACCCCTTGTCGTTTTTAGACATGAGGAACCCATGGAACCATGTTTCAATCTTGTACGACAAGTGTGGGGGGCCACGGTGGCCCCGAAAAAACTTGGTGTCCAAAAATCATAAAATGGTCCATATCTCGAAAACGGTCAAAAATATCAAAAAAATAATCGAAAAAATCTCCCCTTTATAAATCCCCTTGCCGATTTTACACATGAAGAACCCAAGGAACCATGTTTCAATCTTGTACGACAAGGGTGGGCCAAGTTGCCAAAAAAAACTTCGGATCGTCATATCTCGAGAACGGTGAGAGATAGAAATAAAATTTTAACGGCATACGATTTAGGATCATCAAATGTATAATCTACCCAAGTTTGGTAAACAAACATCGCCCAACTTTCAACTTTTTCGAAAATCGAAATTTTTTGCCTCTAGACCGTCATATCTCGAAAGCGGTAAGAGATAGAGCCACATTTTTGACCGGTCTTTCCAGTGGAGTGCACATATACAGAGTTTCAAAAACTCAGAAACCAGATGGGTCGAAATTTTGAAAAATTCGAATCGTTATATCTGGAAAACGGTGAGAGATAGAAATAAAATTTTAACGGCATTCGATTTAGGATCATCAAATGTATCATCTACCCGAGTTTGACAAACATCGTGCAACTTTCAACTTTTTCGAAATCAAAATGTTTGTCTCTGCTAGAACAAGTCTTGTCCACCACATCTGAGCCCTACTGTGTTGAATGCTTCCTTATTATCTGCTATGTTAAAATAGGGATTGGAAAATATGCCATACTCTTTTTTTTTTTTTTACCTCTGCTAGGGGTTGAACTGGTACAGGGAATGAATCTTATGTAATATCTGCTATGTTCAAATAACGAGTACACTCCTGCTATGTTAAAATAGGGGTTGAAAAATATGCCATACTCTTTTATTACCTCTGCTAGGGGTTGAACGAGTACACCATAGCTGTTTGTCTACTATGTAATCTGTGCTATGTTTGTAATCTCCATGTATTCTCTGCTATGGTAAAATAAGGGGTGGAAAAAGTATGTAGTCTTATGTATTATCTGCTATGTTACGTACTCTTATGTGCACTTTTATGTGTTCGTAGGGGTTGAAAACGAGTACACCTTTGTTATGTGTTACGTGTTATCTCTGCTCTTCTATGTGTTCGTAGGGGGTGGAAAATATGCTCATTAAAGGGAACGAGTACACCCCCTAAAATGTGCTCATAAAAGGGAACGAGTACACCCCCTTAAAAGTGCTCATAAAAGGGAACAAATTCACCCCTAACATGGAGGTCGTAAAAGACCATGAGTTGACGGGGCGTGGGTCATAGCGTATCGTGAGACAGTGGAAAATTGAGTCCTTGCTCTCAGGAGACCATGGAAAAAAAGGCGATTTTTCAGCTACCGGGTGTCAGGTGCCCCCCACCTACTTATATGCGTTCTTCGAAAGGATACGCGAATAGAAAAGATTTTTGACTGAATATTAATACTAATTCCCTGTTTTCAGTCGATATTTAATTAACTCGTTTATATGGTTTTGGCCAGTATTGATCCTACATATTTGAAAATATTCACTTTGTAGAAATTATTATTTAATGTGTTAACGTATCCATAATTTGCAGTGTCACAGTCACGACGAACTTTCATTAGTTCTATTCTATTAGTATTTAGTTGTTACTGCGTTTACTTCTACACTGATGTCTCTACAGGAGTTTAATGAAACCTCTCCATCTCACTTTATTGTGCTCATATTTACATCATCAGTAAAAGCCATAATCTGGTGAGTGCTATTCACCTCTAAGTCCTAGTTGCTATAGCTGATTTGCCTTAGGGTCTGTTTGGGATTATTTGTGTATTTAACAGTGTGTGTGCCTTTAGCTGGCAACAGTGTTCAAGTTGCTTAACGTTTTTCTATTGTTTGGGGAATAGTGTGTGAATGTGGAGGCAGCAAGAACATGCAGTTTTGGTGGACCATATATCATGGTCGAAATCATACAACATATCACAAACAATAAGCCATCGTATCATAAACATTTACAACTAAAGACCTTGTGAACATGTTTATTCTCGTGTATTATTTTTGTGTGCAAACTGAAGGTGTAATCATTAAATACAGTGAATTTATATTTGGTTGCATTCATGTGGTGTACGAATCAAGCCTTACAGTCCACTAGTATGAATATTGTTTTTAGCATTGTTATTGTACTTTAGTGAAGTAACAAATACATACATTCATATTGTACATTTGGTCCTATCCGGGCCACATGAGTGCGAAGATTTCTGAGAATTGTTCTGTGCTGTTGTGAAGAGAAATGTGTTTGTGTCGGCCTATATGTGGTGCTATCACGTACGTTGGACAATAATCACGTTTGTGTAGGCGGACAGCTGTTGTACCAGGACCAGGCTTCTGGAGTATATTTCATAGGTAAAAAAAAAAAAAAAAAAAAAATCATAATCAGGTCAGTAGTTTTTTATTCTTCATATTTCTGCGTAGCATTTAATCATGAGTGAATCACACCAGCGTCTTTTAAGGCAAAGATCTGCATACAGAGGCCAATTAACAAGAATAAACACTTTTGTTCAGGCCTTTGATCCAAATGAAGGCAATATAGAAGAAATACGTGCACGCTTAAAACATCTAAATAACGTCTGGTCAAAGTTGCAGGAGGTGCAAGATACTATTGAAATTGATCAAATCGAACCCGAAGCGGAAGCAGTTAACGTTCGTGCAGAAATTGAAAATGTGTATTTTTCTTTAGAGGCTCAAATGCAAGCACTTGTTGTAAAGCATGGAAATAAAGAATCAGCTGTTAATAATAACACTAGCAGTAGCGCACAAGTTAAATTACCGGTCATACAGTTGCCTGCATTTGACGGGAACTGTAAACATTGGTTATCATATAAGGACACTTTTACATCTCTTATTCACGAGAATAAAGACATTTCCACAGTACAGAAGTTTCAGCACCTCCGAACTTCTCTTAAGGGCGAAGCGTTAAACCTAATTGAAAATTTACCAATTACCGAAACAAATTATTCAGTAGCATGGCAATTACTCGTTGACAGGTATTCAAATAAAAGGCTAATTGCTTCTTCTTACATTCACGAAATACTACAAATCAAGCCAGTGTATAAAGAAAATGTAAGTGAACTTCGCGCTTTTATAAATACAGCTACCAGCAATATAAATGCGCTACAAGCACTTGAGCCAAACGTAAACCTCACAGACGTAATTTTGACCCAACACTTTGTATCAAAATTAGACGCTAGTACTAGAAAGTCATGGGAGCTTCAAAATACGAATTCTAATTTTCCTGCTTTATCAGAATTCTTTTCGTTTTTAGAGAAACGTTGTCAGGTGCTTGAGAACATGAGAACTAGTATTGATGGTGTGAAGCAGGGTAGTAGCGTACAAAACAAGCAAACAAAAAGTATTCAGTCATCAAAGACTTATTTATCAACATTTTCAAATGCATGCGAATTTTGTAATAGCCAGCATCCCTTATATTCTTGTTCGTCTTTTGTGAATGCGGGACACAGCCAAAAATTAGAGTGCATTCGTAAAAATAAATTATGCATGATTTGTTTGAAAAGTGATCATTTTTTGAAGAATTGTAAATCGAGAGGTTGTAAAAAGTGTTCCAAAAAGCACAATACATTATTGCATGTAGACGTAACAAAGGACAAATCAGTGCGGTTTCCAAGTGTAAGCAGTGCCGCGGTGCAAGAGCGTAGTAACAACTCAGATTCCAGTGAAAATTTAGGGCAAGTGTCATATTGTGCATTAAAGGCTAGGCCTAACGCAAGAGTGTTGTTATCTACTGCAATAGTAAAAGTAAGGGATAACAAGGGAAATTTGGTTCCTTGTCGCGCGCTTCTAGACAGTGCTAGTCAGACCAATTTCGTAACAGAGAATTTGGTGCAACAATTGAACATCAAAGGGTATAGACAGTATACTCCAATTCAAGGTATAAATCAATCAATATCTAATACAAAGTACTCTGTAGATATTTGTGTCCATTCATGTGTTAACACATTTTCATTGAATATAAGTTGTTCAGTTCTCCCTCACATTACAAGTAAACTACCGGAAGAAAGAATTAATTATGACGATTGGAACATTCCCAAGGACACTGTTCTAGCAGATCCTACTTTTAATGCGCCTGGGGTAATAGATATTCTTTTAGGTGCGGAAGTATTCTACATAATTATGAAGTCAGGACACAAAACACGGCCAGGTGATTTTCCAGTGCTTCAGGAGACAGAATTGGGATGGATCGTGGCAGGACGCATTCCTCAAGAACGTGACCCCCATATTCCATTAGCAACATGTTTTGTAAAGACAAACATAGATCTACAGCAACAACTTCAAAAATTCTGGGAACTAGAAGAAATTACTGTTACACCTAGATCAAGCGAAGAGCTTGCATGTGAGCGACATTTCGTTCAGAATACAACAAGAATACAGGGCGTTTCATTGTACGATTGCCTTTGCTTGAAGACCGTACAGTTTTAGGCGATTCTTATCAGCAGGCATTGGTTAGATTAAAGCAATTGGAAAGAAGATTCGATCAACACCCGGACTTTGAAGCTAAATATTCGGAATTCATGCAAGAATATGAAGATCTTGGTCACATGGTAAGGATAGATGAGCGTAAAAAGGAGGACGTTCAACGTTGCATACTATTTGCCACATCATGCAGTTTTTAAGCCCACAAGCTCTACAACGAAGCTCCGTGTGGTGTTTGATGCTTCAGCAAAATCTGACAGCGGAAAAAGCCTCAACGACATTCTCTTAGTTGGTCCTACAATACAGCAAGATTTGTTTTCTATCATTTTGCGCTTCAGAACTCATTCGGTGGTATTCACTGCAGATATCGCTAAGATGTATCGCATGGTCAATGTTCATCCAGAAGACACGCCATTACAACGTATATTGTGGAGAAGATCTAGAAATGAACCGATTCAAGTTTTTGAGTTGAAAACACTAACGTATGGTACGGTATGTGCTTCATTTGTGGCCACAAGATGCCTACAGCAATTAGCAGATGAAGAAGAGCATAATTACCCTGTAGCAGCAGAAATATTACGTCGAGACTTCTATATTGACGATGTTTGTAGTGGCATGAGCAACATACAGCAAGCTCTAGAGGTCCAGAAGCAATTGATAGAGTTACTGGGAAAGGGAGGTTTTATACTTAGGAAATGGAGTTCGAATGATCCAAGGTTATTGGAATCCATCTCGCCAGAGCTTCGAGAAGTGCAGCGTCCAATCCAGTTCCATGAGGGCCAAGGCGTCAAGGCATTAGGATTGTCATGGCATCCAGACAAGGATATGTTTCTCGTTGAAAGCAAGACGACACCAGTGAAGGTTCAAGAGTGCATTACTAAACGCCAGATTGCTTCAATCATTGCCACTATATTCGATCCATTAGGAGTAATTTCACCAGTTGTCATTTCATACAAAATATTTTTGCAAGAATTGTGGCGGCAAAAGGTTCAATGGGACAACAGTATACCAATGGAATTAGCAAAGAAATGGACTCAATTATACAAGCAACTTCCATTAATCAATCAGATTAAATTCGATAGATATGTACTTGTTCAAGGAGACATAGCGGAGATTCAGATCCATGGTTTTTCAGATGCTTCTCAAAGAGCATATGGAGCTTGCATTTATATGCGATCGATCAATCAACAAGGAGAAATATCAGTTAAGTTATTGTGTGCTAAATCACGTGTGGCCCCAGTCAAGAAAATCACTCTCCCACGTCTGGAGTTATGCGCAGCAGTTGTTTTGGCAAAGTTAGTTCACAAGATTTTACCAATTTTAAAATTGAACATAAGTAGCGTCCATCTATGGACCGACTCCCAAATTGTGTTAGCATGGCTAGCTTCTCCGTGCAACAAATGGAAACCTTTCGTGGCCAACAGAGTAGCTCAAATTCAAGACTTAACTGACGTTAGCTGTTGGAAACATGTAACTTCTTCAGACAACCCTGGAGACTTGATTTCAAGAGGAATAGATGCAGTTTCCATAAAGGACAATTCATTATGGTGGCACGGTCCACAATGGCTTTCTAGTTTAGAATCTAATTGGTCAGTCATAAGTAAGGATTCACTGCAACCAGATCAAGTTCCAGAGAGTAAGGGAACCATAACATTGACAGTCACTTTAGACAATTGGTGCAATGAAACCATAACAAGATTCTCAAAATTGTCAAGGTTAGTTAGAACAATAGCATATTGTAGACGTTTTGTTCATAACATCAGACACAAGCAAAACAAACTAACAGAAGGTCTTTCAGTACAAGAACTTCATACAGCGCTCCATGTTTGCATCAAATGGACACAAGAAATTGAATTTCACAGCGAATTACAGCATCTTCGTGATGGAAACATTGTTCCGCCAAGAAGTAAATTGAACAACTTACATCCATTCTTAGATAGTGAAGGCGTGATCCGAGTTGGAGGAAGATTGGAGAATAGTCAACTTCCGTTTGACGCCAAACATCAAATAGTTCTGCCTTCAAACCAACACTTAACAAAACTTATAGTTGAAGCAGAACACTTAAGATTACTTCATGCTGGACCCCAATTATTAATATCATCACTACGCCAGAAATATTGGATCATCAGGTGCAAACAGGTAGTAAAACAAGTGATCCATCATTGCTTCACGTGTTTCAAGTTAAAGGCCAGTGGTTCAAAACAACTTATGGGACAGTTGCCAGCAGCTCGTGTGCAGCAAGCCAGACCATTCCTAAACGTAGGCGTGGACTACGCTGGAGCGTTTTACATAAAATCAGGAGCAGTTAGAAATAGATCTGTACGTAAGGCATATGTTGCATTATTTGTTTGTTTATCCACCAAGGCAATACATCTGGAATTGGTAACAGATCTTAGTGCGCAGTCATTCATAGCAGCTTTACGCAGATTCATAGCCATACGAGGAAGATGTCTCAATATATACAGCGACAATGGCACAAATTTCGTTGGAGCCAACAACGAATTGAAAGAATTGTATCAGCTGTTTTCATCAGATCCTTTTAGTTCTCAAGTTCATGATTTTACATCGACCGAAGGAATTCAGTGGCACTTCATACCACCAAATTCGCCGCATTTTGGAGGACTATGGGAAGCCGGTATAAAATCAATGAAATACCATCTACTTCGTATTACAAAAGGTGCAGTGTTAACATATGAAGAGTTTGCAACATTACTCACACAGATTGAGGCCTGTCTCAACTCTCGACCACTTACAGTGCTATCAAGTGAGCCTAACGACATCAGTGTTCTCACCCCTGGACATTGTTTAATTGGAGAAGCACTTACAGCTTTACCAGAGCCTAACCTCACCGACCTACCATACAACCGCTTATCTCGTTGGCAGAAGATACAACAACTAAAACAACACATTTGGAAGAGATGGTCCCGAGATTATTTACATGGTCTTCAACAACGCTCTAAGACAACTTCACCGCAACACAATCTCAAGGTCGGAGATGTAGTTTTGCTGATTGAAGACAACGTTCCTGCATTGCAGTGGAAATTGGGCATCATTGAAAAAGTGTTCCCAGGAAAGGATTTCTTAGTTCGTGTAGTGACGGTTCGTACTACAACTGGAACATATAAACGTTCCATCAAGAAACTAGTTGCATTACCATATAACAAGGATTAGAATTGAGATTTGAGTAATAAAAAATAAGTACAGTTGTAACATTGCTTCAAGTTTTGTGTTCGTTTCGTTTTTTATATGTATCATTTTGTTTTATTTGGTCAGACCTTAGCTGACCAACAGGGGGGAGTATGTTTGGGATTATTTGTGTATTTAACAGTGTGTGTGCCTTTAGCTGGCAACAGTGTTCAAGTTGCTTAACGTTTTTCTATTGTTTGGGGAATAGTGTGTGAATGTGGAGGCAGCAAGAACATGCAGTTTTGGTGGACCATATATCATGGTCGAAATCATACAACATATCACAAACAATAAGCCATCGTATCATAAACATTTACAACTAAAGACCTTGTGAACATGTTTATTCTCGTGTATTATTTTTGTGTGCAAACTGAAGGTGTAATCATTAAATACAGTGAATTTATATTTGGTTGCATTCATGTGGTGTACGAATCAAGCCTTACAGTCCACTAGTATGAATATTGTTTTTAGCATTGTTATTGTACTTTAGTGAAGTAACAAATACATACATTCATATTGTACAGGGTCTATAGTGTGTTTTAGAACAAAATCGAATAATAATGAAGAAAACGCTTCTCTTTATTTCAGACCAATCTCAATGTAAAAGTTCGTAGGCAACTACCGTATTTTAGTACTCGGATTTTACTTTGGGGTTCAGTTAAATACATTCAAATTTATCTAACTAGTATTTTCGATATTAAAAAATTCGTGAAGAATGTTATAAAATCTTTCCTTTCTAACAGAGTCGTAGGCGTTTCTGAAATCAGTAAATAATTAATATACTGGAGTATAATATTTTTAGCTGTGTGTTGAGCCCTGTCAAAGTAATATTTCCATTTATTAAAAATACTATCCTTGTTCATGATAATTATTTCCTCCGCTTTCTTTAATATATAAGCGCGGTTTGGATATCCTTACTTAATTTCTTTGATGTTCTACCTGTCCCAAGTATTTTTGTTTTTACTACTATCTTCAGTTAATTCATTTTAGCCTATAAAAACATGTTTCTTTGTTCTAGATGTTTTTGAAGTTTCCCGCCTGATATCAACGACATTTTGTGCAGTTCTATAGTTTGGATTTTGTAGCCAACGCAGTTTTACCTGTTTCCTCTTCTCTGCTAGTTTAGTGCATTCCTGATCGGAACATAGTTTATTCCAATATATTGCTGTGCGCCCTAATTTTTCTTTTGCTGCAATTTTAATACTATTCCTAATTTTAAACTAGGTTTACCCAATGTTAGTTTATTCCTAACCTTCTAACACCGGAAATCTATTCGACATTTCAATCTGGTATTCTCCTCAAACCTAACACTCTTCTACTTGCTTTAAATTAAAAATCTCCGTTCCAGATGCTGAAGATTTCATCTTTTGGACAATAATCTCTCTCTTATAGGCGCTGCTACCAGCTAGTGGGCAGTGTCACAGTCAGTTTCTCTAAATGACCGGACATCAATTATGTTAGGCCGTCTTCTTTTATCTTTCCACTGAACTGTCTTCTTTTATCTTTTTTTTATCGTCATCAATTTGATTATGTGTTTTTCCATCTGATGAGGTCCAAGTATAAATATCACGATGTGTGAATACTGTAACGATATCTTTGTATTTTTAGTGTAATTCTAAATATCTTTTATTATACTTCTGGGCAATGTGTGATTTTAAATTATGCACTAACTAGTTAGAAGAAGAAGAAGATACGAAAAAAAAGAAATAGAATCAAATGATATAATAGTTCACGAACTATCATATAAAGTATGTATGCGTAAATGAAAGTGTATTTTATTTCAATAATTGTGTGCCACCATAAAAGCTAGGAAACCCAAACGCAACATAAACTGTTTTGAGAAAGTTTAGTGATATAATATAGATAAAAATATGACTGAGGACCTTGTATAACGAGTTACGTTATAATATTGTATTCTTTATCATAAGGTTTCTGGATGTGGCAAAGTTCACGAGTCTAACACCGTTGTAATTATTTTAGCTATTAATATTTTCATTCCCTACGATCGGTTTGAAAATATTCTCTCGATCTACCTTCGCATTGAGTTCTCCTAAAAGAATTTTCAAATGATAACGCGGTAGTCGGTCAAATACATGTTCTACTTCCTCGTAAAAATGGTCCTATATAACGTCATCCTTATCTTCTATTTGGGCATATAAATTTAGAATAATAATATCGCATCACTGAATCTGAAGAATAAGAAAATAGCATATCACTAATAAATCCAACATATCTAATTGCTGATACTATTCGTTCATGAACAAAAAACACTGTTTCTAGTTGTGATACTTTTTCCTTTCACATTGAATAAAACGTAAAATTTAGTGTTCGCATTTCTCCCTTTCCTTTCCATCTACCCTCCTATACTCGTACCAGGTGCATCATATATTTCCCTAATTCACTTGTTAGGGATTTTAATGCGCCTGGCCTAGAAAATCTTCTTATACTGAATGTTCCAAATTTCAAATCAATTTTATTATGCAGAGGACGTGTCAATTTATCAATCTTGGACCGAGGATTCTGAGAATATTTTTGAACAAGAATCTTTCTTTTTCCAGGATGATATTGTTAGCCTCAAGTGAAATCCCCAAGCTGGAGAACCACACTTTGTCGTTTGTCCGCGACTATTTATTCAATATATTCGCAACTAACTTCTAAATCTGGAGGCCTCCTCCTCTATCTGCAACCTGAGGACGGGCCATGTTGTGGTGACAGGAACCCACGTTACATCATATTGATATAAAATATTGCTGATTATATATACACTTATTTTATAACAACTGATTAACCATTATTTGTTAAACAAATTTAACTATTTCTCTTTTGAGCAGTTCGGTGTCAGACAATTTAACCATAACCTCCCAAAATGAGTAAGGAAATGTATTCTGCTAAACTTACTATATGAAAACATATTACCGTATGATTGAACTTGAGTTGTTCCATTATTTCACCTCTTACATTATTTCTGGATCCATGCGTATTCCATAATTTACCATTATATTGCACTATCTGTTTACCGTTAAATAGGACTCAAGAATGTTTAGAATAAAAATCTTGACATCCACGAAAATTTACACTAAAAACTGGGACATTATTAGCAATTAACTTACATAGTCACAGTTATGCACATGGTTTTTGTTGAAAGATAAAAATTAATTAAATAGTAGGTCAATACTCAACATGAGAGAGTGACAGAGAGTAGGTTCCTATTAGTTGAGTACCGGTGAATAACGAAAGCAGCATTTTTAAAACATAACACCAATAATATCAACTCATATTTTGAAAAAAAAAAAAAAACTGGGACATTTGGAGTTTTGAAGAATTTATGGGAGAACAAGTAATGTAAATCTAGGACTTTCTCAACTAAATCGTGGCGAATATGAGCCGTGCTCTTAAACCATTTGTCTCTGTTCCTCATTTCTGAAACAGAAATTGTCATCTTTCCAAAATAATGAGTGTGGGAGACTTGGAAGTCTAGAGCACAAGCACGTCAGCAAAGAAGCCGATGGTGGCTGAGGATATCAAAAGGGGACTTTCAGAGAAGCCGATGGTCGCCGAGACTACCAAAAGGGGATCAACAGAGGAGCCGATGGTGGCCGAGACTACCGAAAGGGGATCTACAGAGAAGCCGATGGTGGCCGAGACTACCAAAAGGTGATCAACAGAGGAGCCGATGGTGGCAGGGACTACCAAAAGGGGATCAACAGAGAAGCCGATGGTGGCCGAGACTACCAAAAGGGGATCAACTGAGGAGCCGATGGTGGCCGAGACTATCAAAAGGGGATCAACAGAAAAGCTGATGGTAGCAGAGAAGAGCAGCAAGGATGCCACTTTTGGTTAAGGAATTCGAAGAAAGGTTCGATTGGGGTCGTCGGTTTCCGAGAAGAACGACTATGAGGTCGATGATGAACTACGAAGTCGACGGTGAAGCTCGGAGAGGTGCCGAGGGCACAGATGAAATGCCAGAAATTGCTTGCTTAATAGAAAGGAAAGTGTTCTTTCTTTCTTTATCTTTTTTTAAAGAAACGAAATCATTAGGAAATGGACATAACATATTTTCGGCTGAAACTGTAATGTTGTGGAGAACGCATTCTAGTTTACTATTCTCTTGTTATCTTTTTGGTGCAAATGATGCTTACTAAAGGAAGCACATGGAATGATTTACTTGTTACAGATTGTAGGAGTTTTGCTGACTATTTTGATATATAAGTGTAGTATAAAATAATGAGATTGATTTTCTTTAAACGATAATTTTATTGGTTTTACAAATCAAGGATCTCACCTTCAAAATAGTCCATTTGGGCAGCTGCACAACGATGGAGACGTTATTTCTGTTCTTTGTAGCGGTGCTGGAAGGCTTCTTTTGGATTATTTTTCAGCTTGTCCGTTATGCTCTTCCGGATATTGTCCAAAGTACCGTTAATCAACGATAAGATCTCACAAGAGACTTTACTCTTTCTATATTGTCATCCGTTATTCATGTTGAAGACCTTTCCGCAAGAGATTCGCCTTATCCGTGTTTTCGCCATTCTAAAAAAGATTTCTACCATCTGCACACTTCCACCTGGATAGGTAATGCTTTCCATAATTTCTTCGTAACTTTTCGTAAGTTACAGTAGCGGATTCGTCAAGTTTTATACAAAATTTGGCAGAACATTTCTCAAACGCCATTGCTAGTCCATTTTCGTACCACATCTTTCAAAGGCAACTTCACTTTACAACGATAACGTTGCAATTGTAATTAATTTATAATTTATTTGTAAATGTGCTTAAAATATACCTGCACAAGCTATTATGAATATGGATCAGAGGCGAACTGTGTGAGCAGTTATTTCTAATTGAAAGAAATATGTGTTAATCTTTTTTTCGCTTGTCATTTTTTATACCGTTGCTATGGTGATGTGTAATGTAATAAGTGGTAATATCCGACATGTTGTGTAATGAATCAGTCAACGAATAGAATTATTCGTAAGTTTTAATAATTAAATAATATAAAAGCAAATAATTATAGTGACTTGTCTTATTACATATTGAACCAGGTAGTTTAATGGTGTTACGTGAACCTATTCTAGTTAATATATTAGTGTGTTAAAAGTAAATAAACTGTATATATGAAAACGTAACACTTCTATATGCAATGGAATAATTTATTGTTCCATAAATAATGGTGCCTTTCAACCGCGGGACCTTGTGTATGTCTTGAAGTTAAGTAAATACGGGGTATTGAAAATTTGTAATAAGACGTATGAATCTTCAGTTTACATATTTACGCAGTGGTCGAAAAATCGAACGTAAAGTAAATATGGCAAGTGAACAAAATAATGATCAAGTACTGTCAGACAATACTCAAGAATCCATGTCTCAATCTGTGGATAATAATCAAATTTTGCAAATGTTTAAGCAATTAACACAACAAATCAATGATCTTAAGCAAGATCAAACACAGAAGTTTGAACATTTTCAGCAAAGTCAAACGCAACAAATCAATGATCTTAAGAACGATCAAACTCAACAAATTAGCGATCTCAAGGAAGACCTTAAAAATAGGTTAAATCAGCAAACTTTAGACTTTGAAGAGAAGTTTGAACAGTTACAACATTGTCATGAAAATAAACTGAAAGCTAATTCAACAAGAATTTGTGCGTATGAATCAGAGTATTGTGACTAAATTTGAAAAATATGATGAAAAACTGGAAGAAGTTGAACATAAGATCGATGAATTTCAAGATTCCATAAATGGATTAGAATCTATGGTATGCGTGAATGAAACTCACATCAAGCGACTACAAGAAGAAGTCAACATTATCAAAGAGAAATGCGTTCCAGAAAGCACGTCCCAAGAAGATGGACCTAGTCATATAATACACCCGGTGTCTAATAATCGTCATCCTAATCACCAGCGTCGCCAAGTGTTGGAAAACAACAACTCTACCAGTGGTGAAGAGGATAGAACTGATTTTGAGAGAAGAGTGAGACCGCCATCTACACGTAATTTCAATAGGCAGGCGAAAACAGTCACAGGATAAATTTATAACATTCCGTGAGGTTAAGTCCCTTAGTAAATTTAGTGGTGTGCCTGAAGATATTCCTGCAAGATCATTTCTCGAAAAATTCGAAGATGAATGTGAACTTATTGGTGTAGATAAGTCACAATATTTAAAATTACTGCCTCATGAGTTGTTACCGCCTTGTTCAATTTGGGTCAAAGCTATTAGGGGTAATTTAAGTACTTATTCTGACTAAAAATGCTCTCTTGTCGAAATATGAGAATGATTTTATGATTGCAAATAGAGATGCCGTTTTAAGAACGAAAAATTATTCTCCAAAAATTCATGGTAGCATTACTGAATTTGTAGTTTCTACTTATAATGAATTAAGATCCTTAAACCCAACTTATCCCTAATCACGTATAATAGCTTCTATTAGGATTTTGCTTCCTTTTAGATTACAGCAACTGTTGATGTCAGCACAATGTATCAATTTCAACCATCTGATCATGCTAGTTCAAAATTACGAAAGTCAATCTGTAATGCATAATTGTAACAATAGAATTCAAAATAGAGGGCAGAACAATTCTCGACGTAATCCAATTCAGTATGCAGCAGTTCGTAATATCAGTGTGCAACCTGATAATAATGTTAATGTACGTAGTTTCAATAAAAGGAGAAATGGTTGTAATAGTACCGGTAATCAGACTCAATCTAATTACAGAAATCAAGCTGGAATCCTTAGAAATTTGAGGAATGGCAACCGGAATTTCAACAGAAATAATAATTATTGTAGATTTTCACCTAATCGCTTTGTATATGGCAGGAGTTTTGTAAGCAGAAATCCAAATAATGTAACTATGCCTATTCGGCAAGGTAGTACTACAGATTGCGGGATACAATGTGATTTAAACGAAGATATAAGACAACATAATTTAAACTAGGATATGCTGATATGGGAGGGGTTGAAACCATATCAGCATCGTGTACTTCTCATCAACTTTCAGATTATGAAACTGGTTTAAAGTTTTTTGATAAAAATGTCTCTTACCAATACATACCCGTGGCCAATAGCTCATGGAGATTTGACGATGATGGGAATTAAACCCAGATTAAAAAGATTTTGTCTTTTTAAAATCATTCTGTACAGCGAGAATTAATATAACAGTTAATGATGTTAGTATTTCCGCTTTAATAAATACAGGAGCTACAGTGTCATTTTTATCTTATACTTTTTGGCGAGAAATCACTAAAGATTATTCAAATCCCAGATTACAGAAAATAGATAACTTGTTACTAGTAGATTATACGGGAAAACATAAAAAGAAAGTATTTCTATGTACCAAGCAAATTAATGCTAAAGTATTCGGACTTATGGATATAAAAACAGGCAAAATTTTAGGACTACGAAATATCGATGAAATCAAGTTATGGAAACCCACGGAAGGTACTAGAAAACGGTGGTTGGATTTAGTCCGAACTTTAGTTCCCTCAAAGATTATGACTCAAGCTAATGTAGAGACTTTCTAACAATGAGAATTCCTTCCTCAAAAACAAAAAGGAAGAATGTCGTATTTTGTTGATATATAATGTAATTCATTGAATGTGACTCTGTGTTATTTTGTCTTTAAGATTTCCATTTGGTTACTTCAATAATTCGAGAATTTATTATTATCAGATTTGCTGTAAGTTTCTTTTTATAATGTTAATTAAGAATTTGTTAATTTATATTTCTTGTCAAAAAAAAGAAATAAAATATATTTCATTGCTTCTATATCCTACTTATGTTAGTTATAAAGATCTTGATTTATACTTAGTGGTGCTTACAAAAGGTTTCTTAGTACCCTGAAGAAAATTGTTATATAATTTTAAAATCTGAATAGCCACATTAATATTAATGTTAAATTGACACTTTTATTATATTAATATGATGTGAAAATATGGAAAATAAAATGTGTTGTTATAATGTAATATAATATAAAATATTTATATTGATGTGATGTCAAATATTTAAGGGCTATTCGAAAAGTAAGTCAACTTTGATTTTATATCCAGGGTTCTTTACTACGTAGTTATACTACTACGGAATTCCGCCTTCGAGCACCATTTACAACGATAACGTTGCAATTGTAATTAATTTATAATTTATTTGTAAATGTGCTTAAAATATACCTTAAAATATACCTGCACCAGCTATTATGAATATGGATCAGAGGCGAACTGTGTGAGCAGTTATTTGTAATTGAAAGAAATATGTGTTAATCTTTTTTTCGATTGTCATTTTTTTATACCGTTGTTATGGTGATGTGTAATGTAATAAGTGATAATATCCGACATGTTGTGTAATGAATCAGTCAACGAATAAAATTATTCGTAAGTTTTAATAATTAAATGATATAAAAGCAAATAATTATAGTGACTTGTCTTATTACATATTGAACCAGGTAGTTTAATGGTGTTACGTGAACCTATTCTAGTTAATATATTTGTGTGTTAAAAGTAAATAAACTGTATATATGAAAACGTAACACTTCTATATGCAATGGAATAATTTATTGTTCCAACTTCAGACGCTCTCAAAAATCATGTAGCAACAGGAACATGTATAAACTTGAACTGTGTCAATGACAAGGGTTAACTGCTCTATAACGGAGAAGGTAGAAGCGTTGTTGATTCATGCACACTGTTTCCAGTCTCATAACTTTTCTAACACCTTTGTATAAAATTATTTGTGTTGGAGTCGCAGAAGTTATATTTTATAGGAAAATGTTTGTAGATTTTTAGAAGACAGTCAGTAAAATAGTTCGTAGATGTTTGGTCAAGATTTCCTTTCAATATTTAACATTTCCCTTATAAAGAATTGTATGGAAGTGTATTTTATATAATTTTTAATTCTCCCTTTTTACTTGGTTCAGAGGTATGAGACATCCACCAATATCTCCTCAGATAGTAATCTTCCGTGACGTAATATTTAATTTTTAATGTTGGCCTATATATAATTCAATTACATCGTTAAAAGTAATTTTTGAAAATGAAACTTGATATCTGAATGTGATTAACAAGTTATACAGTATGTCCGTAAAGTGAGAAAATTTACTCACCTATAGCTGGCAACCCTGGCAACACTTCCAACGAAACATTAGAAATGTTATGGGAATTTTTTGATGACCACATCATCTTCAAAAATTTGTGGCCCTCCCGTTCTCCGGACTTAAAACCACCTGACTTTTTCTTATAGGATTACCTGAAAAATGTGGTGTACAAGAATAACCCCAGGACAATTAAGGAACTGAAGACGAACATTAAAACAGAAATTCAATAAATCACCAGCAACACTTTCAATCTATCACCAGCGCCTGTTTCTTTCCACGGGGATTCCAGCGTTGTCAGCTGTAGGTGATTGATTTTTTGTGCAAATTCTCATTGTTTATCATTAATTAACGTAAAACCGGCCTGTTCCAGGAATTCTACGACAACAGTGTCGTCAGGGGCCGCGTGTCTGTCAAAAAACACCTATTTTA
Organism: Thermobia domestica; assembly: GCF_964235325.1. Taxonomy (NCBI): domain Eukaryota; kingdom Metazoa; phylum Arthropoda; class Insecta; order Zygentoma; family Lepismatidae; genus Thermobia; species Thermobia domestica. The sequence continues at coordinate 256,561,060 of NC_137458.1, forward strand.
TGGACTTGCATTAAACAGTCTCTTCACATGGACACTGCATTAACATTGTCATATTTTCGCACCAATGGCATACTTCACATATACACAGGGAATCATCCGCAGGAAATTAGTTTTCTGCGACTGAATATTGATTTTCTTCATTTTGTACATTTTTTATAATACACTTTCGTTACTACACAAGAACGTTACAAATTTCAACATTGGTCATGATCTCGAAAGTACCTACATAGCACACGCTTACATTTGTTTCAAGTCTCAGGTCTTTATCGTTCTTGGTTCAAAAGATATTCGCAATCAAACTTTGGGTTGCGCAAGTTTACAGACACATTGTACTAAAAATTCCACATATGCTATGCAATGGAAGTAGAAATATTTTAACACATGCTCACATAACAAGTTTGTCAATTTTTATTAAGATTATGCACTTATAAAGATCAACGTGGGCATGAAATTATTATTAGGCATATCTATGGTAGAATAGCTAAAAATCAATAGATAATTCATTTAATTTCTTTTTTAAGAACTAAAAACAGAATTTTGAAAGGAAAAAAAAATTTTATAATGCTGATAATGCAGCTTACGGCTGAACCTCGCCTCATGAATAAAGGTATGAATAATGGTTGAAATAATCTTTACAGCAACATTTATGCCACTTAGATATCAAGTGTCCTGACTCTAAAAATGAAATATAGCAGTGGTGAAATTTGAAGTTCAAATGGCATGAGCAATTCATATTTCTGTTATCCTGACAATCAAAAAATAGTTATGGAGTTTCCGATTTTATAATTTTCTGTTTACAAAATAATTTTAAAAAGTTACTCATGCATAGAAGTGAATAAAGGTATTAGTCCGTTTTTCAGAAGTTGGTATCCAAACAATGTATTCGTTAATAAAGATATATCGTTCGAATGTCCATATTTTTAACAGACCTTTAATAATTGTCTTGAATTAAACGAAAAATATAATTTCAATATCGAAATAAAGAAAAGACTGAAGTTGATACATAGAAGTGTAGACAATTAAAATACTCTTCTTTATTTTCTTTCGTTCGTTTGTCTTGGTGGGTTTTAGTTTTCTAAGTTTCGAGCTTTTGCTCTTGCCTTCCATGTTAAGTGTTCTTCTGGCTTGTGTTTTTCTTCCTATTTGTGTTTTTGGGGCTGCGACTGTCGCGAGCCCTCCTTGGTGGCGTTGTAGGCTAACACATTCCTACGGAGGTCGTGGCATTCGAAATGTTGCTCTTCGGGGAGCGATTGTTCCTATGGTTGCAATGTCGTCGTTGACGTGATTGTGGACTGTTGCCCAGAATCTGGCGGATAGCTGTTCCCTGACTTCTTGGAGGAATGGAAGTTCCAGGTCCTCGTGTGTTTGGGCGGTTGTTGTGCCGATTTCGTGTCGAGTGATAGCTATTGCCGCTTTGTTCTGGACGATCTGTAGTTGTCTGTGATGGGAAGGTGCAGCGTGCTCCCAGGCCGGGTGTGCGTATAGTAGGATTGGTCGTAGGCACGTGGTGTAGATGTTCATCCTTGCTTCATGTGAGAAGCTGGCACTAAACAGGATTGCCATCAGTGCGCCGAGTCCTCTTGTTGCCTTGGTTGCTGTGTCTGACAGGTGGCGTCGGAAGGTCAGCCGGTGGTCCAGGATGACTCCGAGGTACTTAGCTTCGTTGGAGACTTGGAGGATGTTGCCGTGCATCATCAGGTTGTAGGCTCTGACCCTGTGTGCCCAAGTGAAGTCGACAAGTGTGTTTTTTTTGGATTGATTTTGATTTTCCACTTGTGTCCACTCTTCCAGTTTCGTGATGTGGCGTTGCATTGCCATTTCGACATATCTGACGTTGCGGTTCTGCGCGAAGACAGCTGTGTCGTCCGCGTAGGTAGCAAGAAAGGTGCCATGGCCCGTCGGGATGTCAGCCGTGTAGAGTGAATACAGGAGTGGAGAAAGGCAAGATCTCTGTGGTACTCCTGCCTGGATCGGTCTGCTGTCCGTGAGATGCCCTTCTCGGAAAACCTTGAAGCTACGATTGTGGAGGTAGCTCTGGATGAGTTTCACCTGGTATTGAGGGAGTCCCGTCTGGAGCAGTTTGTGGACAAGTCCGTCGTGCCACACCCTGTCAAAAGGTTTCTCAATGTCCAGAAAAAGACCCAGGGTGTGACCTCCTTCATTATACTGTAATTTCATCTTGTCCACAACACGGACCAGCTGGTGGGTGGTGCTGTGGCCCGGCCTGAATCCGAACTGATGTTTCGAGATGAGGTTGTTCTGCTCTGCATGGTCCAACATTCTCCTGTGGACGACTCTTTCTACTATCTTCCCCAGGTGGGAGAGGAGACTGATGGGTCTGTAGTTCTTCGGCTCTGTCCTGTGACCCGTGGCCTTGGGAATCATGATGACACGAGCTTCCTTCCATGATGGCGGGAAGTGGCCAGTCGTCATGATCCCGTTGGTGATTCGTGTCAGGAGTACCACTGCCTTTCTAGGTGCACGTTTCAGGGCGAGTGTTGGTATGGCGTCAGATCCTGCTGCCTTGTTGCTGTGAAGCCGTTTGATGATGTGTGTCAGTTCCCTCGGAGTCGTCAGAGCTGCTGGCGGAAACTCGTAGTCTTGTTGCAGGGTTCGGAGGCTTTCCTGTACTGCTGCTTCCGTGGGGGGTCAGGAGGAGTGGGGTTTAGCCGGAACGTTTCTTGCAGGTGGTCGGCAAGAACGGTTGCTTGATCCGCTGGGCTGTATACAAGTCCGTGCTGACCTCTGAGTGGTTGGGTGCGTGGAGGTCCCGGTGGGCGTGACACTGTCCTGAGGAGTTGCCAAAAATCCCGCGACGGCTCAATGGCTCGAAGTTTCTCATTCCAGGCGGCGTATGACTGTCGCTGGAGGCGGTTCTTCACCCGTTTCGTCATCGCATTCCACAATGCTTTGTATTGAGGGTGGCGGGTCTTCTGCCAACGGCGTCTGGACCATCGTTTGATCGCGATCAACGCTGTTGTGCGGAGGTCTTCTGGTTTTTGATGGTCTTGTTGCTGCTGCGTAGTTGACGACAGTCTGTACGCTGACCGGATGGCTGTGGTCAGTGTTTGAACAGCGGTATCGATATCTTCCGGGGTGTTCACTGGAAGTCGTGTGTCGATCATGTGCGTCAGCTGACGGGTATATTCGTCCCAATCGGTGGATGTTTGCTTCGGCAGGCTGTACGCTGGGAGATGATGATGCACTGCGACCGTGAAGAACACAGGTACGTGGTCCGACTGTAGGTCATGCAACACAACTGGTCCGTCTAGGATTGCGGTGTTTGACGAAAGGGTGATGTCCAGCACATCGGGTTGTCCTCCGTTCCGTGGGAAGTGGGTGGGTTCCCTCGGTACCGATGGGATGAGGTCAATTTGCCTGAGTGCGCGGTGAAGCGCTCTGCCGTTCTCGTTGGACACTCTCGAGTGCCACGCCGGGTGCTTGCAGTTGAAATCTCCCGCAAGCAACACTCGGTGGCCCAGACGACGAAGCATGTGAAGGTCTGGAGGGTGTAGTCTGTTGTCTGGAGCTCTGTACACTGAGACGATGTGCAGGGGCCCATCTGGTGAGTGCAGCGTGACTCCGGTCGCTTCGATGGACTGCATGGCCGGAAGTGGAAGGTGATCATGCGGTATTTGTGACTTGATCAGGACTGCCGTGCCTCCTTTTCTGCCCTGACGGTCGTTCCTGTAAGTGGTGTAGTTGCGAACCCTGAGGGACAGATGAGGTTTCAGATAAGTCTCTGATAGCAGGGCTACGTCGACGTCTTCTCGGACCAGGAAGTCCTTGAACTCCGCTGATACCTTCCGCGTTCCAGCAGACCATGCGAACCGTTCGGTGTACAACTATCCTACTGTGTGCCATCATCGATGAGCGAAGCGGCGACGTCGAGGAGCGTGGTCATCTTCGTGATTGGATCCTTGGCTGCTGCGATCTTCCGGATGCCCTCCTTGAACTTCTGGAGGAAACTCTTGACATTCAGGCCGGACAGCAGGCTGAGGATTTCCTGGATGGAGGATGCCAGGCTGGAGTCCGACGCTGGTGTGTCTGTGGCTTACGCTGGTGTGTCGGCGGTTGATGGTGGGGCGTTAGTGGCTGGAGGTGTGGAGTCTGTGGCTGTCACTGCTGGGTCCGTGATTGGTGCTGCGGCGTCAGTTGCAGGTTGGGGCTCCTGCGCATTCTGGGTCCGTGGTTGCCTAGTTTCTGGTCTTGTTGCTGGTGCTGCTGCTGGAGGCTGCTCTGTGGCGGGTGGGGCAGTAGGCTCGGGAGGCTGAACTTCTGGCGTTGTGGGTTTTCTGGGCTCCTTGCTCTTGGATGGTCCTGCTTGGTGTGGAGTCTTGCTTTGAGCGTTCCTTGGGGCAGGGTTGGGCGGGTCGGCAGCGGGAGCTGGGTACTGCTGCTTGTTGCTCGTCCTCTTCTTCTTCTCTGCCTGGATGTAGGATCATCCCTGATAGTTGGCAGGGTGTGCTCCTTGACAATTTGCACACTTCGCAGGCTTGTCGCGACTCTTCTTGGGGCACTCCTGAGTCACGTGTTGTTCCCCACACTTCACGCACACGGCTACGGCATGGCAGGTTAGCTGCGAGTGGCCAACGCGTTGGCAGCGATGACACTGCAGGATGTCATTACCTTTATATGGTTCAACGACCGCTTTATACCAGAAAAGTCTTTCTAGTTCATATATGTTTTTCATGCCTGTGGCACGTTCAAGAGAAACAAGGTAGAGAGGGAAGAGGGGCCGTGCGCCCTGAGCGTCCGGTCTGCCACGCATCTGGTGCACTGTTTGGACAGGAAATCCCAGAGATTGTAGTTCAGTCCTAATGTCCTCCGGCTCCGTGTCGATGAGGAGTTTCCGTACTACCACCTTGATGGGGCGGGAGGTCTTCGGTAGCTCTGTCGAGTAGGGGGTAATTCTGTTGTTTACAGAACGTTTCCACTTTTGCGTGATCTCTCATGTTGGTGCAATGGATTTTAATGTAGTCCGAATTGAACAGCACTTTGGGGGGAACATCCAGCGTGGCCGCTAGTGTCTTCATAAGTGTGTTTTGCTTTTTCACTCCATATATGAATATGGGGGGAACTTGTTTGGGGCGAAGGTCAGGGGGGGCTCTGGGCGCCTCTTCCTCTTCTCCCATATCCACTTCAGTCATTGTTGGTCCATCTGGAGGGGGGTTGTCTGGTGCTGGTCCCCTTGGGTTAGGGCGGTGAATCTGTTTCGGCATTCAGTGCGGAATTCCACCAGGGAGCTGACTGGCCCGGACGGAGTCCGTTTCAGTGACTTCCTGGGGGGTTGAAGAAATCCTTCATCGGAGTTAGTTTCGTCTTCCGTGGGGGCGGGAGTGCTGTTGCTCTTTCAATTTCTGTCTGAGTTGGAGGCTTTTCTTCATTCTGCTCCAGTGGGGGGAAGTGCTCCGGTGACTCTGGGGCTGGTGCTGGATCCTCCTGCATTTTCACCGGGGGGGCTCTTGTAGGTTTCTAGCTGGCTTCTTGGTTTTGATTCTAACCCTGCGTTTCCTGACTGGGCCTAAGGCAGTGAACTTTAGGCCCTGGAGTTGCTTCGTAACGGAATTAAGATTGCTGGGGGGCTTTCCGGGGGCGGGGGCCCTTTGCGGATGATGTCTTGCTCTTGCGAGGGGCGGGGGCTGGAGTGTTCCCCTGGTTCATGGTATTACCTAACAGTGCTATTACGGGAGTGGCTCTTGGAAGGGCCGCTTTGCCGTGAAATCACTACTATTCGCTTCCTGGGGGGGGTGGCGAAAGCGCCGGAAGCTTTTTGGGCGTGCTCCCGACCGGCCAATTTTTCTTTTTGCCTATCAATGTATTACTACTTGTTACACTTGATATTGTTCTTAGTAGGATGAGAGTTTATTCATATAGGAGTATACACTTGTACAGAGTTTTACTGGTGCACTGTATATTCTGGGATATTTGGTCTCTAGGTGCTGTTCCCTCCACTCACTGTGGCGGAATGAAGTGGAGCGAAACGAAACGAATTAATAACTTTACTCTGCGGTTGGCAGAGATGGGCTTCTAGCAGGATGCTATTTTACCCAGAGCAATGAAAGATTGAATGGCATGGGTTTCCCAACAAGTCGCTGTGATGGTGATAGTGTTTTAGTGTGTATTAGTGTGTAATGCCGAAATTGTGTGTTGCCGAAATGATGGTATTTTGCTTGGTCTGTGGCTCTGTTGTGGCTCAAGTTTGAATATGTTTGTCGTTGTTTGTGTGTGGTTTTGCTGTTGTTATTGAAGTCATTATGATTTTTGTATTGGTGCTTAATGTTTAGTAGTAGGCTTGATTTTGGGGTGGGGAACGTGCCTAGGTAGGGATTTTAAGTGGATTGTAGCTTTTTTTTTACATTGCAAGGAGGGAATGCAAAGTGGTTAAAGGGGGGTCTGTGGGAGTTCTATCTTCGTGAGTGAAGTTTTCGTTGAAAAACCTTCTGTCTAGGATTCTTTCTTTGTATCTTCTGTTTAGTTTTATGATCACATCTTTAATGGGTTGTAGCTTGAATCGGTCGTAGTATGGTCTGATGTCGTCTTGGTAGTTTTTCGTTATTCTCCGTAGCCAATAGCGCTCTGCGCGAGAGATGTCTGCGATGTTGTATCTATTGAATAGTGGATGACCATAAAGGAGTATAGGGCGAATTGCCATTTTGTACAGATATGTTTTATTTTTGATACTCAATGAGGGGTTCATACATATACCGCTAAGCGCTATGATGGTGCGGATAGCACGTATTCTGCAATCTTGAATATGGGCGTTGAGATTGAGTCTCTTATCGAGTAACACTCCTAAATATTTCGCTGTAGTGGTCACAGCAATCTTTTGGTTTTGGATGGTGATATTGTTACGGGTGTCCTTTATGGAATGTCGGCGTCTGCGTGGTGGAATAAAGAGGATCGGTTGCGTATTTTTAGGATTAAGCTGCAGTTTCCATTTTTGACACCAGAACGCAAATTCTGCAATTTGTTTATGTAGTCGGTTAAGTATATTGTGCGTAAGCAGGGTGGAAGTCCAATAGGCTGTGTCGTCAGCAAATAAACCAAGTTGTGTTTTAAATTTGTGATTAACGGGAGTGTCATTGACATATAGTAGGTATATTAAAGGTGCTATGGTTAAGCCTTGTGCTACGCCTCGTTGGATGTCAATATCATTGGAGTATTGATTATTTATTTTGATCTTGGTAGTTCTTCCTGTGAGGAAATTATGGATCCATCGTATGATTGTTGTGGGCATATTATAGTTGGTGAGCTTGCATAGGAGACCATCATGCCATACTGAATCAAACGCGCCTGTGAGATCCAGGATTGCAGCACCTGTGTTGTGTCCTTTTGCAAAAGCTTTTTGAATGTCGTGGCAAATTCTTACTATTGGTCGATGGTGCTGTGCTGAGGTCGAAATCCGGCTTGCTGTGGAATGAGTAGATTGATGTCAAGGAGATATTGGTGCAGTGTGATAACCAAAATTTTCTCCATGAGTTTGGAGAAAATGTTTGTTAGTGCTATAGGTCGAAGATTACTTGATAGGTTTGCTGGTTTACCTGGTTTATGAAGAAGAATGGTGTGAGATGTTTTCCAAGCTGTCGGAACATACCCAATGTAGAGACTGGCTGTATACAGTTCTGCAAGTTTCGTATGAAGTATAGGTGGAGCAGCTTTCAAATGCTGAGTGGTTATCTTATCCGGGCCTGGCGCGGAGTTCTTCCTTCGTTTTATGGCATCATCGATTTCTAGTGGATGGATAGGTTCCAGGACTGCTGTAATAGATGGTGGATGTTGATCAGCTAGATCTGCGTCTGTGAGGTCTTCGAAGTTGGCTATTATTGTCTTGATTGTGAGTGCAATTTCTTCAATTTGGTGCTGTTCTGGTGTGCTTGCTGGTGGATCTTGGAACTTGGCTGTGAAGACGTCAGCTAAATGATGAAGTTTTTCTCGGTCTGTGGGTCGATGGATATTATCAATAGTATCTAGCAGTTGCAATTTGGTTGTGGTTTTATGAAGTTTTCTAATTTCTTGCAAAAATTTGGAGTTTTCATCCTTTTGTAGTGCATTGAGTTTCAAGCAAAATGTATGAAATTTTTCTTCCCTGTGTGCTTTGATCATGATCTTGATGATGTGGTTAATATTGTTAAGTTCCATTTTAGTGATTGGTGAGCGATGTTTATTATACATTTTTTGGAGATAGCGTTTATGACGAATGTTATTGACTATTTCTGGTGGCAGGCGATCCATTCCTGGGATGATCTTAATAGTAGGTATGAATGATTTGTCTGCATCTTGAATGAAGTTAGTTATTTCGGTTGCAGCATCTTCAATGGATTGTGGCGTATGGGTGATGTTGATCTTCTGTAGGTTTGCTTCTAGGCTTGCTTTATAGCTGTCCCAGTCTGCATTTTTGAAGTCCTTAACTGTATGGAGATTTTGGATTTTGTAAGGTGAGGTGCGTAGCCAGGTGATCTGATGGAAGATCTTGTTCAGTATGAATGTCGGGTTTGAACTTCAACAATCCAGTGGTGCAAAGAATTTTGTCAGGTTTGGTATCTATTTCCTCAGGCCGTTGTGCGAGACGTGTTGGTCCAGGAATTTTCAGCTGCATTAGCGAGCTATCTATTGTATATTGTAATAATTTCTTGCCATTGTTATTTGTAGTGGGATCGCCTAATAACTCATGTTGTGAGTTCATGTCAAGGGCAATGAGAAGGTTTGGGAAGGTTGCAAGGTGATCTAATAATGGAAAGGAGTTTGCGATGTCAGTACTAGGATTGTTATAAAACGTAGCTATGTGGATGAAGGATTGAAGTTCGACTTTGATGAGTAGAGGTGTGGTTGTTTGATCATAGAGGTTTGTAGGAATGGGGGTGGTCGAATATTTTATGCCTTTTCGAAGTAGGATTGCCGTGCCTCCTGATGCTGTTATCCGGTCATGTCTGATAATATGGTAGCCTTGTGATGTGGTTCTGAAGGATTTTGTGAAATGAGTCTCGTTGATGATGGCGATGTCTATGGAGTTGTCTTCGAGGTATGTAAGGAGTTCTGCCATTTTACTGCGTAGTCCTTGTATATTAATATATAGAATTTTAGTTGTAGTAGATGGAGATGCAACCTTTCCCACACGAAGCCCTGTCTTACACATCTTGTTTTCTTGAGTATTGTTTGGGTATGTTTATATAGGCATATCCTTGTGTAGAATTTAAGATGTTAATTTTCTCATTGAAGGTAGCAGCAGTGGCTTTTTTAATGGAGCTATTCAATGACTGAGTCTCGGATGGTTTTGTTGCAAGAGTTAGCACGGCGGTGACCCATTGTATAATGTTGTGTGTTATTTCTTCAATTGCTGCTTTAATAGCTTCGTTAATTGGAGGAGCCGGAAGAGAAGTTGTTTGTTGGGTAGCTGAAGTTTCTTCTTGTAATGGTGGCTGTTCGTTAGATGAGGGAGTTTCTTCAGAAATCTTCTGTGTTGCAACCTTCGGTTTGTTGATAGGATATATCTTGAGTGGTATGGTGGAGTCTTCATTGCTGGCTGTAGTGGGTCGTTTCGGGCAATTACTACCCCCAGTTTTGTGGCCGTTTATTTTGCAGGTGGCACAGAATTGTGTGTTACCAGTGATGCGGCATTTATGGTTAGAGGTGCGATGTACTCCACATTTATAACAGTGTTGCATAGCAGTACAGGTTGCTGCAAGATGTCCATACTGGAAACATTTAGAGCAAGGGAGTGGTCTACCTTGACTCTTGGAAGCTTCCACCCGATGGTAGTAGTTGTCAATGACTATTCCATTTGTGATTAAGTTACTTATTTGTTCTGGGCTATAAGAGAAAAGTCTTAGGAGTGGTAGTGGTCCTCTATCAGATTTAATTCTAATGATGTTATAAAAGTCGATGGATTGTTGTTTAAGTTCGTCCCTTATTTCATCCAGAGAATAATTGAGGTCAACACCAGTGATGACGCAGGTGAACGTAGCTTTTGGTGGTTGAGTATTTCGTTTGCGTCCTTCATTGGAGTGCCATGTCTTGTCGTAAGAGAACTCAGAAGGTGGGTGAAGTTCCAGGAATCGTCGTTTCTCATCCATGGTGTTGAACTTGATGCGGATCCCACTAATATTCTTAACATAATATATGGTGTATTTGATATTTGGCTGTCTCTCGGTGATTCTTTTATTCAGTGTCTTCTTCTCCTGTAGTTCTGAACGGAGGTTACTAATGGTTACGCAGAGATCGTCTGATCCTTGGATGGTGGATGCATTAGTAGGTTGAACTGTAGATGGCGCTGTTTGACTCTTTTTGGTTACAGCAGGAACCTCTTCAGTGTCCTCTTGATGGGGATCGATGGAATTGCTATCATCATTTTCGGCTTCTTGTGAATTGATGCTTTCTGTCTCGAATGTAGCGTGTTTGCTGAAGTCGCCCTGATGTAAGGGTCTTGGTGGAGGAGAGTCAGGATCAGAAGATCTGGTGCAACTGCTGGTGCGACTGTAGTTGTCTTGATAGTTTTCACTTCTTGTTTTAGTGATGGTGTCCGGAAAGTCGGATTCCTTGAATGGGCTATCTCTGGATAGAAATGGCGAGGATGATGAGTGCATGGCAGAAATTTGTGGAGTTTCCTCTGATGAACCCCAGATGTAGTCACGGTTACGTAGAGAATCACTTCGTAGTTGGCGAGTGGTGGTAGCCTGTTCTGTTTCTGCTTCTTTCTTCTCAGATGGAATTTGCACAGGTTTCCGAGGAGCGGTGTAGTCCTTGGGTTTCCTTTCTGAGGTCTTCTTGATGATGTTTTCTGGCTGATATACTAAAGAACACCACAGATTAGTAGGTGTAAGAATAGCTAGGGTGGATTAGAGAATGGGACTAAAAGGGCCGAAAGAAAAAAGTAGGACTCTGGGACTAAAAAGGGCCAAGTGGGAATATGTAGAACGTGTAGTGTGTGATTGTGTATTAAGAGTGTTGGTGTATTAGCAAACCTTTAGTTAACACCGCAGGGTAGCCAGGTCCCTGTGTTGTATCGTATGAAAAAGGTGTAAATGTAAATGAATTATTGTCCCTATCACAACAGTCCCGTTGGGATTGATTAAGGCCAATCGTTCCCCGGCTGTCGGCAAAGCCTGTACAATCTAAAGTCCTTACTCTATGCTCAGGAGCTCTAGAGGGCCAGGAAAACGTATGATCTTAACCACTCCGGCCGGTGTGTCACTCGTCAATACAGTCGGGGAGGGAGGAAATTAATTTAGCTCTGGCCCTAATAAGAGCCGAATTCACCTAGGAATTCTAGTCAGTCGATGTCTGGCCTTAAGAAAGGCCGGCAAAGCCGATAGTCCAAGTTAAATGACGATAATTCCAAAAACCGGAGAAAACAAATTAACAATTAGCCCATACGCAAGCTAATTTCCAACGTGGAGCTCCTGGGTTCTGCCTTTTAAGGGCTGGCAGATAGCTTGTTTAAAACAGCCAATCAGAAGCGAGGTCTCCAAGCGGATTCGGCCAATCACTCGCGGGTGCTTTCTACCCGGTCCGCGCTTCTGAACGACTAGTTTTCTGGCGTGTCTTTAGCGGCAGGAGTGTGTGCAGTGCTTTGTTCGACCAAGCATGCACGTGCACACACTACTCTACAAAATAGCTAGCTAAATCACAGCACAGCTAAATCACAGCATAGCAACACTATAGAGAGTTCACAGAGTGACTTTGAGTGTTTATGGAAGTGTTTGTAATAAATCCTGGGAAAGATTGTCTTTATTTCCACTAAGTATCACACGGAACGCGAGAGCGAAAAAGCGCACGTCTTCTTGCTTCACTATCGTATCTCTGTATTTATTTTCTTATTGCTACTATCTTTTGTAAAACACACAAGTCTCCACATTATATCCATAGACTTTTTTCTAGTTCAAAAGTTTTTTTTCTAGTTTAAAAGTAGTTTTGTATTGTACGTTTGACATTTTAATAAATTCAATTACTTTACACTGTTATTTTGCATTTGACTACCAATTAATGGAGTTATTTTTACATTTTTACGCGATTTTTTAAAACTTTGATTGGACATACTATCTAGTAATTTTACATTTATTCAATTCAAGCAGTTTATTTTATCTTAAAAAAGCAGTGATTCATGCTATGGCAATTGCGCAACGATTTCTGCAATTGAATTTTTACTTTTATTTTTCTCTTTAAATACGTTTACAGACTTATAGTTTGCAATTTAAATTTAAAGTAAAGAGAAATGTTAGGGATATTCTTATTTAGAAACGATTAGGTTTCATTACATAATTTCCCCTCACAGACAGACGGAAATGGATGTTTTATATGACTGAACATACATCTAGCATAATTTAGAACCCTAAGATTAGGGCTAATCATTTCATAGTTCTTAAATCAGATTTCGTCTATTTGTTTCTTAAATGAAATATCTTCTAAACTAACGTTGAATGAAAAACTTTAGAACAGAGAGTGTGCACAAGGAAACTACATTCATAATTTCATTATTTTGGAGAACTTTGATTCAATGTTTCCTCCAGACATGTTTTGGAGGCACTGGCCCCAGGACGAGACCAAAATAATACGTCTATAACGTAATAATATATAGAATAGTACCGTGTGAAAATAATATTTGACCCTTCGAATACTAAGTGTGCCCCCTAGAACATTTATTTTCTCAAAGAAACACTGCTTTGATTGTGAATATGAACAGTGAAAATGTTTGGACTTGGTCACATCTGTAATTTTTCACAGAATTTGATTTTACTTACAAAACAGTGATGCCCACCTGAATTGTTACACAATCTCCTTCTAGAGGCAGAAATTCCCATTATGCTCTTGAATTTCCCATGTAATACTAATTACAATTGCTTTTTTTAAATGAGAAGTTTAAAATTGTAAAAAATAAAAGTATTATTAGTATGGGAGCATACACTATGTGATCAAAAGAATTCGATGTTTTTCATATTAGGTGCATTGTGCTGCCACCTACTGCCAGGTATTCATTATCAGCGACCTCAGTAGTCATTAGATATCGTGAGAAAGCAGAAGGGGCGCTCCGCGGAACTCGCGGACTTCGAACGTGGTCAAGTGATTGGGTGTCACTTGTGTCAGAGGTCTGTACGCGAGATTTCCACACTTCTAAACATCCCTAGGTCCACTGTGTCTGATGTGATAGTGAAGTGGAAACGTGAAGGGACACGTACAGCACACACTGAGAAAAAAAAAATGTAGGTGGCATACTTAAAAACGTAGGTTACATTCGTAATTCCTGTAGTTTCTGGACTTAACGTACAACCGTATATAGCATCCTGCAGCAAACGTATAGCTGAAAAAGTATGTATTATACGTACTGTCTACATAAGTGCAATGACGTCATTCGCGTGACGTCATTCGCGTGACGTCATTCGCGTGACGTCATCTACAGTAACAAGTATATACGGAGGTAATATCTAGCTTTGTGACGTCAGGATCGTATGTAGCATGTGGGTTAATAATGACGACACTCACTGACTATCAGGACGGAGCATAATTTCAAGAAGTATGCAATATACGTTCTGTACGTGTGTTTCTTGCGTTCAACCCCGAGACAGCATCTATATTGTACTTGTGCCCCGTACGTACGACTAGATACAGTGTACGTATTGTACCTATGTATTATACAGATTTTCCTTATGTCGCACACAGCTTGTCCCGATACAGCATACAGAATATCCGTATGCACCATACAGAGTGCACATATGCAGCTTACAGACTGGCTGCATGCGGCATATAGATTACACGTATGTCGCGTACAGGCTGGCCATATGTAATGTATGGATTGGATGTATGTAGCTTATAGATTGTCCATATGAAATATACGGATTTTACCTGTATCGCATACGTATTGCCTTGTTGTAATATATGAATTGGACATATTCAGGATCTACATTGTACGTATAGTGCACCATTATTGAAGTGCTGCAACATACTGAGAAATGCATGATACATTCTTACTGTAATGTTGCCACATATTGTTTTTCTCTGTATGGAAACAAAAATAGCTTAAAATATGGTTGATCTCCTTTGTGCCAATAATAATAAAATTAAAAATACTACACTTTTCAATCTTAGTTTGGAGCAGTGAAACTGTCCAGAGAAATGTATTTATCTGCAGGGTGTAAGTTTGGACTTCCTGCTAATTCTTTGGAAAGCTACTGCAAAGCCAAGTGTTGAGAAGTGGCACAAGAGTTAATTTTAAAATTATTGGCACAAAGGAGGGTAACCACATGTAAAACTATTTTAGTTTTCATACAGAGTAAATCAATATGTGACAATATTACTGTAAGAATTTATCATACCTTTTGCAATAACTTAGTTGCAGCACTTCAATAATAATGCAAAATGCACAACCATGTACAATCCTATGTTCAAACTCAAAAAAGACTTACGTACAGTCATTTATTAAGCCGTTATCATCCATTGCTTGTACAGTCACGAAAGAAAATATTCTTCAGTTGACAAAATTTGTTTTCCTAAAAACTCAACAATAAATTAACCTATCAGAGTACCGACTTTGGCAGGTTGTCAAGTTATAACTATTCGAAGAATAACAACAAAAAGATCCAAATTAATTAATTTGTTGCCGAGCTATTGGCAAAAGAAAATTTGTCAACTGTCAAATACTTTCTTTTCCGTGTGTACTATATAAAGACGACTTTACCTCATTCTTTTCCTTAATAATATCTTCTTCCAAAATGCAGAAGTTGTTACCACAAGAGGCGTGAATAGGATTTTCCAGAAATAACTTCTCTGCACATTTTAATTAACAGATAAGTTATTTTTTAAATGACGCTATAATTAAAAACATGGTGTCAGCTGAAAAAGTTTTCCCTCACAAGATGATTCCTAAACAGTACTCGCCATTAAAAATGCAACTTCAAGGAGACAGGGTAGCTACGCCAAAGTTCCCAAGCCGATATCTAATAGTAAGTGTCGAATATGCTTAACCCTTAACATACCAAGCGGGGTACTCTAGGGACCCCAGAGAGTAATATTTGGTGATACTGCCGCAATTATAAGAATCAATTTATTCTCGATTTTTATATGTATTCTGCAACCCTTTGAGATATCAATTACATGATTAGATCAACGATGCGTTTCTTTAAAAAATACAAAAAATAAAAACACACTTCAAAATGTAAAAACTCCATTGTTAAACCTGTGTTTCAGATTTACGAACACAAAAGTATGAAATTGTATGAAGAACTGAATAGTGTTCAAATATACATTATATTTGACGTCAACAATGTTCATTTAACTTAAGTATGCTTCTAGACACCCAAAAAATAATAGTTGGAGTACCCTCTGCAATACTATGTTGAGAAATTAAAATAATACTTGGGGTCCCCAGAAGACTCCAGCTTGGTAAACAACTTTGACGACTTAGGCTTGGTACGTTAAGGGTTAAACTTACCGCTGTATTCGCTGTGTGACAACGTGGTGATAGCAGAGCAGAACTGACCCAACATTGACAACCAGAACGACTGTAACACAGCGAGACATCGAGAGGATGTTCTCTTCTGGTATGGTAAGCCATGCGTCTTACGATCCAATGCCACAGCTCATCAACTGTAGCTGGCGGAGTTCACAGGTATAAGAAGCTGTGCAGCCATCGACCAAACATATTTATCCTTCCCTGCTCTACACATTCTGCAAATTTGGACTTTCCTGGATGTATCCTTCTTAGTTCAACATTTTAAGTAACGAGCAGTGTAATAGTCTCAAACATTATTTAAAGAAAGAGCGATGATTCTCAGAATTACTCGGAAGTTTCTAGTTTACAATTATATACATATATAGATAGATAGATAGGTGTACAATAATTTAAAACGGTTATATCAAAGTTTGCATTCAGAGCACAAAAAGAAGTATAGCTCTCGGAACATTGATTTTAGCCAGATAATACCACTAGTAAACTCAACCACACTCAGTACCGTTAGTTGCTTGGTATTGTCTATGAGGCAAAGATCATCGTATCTCATTGCGTGTAGATTTTTGTATTTGTTTAACACTAAAAATTGTTTGTCGCTAATCGAACCCAGTAACATATATACCGACAGGACGTACGTTAGTCACAAGGTTACATGAGTGAAACACTAAATTATTCGATTGACACTTGTGGCCTTGTCAACACTAGAGAAAGGTACAAAGTGATTAAATAAATACGAAACATAGTACATACAAAATATAGCGATGTATGAAGTCTCCTTTTCATACGATTTGGAGAAAGGATACATCTGTAGAGAGCAACATAAATGATTTCTCTGGATAATTTGGATTAGTACAGAATTCGAGCAAAAATAATTTTGAAATTCGTTAAGTCCAACATTTTTTCTTTCTTTCTTCAGATTCTCAATAAAGTTGACTACTGAAAAGCTGAGTTACAGATTTTATGTTAAAACATATTCACTATACCATTGCCTTATTCACAGAACAATACATTAGTTATTAATGTATGACTGAAATAATAGTGCTTCGTGCAGATTTACTTTATCCAATCGGAATTGCACAATGATAAAAAAAAATGTTGCAAGGTATAATGTTCTTATTTACAGAGAAAAAGAGTTGAAAGGACTTAACGCTAACAAACAATTTCTTTAAACAGACATACATTTATTCTAATTTATGGAAGAAAGAAATAATTTGCGGAGCAGTATATTTATTAAGGTTACATATTTGTACAAAAGAATGTAAATACAATCGGGTCTGTCTTCAGAAAGGACGTGCTTTTAGCCACAAATTACACTGCTTCTTTTCGCTGTCTTTCATGCAGAATCCTGGTTTTGTTTTGATGCATGAAATACCTGAAACAAAAATCCAAAAATATTTAAAATGTTACATTTTAAAATATTTAACATTTTTTAGATTAAATGGACAAAATCTGTTCGGTCAGGTATGGACTTTTGGGTTTCTGGTAGAAAAATGATGAATTTAAAAAAAAAGTGTTTGTTGATGCTGAACAACTCGAAATGTATTACTATGCAAAAGTAAGTGGGTACCCACTGGCGTTCGAGGTACCATGGGGTACCTAATATGTCTGCATTTTTAGATATGTGGAAATATATGTCTCTAAAATGTAAAGAACTGATATCTGTTTAGTACAGAAAACCGCAACTCGGTAAGCCTTATGGATACCGAGGTATGGGAAAATAAAGGATAACACCATAGAAGTGTGAGTTTTGCGTACTAGATTGTGCAGTTTCGAAAACGTAATTACTGAGGGCTAACAACAACCTCAAAAGTAGTTTCAATTCAATACACTACACACACGTCCTTATGGGGGTTTTCGGGTACTATGGCATTCGCAGACCTCCCATTTCTAAACATTCTAAAATATATCTTAATAAACTTTTAAAGAACGTTACAGGTGTGTGTTTACCGAAACCGCAAGTCGGTACGTTTAACAGTTACCGAAATATGGTGAAATAAATAGGAACACCATAGGTATGTGGGGCTTCCATACTTGACAGTAGTTTAGAAAATTAATGAAAATATGACTAATGGCTATCAAGATATTGTCAAATAAAGGGAGGACCCACACAGTTATGGGGCTTTCGTGTTAGGTGGTAAAATTTCCGAAACCGATCATGAAATCTGAATAAGCACCAGTAGCAATTTCATCCTAAAGTAACTGGGTATTTTCATGGGGTTTTAGAACATCATGGGTCTAAAAAGATTAAGTTTTAAAAGCTTTGGAAAATATAATTTGACATTTGTAAAGAGTATTAGAAAAGAGAATAGAGTTACCCAAAACTTCCAGCCAGTACATCTTACAGCTAGAGAGAGACCGTGAAATAAAAGAGTTTTAGATCTTGAAATTTCATAAAACAACTTTTGATCTTAATAAAAGTTAAATAAGATGGTACTTATATGGGTGAAGTGAGTACCTCACACTCGTCAGGGCAATTCCGATCGAAAGATTAATTCAGCTCGAAGTTTTCTTCGGGTAAATCCAAGCGTGATAATTCCTAGCGTACAAAAAGAATGAAAATTCTTTGTCAATATCTAATATAGCGACCGAGATATAAGTAATTATGTATTTTACGACGTCGTAAAAATTTAGACCCACATGGATTTGTACTGTTGAGTCTTTGCTGTAAGAAGAAGAAATTTCAGAAAACTACCGTATATACCTTAATAGACAATTAAATGGGTGGAGGCACGGTGGCTTAGTGGTAGAGTGCGTACCTTTGGTGTATTGGGTCCCTGGTTTGATCCGTGTCCAAGTCAGTTTGTAGTCGACATTGTATTCGTGGGTATTCTCGGGGTACTCCCGTTTCCTCCCACCTTTACACTCCATCAATTCTATCATCAACATTCACTTGCCTTAATTTCATTTTAAAATTAAATGGGCAGTTAAGTGTGATCGTATCTCTGTGGATTAAGAGAATACTCCAGTGTAGTTTCTGCAAAACATACTAGGTACACACCCCACCACTAAGTTACTGTGTCCTCACTGATTTAATTGTCTATTAAGGTATATAGAGTAGGTTTTTGAATTTCTTTCTTATAGCAAAGACCCAGAAGTACAAATCCTTAAAGATCTCTATTTTTACGTCATAAAATAAATGACTCGTTATATTTTGGTTACTATATTAGATATTCACAGGGAATTTTCACTCTTTTACACAGCTCGATGAACCTTTGGAACTGCCTGAAGAAAACCTAGAACTAATCTTTCCATCGAAATTGTACTGAGGTACTCACTTAACCCATAGAAATACCATCTTATTTAATTTTGTTGGGACCAATAATTTTTCCGAAGTTTCAACATGTCATACTCTTTTATTTCACGGTGTTTCTCTATATGTTAGATGTACTAGCTGCAAGTTTTAGGTAAATACATATTTCTAATACTCTTTACAAATGTCAAGTTATATTTTCAAAAGCTTTTAAAATTTAATCTTGGTAGACTGTAAGATGTTCTAACACCCCATGGAAATATCTAATTACTTGAAGATGGAATTGCTACTGGTGTTTATTAACTTTCCATGACCGGTTTCGGAAATTTTATCATCTAATACGAAAATCCCATACCTGTATTGGTCCTCTCTTTATTTGACAATATCTTGATAGCCGTTAGTCATATTTGAATTCATTTTCCAAATTGTACCTTCAAGTATGCAAGCCCCACATACATATCGTGTCGCTCTTTATTTTCCCATATCTCGGTATCCGTAAGGCTTACCGAGTTGCAGTTTTCGGTAAACAAATATCAGTTCTTTACATTTTAGACACATGTATTTCCATATATCTAAAATGCAGAAATTAGGTACCGCATAGTACCCCTCTACCCCATTGGGGTACCCACTTACTTTTGCATACCAGGGCAAAAACACCAGTGGTCGTTACTTTAAGGTTGAAAACATACTCTTTTGTCTCTTCTGTGAGCACCGTGAATCGGTCGGAGCTGTACCATAGTTGGAAAGAGACACTGATCCTTCCTATATATGACCATGTAGTCAGAATTCAAAATCGAATAGCCGTTGAAGGAAAAACAATATTTTAAAATCCCTTGTATTGCACCGGTAGTAGTCATCTCAAAATCGAAATGTTCCAGTGGTAGTTAGGGTTTTGTACCAGTGTTCGTCACTCAAATAACTTGACATAATTTATTCAGAAACGCACTGTTTATCAGTTTAAAATTAAGAATAGAGTATAAAGTACTAATCTTAATAACTGTGCATCACTTTTGGCACTCAAGAAAGAAAATAAAAAAGTTTTTACATACTTTTTAAAGCAATTTCAGTAAGAAAAATGTTAACTGAATACAAAAGTTAACTGTATATTATTTTAACGTTAAGAGTACAATATTAATTACTATGTTTAATAACTATAGTGACTTTAAGCACTCAAGAATGAAAATAAACATGTTTGTACATACATTTTTAATACAATTTGAGAAACAAAATAAGTTAACCGAATTCAAAACTTAATTATATATCACCTTAAGATTAAGAATGGACTATAAAATACTGAGGTTAATAATAATGCATTACTGAAGAATGAAAACAAAAATGTTTTTAACTACCTATATTGTATTTACATGTTGTTATTTCTCATTAACATGCTTTTTGATAACGCACGATATGGGCTAGGGGACGCACGAGAAATGATTTGAGACTGTCACCTCTCGCAAAGGTGTCGCGAAAGTTGTCTCGTCTCGAAAACTGTATCTGTTTCTATTGGAAGAGCTATGTCTCGTCTCGAATTTCGTAACAAAAATTCGTTACACATGCAGTTTTGTGTAAAAAGTGAAATGTATAAATACAGGAGAGAAAACATTGCAAACAAACATTATGTTAGTATGTTGAACATACTTTTTTGTATGTGGTGCAAAATATCTTCATCTATGGGGTTACTTTGCACCAAAGTTTATATGAAATGAAATCTTTGAGTTTTACGTTCCACGCTTTTGCCGGGTATGGTAAAGGAGACTATAATCATGAGAATGAATGAAATAGTAGAATGAAAACTGTGAGAGAAAACGGGAAAACCCCGAGGAAACCACACACAGTGTTCGTCCAACACAAAGCCCATTTGGCACGTGCTGGGATCGATCCAGGAACTCCACGCAGGAGAGGTGAACGCTCCACCACTGAGCCACCGCGACCCCTCATATAGAGTAGAAGTAACAAGATGTAAAAAAAAAAAAAAAGCCCGTCTGGAGGACATGTAAGCTAAACACCAATACAATTGTTACAGATTTATTTACTTGCACTGTTTAGGCTCAACATCGCAACACCAATATCATTATGTCACATCCTTTCAAAACTATGCTAACTGCAACGTAGACCTGCTTTGCTTCGTAATGTCCAAATAGTTGATTACTGTGCTCGAAAGCAGGCAAGTAGCATACAAATTTATGATGTTGAAGGCGTTATTTTTCACAGCTATGGAGAAAAGACATGAAAACGAAAAATAAAAAGAAATCTTTGTTTTACGTCCTACGGTTATGCTATGTATGCTGACAGTCACAAATGAGTATTGAAAATTGATGATCTTGGAATACGATTTGGTGGAATATTGAGGGGGGGGGGATAGACATTGATTAAATATAAAATTGAAAAGAAATAAGGGCCTGACGCTCAAATATTTATCTATCTGGCAGCCATCTTGATCCCTCTAAAATATCATGAAGTACTTGATTGATTCTAAACCCAATAATAGTAATAGTAATTATAACAATAAACACAGAATATACCTAGATATAATTTACGCACCTTGAAGTGTAGAAATTAATGATTGCAATCCTCAGCATTCCAATAGTTCTTTGGTTTCTCCAAATGAAGATTCGGACATCGGTTTTCTTCTCAAGCTATAATGGGGTACAATAATCAGTTGCAGTCCAAAGCAAAGTCACTAAGTTAAGCATGAATATAAAAGATTTTGTGTTAAATATTTCAATGTAAATTTCATGAAATAGAATTCATTAGTTAGTTACATACAAATTCTTACGCATGTAAGTCAGAATCTACTTGTAATAACTTGTAAATTTAAACAAACTAAATTATACTACAGTTATAGGGACATCAAACATATATTCCATAAGATATATAGGGTGTCTCAAAAGTCCCCTGACTCGATTATTATCAGAGTTACAACAAAATGTAATTGGGAAACCGTCTCCAAATATGATGTTTCCAATGTAAGTTGAAGGAATTTTCAAAATCGGATGAGCCGTTTGGCTGTATACTCTTTATGCGTCCAATGTTAAATGAAAATGCAACGTTGCCATTTACCTGGACCCACAACATAAGTGAATGAAGTTACTGATTTTTACGCTATCATGTCGATGGCTAGCCCCCATTTCAAACAGTAACTTCATTCACATATGTTGTGGGTCCAGGTAAATGGTAACATTGCATTTTCATTCCACATTGGGTGCATAAAGAGTACAGTCCAGACGGCTCCTCCGATTTTTAAATTGTGTTCACTTTAGATTGAAAACAACATATTTAGAAATGGTTTTTCCTCTTACGTTTTGTTGTAACTCTAACTGTCAGAGGACTTTCGAAACACCCTGTATACATCATACGAAGTTCCTTTCTAAATTCTACACGGGTGTAGTTTAATTGAATGTGAGATGGGTAATACACATTAAGCCGTTTGGGAATACTCTCACAGACGGCCGCCATTTTGGATTAAATTTGTTTGTTATAAACTGGTGGGTAATGTGATATATATATGGCCACGGGCTAGAATTTTCTCAGTATGTCAAATATGCAATCAGATTCCATGGAGCTTAATTTGGTGAAAAGTTATTGCCAATTGAACGTTGTATTTACCTCTTTCTTCTAGATGTAGAACCATACCGTTAGCACGTGAGGAATGCATCGAAATATTCAAACTGTGGAGCGGGAGGAGTGCCTGTGCAGTGGTTACCGATTGCAAACAGAATCATCCACAATGTGACTGTGTTACATGTTGCAGTGTCACAGTAATTAACTAAATTTGAGGAGACGGGCACATTCGTGGACATACGTCGTAGCGGACGATCGTAGACAGCTACAGATGAAGCAACGCCTACGGCAGTGCTGACTTCTTTCTCGATGTGGCCCCAGAGGAGCACACGTCATTTATTAATGCAATGTGGGTTGAGTCATAGGGTCTGCGCGTGTATAAGTGCATCCGTACAAGGTGCAAATGAAGCAACATCTCCACAAGGACGATGTTGATCGCCAAGTGCAGTGAATAATTATGGTTAACATTTTTATGCAAATACTCTTTTCAGATGAAGCTGACCTCTACGTAAATGGGAAGGTTAATAGGCAGAACATGCACAATTGGTCACCTGACAACCCCGCGTGCAAGACCCCTCCAACATGACCAGCGCAAAGAAAATTAATTATGGTGTTGGCAGACAAATGAGGAATACGTCTAATCAGTCACTTTTTCATTCCATAAAAATAACTGCGGAATAATACCTCACGCTCGTACAGGGATAGATATTGCGAGCTGCGATGCCCGAGGATGGTACATTCTCGCAGTTTTTCAACACCATGGCGCTTTCTTCATTATGGATTCGTATTGCGTCACTACTTGAACAATTCTCTAGAACATGGGTTGATCGACGAGAGGCAGTTGAATGGCTGCTCGATCACCGGACCTAACGCTGTTCAATTTCTAGCTAAGTGGAAAAGTTAAGGCTATGGTTTGTGCAGTAAATATTCATAATTTTTATCATCTAGAACAAAGTATCGCCATCGTCTGTGCACAAATTTGACCCTATATCCTACTTTGTGTCCACAGCAATTGGAAGAAGCTTCTGCAAATGTTTATTGCTCAGTAGGAACATGTGGAACATATACTATAACCAGGGGTAAAAGTGGACTTGAAAAGGTGGGGGGACGGTAGGTAGCGGCATCACTCCACGCCGTTCCTCCTGCCTATCTCTGCCCATTGTACCATTTTAGGATCTGGGGGACGCCCTACATATTTTTCGAGGTGGGGAACTGCGTCCCCCGCGTTCCCCCTCGCTTTTACCCCTGACTATAACAGGGAAATGTGTTCGAAGTGGGAAAAATCAGAGGCGGTGTGTTTTATTACGATTTTGACTCGACATATCGGCTATCTAAATGTTCAAATGCAGTGAGGTGTGAAACCTACAAGATTGCATTTCTATTTACATACTGTCTGAAAACCACTGGAAAGCTTCTTTTAGTTACGGAGAAAAAACGGAGAGACTGATCCATCCATCGTGAACAACTTTCTGGAAAAAAATAAACAAAAATAGCCCTTACCTTGTATCAGAGAATTATACACGAAAGTGCTCAAAAACCGACTTTTAATATTAACAATTTCCAGCGGGAAAACTCCTGGACCACACACTCGAATGAGGGGTATTTCAAACTCCCGTAAGATCTGCCCCCACAGCAATCCCCTAAGTCCGCCCATGCTCAAAACACGACGCTTATAAGAATTCAGACAAGACGACACATACATACATACGAAAGAAACAATTCAATACGGCACATCAAAATATAAACTAGATGAACTTCTTTGAAAACACCTCATTTTACAAACAAAAGGTAGAAAAAGGTAAAAATGTCAGTATTGTCAACTTAGAATCTACATAAGAAATAAAATCTTTTTATGTGCAAAGCTATTCGTCAATACGTATAAAAAATGGATTTATTAATGGTATTTAGCATTTATTCTTCCGTGAAGGTATATCTTGATCACTAAAAAGCAGAAACGGTATGTCTCTATCACTGGAAAAAAACAGAAGGGTATGACATACCACTACATATAGTCTCACTTGGTTCACTGCCAATAACATTTCACCAGAATAAGTTACATGATATCTGATTGCATATTTGACATCATCAGAACATTTTAGTGCATGACCATGTATCACACTACCCACTTATCGTCCGTATTACAATTTCGAATCTAAGATGGCGACCGTCCGCGTGATGTAATCCGAAAGTATCCCTCTGGGCCTAATGTGTATCTCTTATCTCGCAATCAATGAAACTACATCCCTGTAGTTTTCAGAAAGGATGACAAGGGACTTCTGATGCATCCTGTATATAATAGTTGTATCAATAATGACGGGTATACCGGCTAGGCTAAAGGAGACGCTGATGATGATATAATGAATGAAATGGTGGAATGAAGAAAGTGGGAGGAAACGGGAGAACCCCGAGAAAACCCACTCACGCGGTGTTTGTCCACCAAAAGTTTACTTGGCGCGAGCTGGGATCAAACCAAAGACCCCAAACACCAGAGGTGAACGCTCTACCACTGAGCCATCGAGGCCCGACAGAAATATTTGTTGAAGTCTACTGTCTTCTTCAGTACCAAGGTTACACAAAAATGAGCCTATGGTTTTGATGGAATTCGAACCAACATTATATGTATACTCTCTCAGCGAGAATCAAAGCTGGCACCAAGTTTACATATGCGCGTGCATTGTATTTTACTTATATAGCTCACAGAGCTATGGGCGAGCAAGCAAGGCACGTGCCCCGGGCGTGTGGTTGGAGGGGCTACTAAAAGAGAGGTTATATATTAGTACTTTTCCATTTTGGTGTTTAATACTTTTCATCACAGTGCGAAATCATGAAATCAAAGTGGGGGAGACTGAAGGACTGAAGAGAGCGAGAGAGAGGAAAAAAAAAAGCTGCGCAGTCTTACACTTCAAAGAATTGTAGTGAAATGAGAAGGTCAGAATTCAAGATGACATTCGGATGCTTGGCACGAAGAAAAACATTGCAAGCAATTTTGAAAAAAAAAGAAAGAAAAAAACTTAAATAATGTGATATATTTTGTAGGCTTTGGATATGTATGTTTTAGTTGGCATCAACAATTATTGGTGTGTTTTGTCACAATTGACAGTTTAGCGAGAGACTAGGCTAACTGACAATTTTAACTTTCTGAAAGAAAAGGAAACAAATGAAAACAGCACGTTACAAAGGATACGACTGATATTCATAGTTTGGCTTAGTATACAACAGGGGTGGATTCAGGATGGACTACTGGGGGGCGGTGGGTTGTAATGCCACTACTTACAAGATAGAGCTACTTTTAAGAGATTCAACTCTGGGTGGGTTTTATTTTATATTAAAATACACAAAGTTTCCTCTTCTTGGGGGAGATAGACCCTCCCTGGATCCGCCCTTGTCTCAGGACAAGCCACACAGACAAGTGGTTGAGGCAAAAGTCAATTAATGACATTAGTATGCTGTTCCGTCAAAATCTCAATCTTGACCTGGGTGTAAGTTAGCCTGGTCTCTCACTGAACCCCTCAATTGAATGTTTAATATGTAAATTAGGCACTTCTACATCACAAACAGTAAATATAACCTACCTTATTCTACGTTTTTAAATGCATTTCTACAACTGATTGTAACTTTAAAGGTTCTCGTGAAGATTAGCTGGCGGAGGTTACCTAACATAGCCATGAGCCATCAAATTAACAGTTGTGCTTCGTGGGTGATGATAATGATCCTGAGGTTAGATGTTAAATTGGACTCGAGAGCGGAACAAGGGCTGATCTTATTCGTGTCTCAGACGAGGCATGGAATGGAACGAATATGAAAATAAGGTTGCTATAATAGTTTTTCATAGGGTTTGTAAGATTTTCGAAACACTTGGCAATTTTTTTTATCAAGACTTGACATTTTTTTAAGAAAAAAATCAAGACTTGGCAATTTCAAGTTTCATCCCCCTCCCAATCTTGTAATGCTCGCTACGCCGCTGTAAGCAATACATATTTTCGACAATATTCGTTGTTCATCTGTTTCCGCTGGGTTCCAACGTGGTGAGCTGCATATGGGACTTTTAATAGTGTTATTATAATGAGAAAGAATTGCAAATTATGTTCATGTTCCTAAAAGAGGGAAATTGAAAGAGAAATTAAATTCAAAATAAATAAGGGAGAGAAAAGTAATTACTTGAAAATAAAAATAAAGTCTTTGAGTTTAATGTCCCACGATTATGCTGTTAGGCTAAGGGAGTCGGTGATTAAAGCAAGTTAATGATTATGGAATATTTGGTGAAATGAGAAAGTGGGAGGAAACCAAGTCCCCGAGAACACCTACGAGCACGTATATGAAAATGAAGTAAAACATACACTGGCCTATGCTTTCTTTGTCTAGCAGAGTCATAGTTTGGAATCGAAAATGTGTTTTGAATCCTTGTATTTAGAGATTGAGAATGTAAGTAACGAAATCACTTAACACATCCATTAAGATTTCGGAAAGCGAAATCTAAATTTAGGTAAGCTAACTCCATGTACTAACTGCTTGCATCCGCTTCGTACATTGTTCGAAGGGTCACGAAGCAAATCACCTCATTTAGTCTACACATACCTAGTACTAGCGTTAATTACCTGCTTTGTTGGGTGAAAATAAGAAAATCAGTAATATGTTACGTTAGTCAGTCACTTTTTTTACTATTACGAAACGCTCTCTCATATCGGTTATTTTCGATCATTTGTAAGATCCGTCTCCCCTCTTTCCCTCCCCAAGTTGCTTGGCTGAATTTTGATTTAAATAGTATCGGAAGTGTCACTGTCCATTTCTGCGCCCCCGAAAACAATGGATTTAGATTAGGATTAGTTCACTTAACTTAGTAAGCCTACACAGCTTTGGCGCAGCTCGACTTGTTGGAAAGCAATCCAAAATATAAACAAATATATCGATGTCACTGGGGTTTAGTAAAGTGTGTTGTAAGTCAAGAAGATTGAGAATCACTGCCTCGATTATTCACTTCAATTAATCATCAAACTCCTTTAACCTGAAGTACATAATCGTGGAATGTTTAATTAAAATTATAATTTTATGGCATCTAGAAAATGCACATATCGCACATTACGTTACATTACCATTCAATCGCAATAGGTTATTACAGACATGTGGTTGGCTTGAAGCTTAGCGTCCTATTCAGCGCCAAGACTGTGTACTACCTACACCTACAGCATAATATGGAATCCTACTCGCATGATCTTCAATCAAGATTTGAATCAACGGGAGGATGAAGATTTTCCCTCTCGTCAAGTAATTTCCCCAACTCGCCAAAGAATTTCTCCCTTGCCGGGAAAATATTTTCCCTCATTTCATATTTTACATATTATATACTATATATTATATCTTGCATCACTGAGAAATAAAATGCTTGGATTGTATATCTGAAAAGTCGCCCCCTCCCTGCAGGCACGTAGCCACGATTTCGCAATACGGGAGGTCCGTGACGAAATACTGTGGTTATCACACCAGGGGTTCGATCAATCTAAACTATTTTACTGACAACATATCCATATTGATTTGTTAGGACAATAAAATGAGGATATGTTAGTAAGTATTTTAATTAAAGAATTATGAAGAAATCTTGCGTAAAAGAATAGAAAAAAGTATTGACAAAGACATAGTCTTCCGAGGTCATTCGAACTCGGTTCTTCTCGTGTTCTTTCTATTTCTCTTATCTTAGTTCAATGCCGTCAAGGATAGCAACGAGATCTCTTTCGGGAGTAAAGACATCCTATAAAATGGATTAGTGTTGCCGCGAAATTCAAAATGGTTCATATTATTGGTAATTCTGGGCATTGCTTAAGTTTTGACAGGCTATCTGAAAGAACCGGTTTATCGATCGTCATTTGTAGTCCATAGGGTTACTGGCGCAAATCCCGGGGGGATGAGGACATGTCCCCTCCAATCTTAGAACTGGGGGGACTTTCCCCTCAATAATCCGATTTGAAATGCGTTTTTTGGAGAGAAATGTGATGATTTGTGTCCGATTGCCACAAAGGAAAGTAAGATGAAATTGATGTCCCCACCCCAGAATAAGCCTTAAATCTGCCCGCCTCACAATTTTGAAGACAACTCTGCTCCCCTGATCCTCCGCAGCATTGTTTTTCAACTTCATAAATATTTTGAACATCCTTAAAAAAATTATGAGAACTGTCTTACCCGTCCCTCCCAATGTTGAAGACAGATTTGCGCCGCTGCATACGGTTAACATGGAGCTAGATGGAATTCGGAATGTTCCGTTACAATAATATCCAATTTCAACTTGATCCGCTCCCGTTTCCTCCACACAAAGCTCCTCGTAAGAAAGAGTAACCAAAACGCTTATTGTAGCTTTATATTTTTGAGGCTGATTCATCTGTTTCTTTCTGTTTCATCTTTCCTTAATATTTTTCATTTCTGGTTCCGAAGCGGGGGGGGGTCTGGACTGGGGGGCTGCGTGCCTGCTTCCCGTAAAAAGCTTCATTCGAACCCTGAATCAAACAACTCCATCTGTAAAGCAGTGCTGAGTTGATTTTAATATCCTTTTCTGCAACGAGGCTGTATGAGACGGGGACTTACTGATTAACATGGACTCCGAACCACTCCCGCCGGGAATCGAACGCGGGTCACCCACACCAAAGGCGCGTATGCTAACCGCTTAGCGGTGAAGGAGCTCATATCTAAAGCAGTGTAAGCAACAACAACAAAAAGAAACACACACACATACTAGAAGTTTGCGCAATTGGGGATCAAAACATTCTCAATGAAGTATGAGAAATAGTAAACGTCAATCAAAGTGGGCTTCTGCTTATTCTTTACTTCGTTAATACTTAATTCCTTCTAGAAATAGTGAAACAATACTATGAAGACACAGTACTTAAACATAATCGAAAGAATAAGACAAGGAAACAGAGTAATTTCCGACTAATTAAACTAGTCATATATACTATACCTAACTGTTACATTGTATTTCTTACCATATTACGAAAGCGATATAACTTCTTTACCAGCCATAGAAGCTGGACGCAATCCAATACTGCAATTTAGACGCTGTAACGAAAGCTGCAAGTCAAACGCCTGACACTCCTAACTCTTCATACTGTGTAATAGCTGTTTCAAGCGGCCTACAACTTATGACCTTGAAACTATGTGCTAGTAACCAAATTAGTGCCAAGGTACGATACAAACACCCCAACTTGCCACAATGACGTCAACACAAGGAAAAAAAGAAAAACATCTAATTTTTGGTTCGAAAATTATGAAACAATAATAATAATAATGTAATTCTCAGAAACTCAAACATTAGTTAACTAGAGAACATAACAAGCAAAACAAAACAAAACAAAACAAAACAAAACAAAACAAAAAGAACCTTAAACGTGAGCTCTCCCTGACTGCTGTTTTTAAATTTCAGTGAGGCTGTAAAATATGTTTTGTTTTATTGTTAAAAAACAAAAAGAAAAAGAAAAATAAAGAAAGAAAGGAAATAAATTTTGTTGCAAATATCCTAGTAAAAATAGGTTTCCTAGACACAAGTGGCTCCGCGTAGTTGCTAACGCTCTCGCCTTCGGTACGAGCGGACCCAGGTTCGATTCCGGTAGGGGCACTCGGTCGAAAAAGTATCGAAAGCCCAGACATCCTGAATGAGGCTTTCTTGGGTTTTCCTCATTTCACACCAGGCAAATGCCGGGTGGTACCCAACATATAGGTCCCAGGCCGTTTGCTTCCTTCCCTTTCCCCGGATAGTGTGCTCACCGAGGGACGTCATAACTCACATGTGACGGGCTAACAAGGTCATTGATGCCGAAAGCCCAGAAATCTAATTCCTAAATCTTCACTACACAAGAAAATGTTCGCGCTGAAAACGGTTTCTTAGCAATTATGTTAAGCAGTCCTGTAGTAAATCTCCATCAAGTAATAAACCGTCACATATAAAAAGGAAAGAATAAACACATAACATTCATTTTGCGTACCTTGAAATGTAAAAAGTTACAAAACATTAATATTCAAAGATTTCTCAAAATTCAGATTAACCCATTTCTTTCTCCTCAACCATTAACGAGTTACAATAGTAAGAATTGTAGTCATAAATCACATTACTTGTTTAGTACTATATTAAAGCAAGTTATACTAAAGGAATATATAATTAATGGAATATTTAACTAAAGTGATAATTTACTATTGCACTTACCCAGGCTTTTGTTTCCTTCCGCTCTTCTTTTCCGTTTGTAAATAACCTCGTTTATAAACCAGCTCGCAAGCATACGACAGTTGTTTCATGACGTCATCTATGGTGCAAGAAAGAGGTGTCTATAGGCGGTCAGGACCTCACACACAGATGGACGTATATAACATATAGCTGAAGTATTTAACATACGTATACGTATATAAAATACGGAAGATTGTTAGATGTCAGACATCCTGCAGCGACATGATATAACATCCAAGCGCGTTAAAGGCAGTAGCTGTGTAGCATATGGATAAAGTACGCTCCGTACAGATTTCCTTAGTAAACATAACGAATCCTTGTATTTGTACAATATACCGCTGTCCGGATAATGGATTTTTCTCAGTGCAAAAGCGTACAGGCAGACATCGTCTGTTGACTGACAGAGACCACCGACAGTTGAAGAGAGTTGTAAAGTATAATAGGCAGACATCTATGCAAACCATCACACAGGAATTCCAAACTGCATCAGGATCCACTCCAAGTACTATGACAGTCGTGAGGTGAGAAAACTTGGATTTCATGGTCGAGCGGCTGCTCATAAGCCACACATCACGCAGGTAAATGCCAAACGACTCCTCGCTTGATGTAAGGAGTGTAAACATTGGACGATTGAACAGTGGAAAAACGTTGTGTGGAGTGACGAATCACGGTACATAATGTGGCGATCCGATAGTAGGGTGTGGGTATGGCGAATGCCCGGTGAACGTCATCTGTCAGCGTGTGTAGTGCCAACAGTAAAATTCGGAGGTGGTGGTGTTATAGTGTGGTCATGTTTTCTTGGAGGGGGCTTGCACCCCTTGTTGTTTTGCGTGTCATTCTCACTACGCAAGCCTACATTGATGTTTTAAACACCTTCTTGCTTCCCACTGTTGAAGAGCAATTCGGGGATGGCGATTACATCTTTCAACACGATTGAGTACCTGTTCATACTGCACGGCCTGTGAAGGAGTGGTTACGCGATCATAACATCCCTGTAATGGACTGACATCCACAGAGTCGAATCCTATAGAACACCTATGGGATAATTTAGAACGCCGACTTCGTGCCAGGCCTCACCGACCTACATCGATACCTCTCCTCAGTTTAGCACTCCGTGAAGAATGGGCTGCAATTCCCCAAGAAACCTTCTAGCATGTGATTGAAAATATGCCTGCGAGAGTGGAAGCTGTCATCAAGACTAAGGGTGGGCTAACACCATATTGAATTCCAACAGTACCGATGGAGGGCGCCACGAATTTGTAAGTCATTTCTAGACAGGTGTCCGGATATTTTTGATCACATAGTGTATGTCATCCCGTGGCAGCTTTCGTGAAGATAAGACGGGAAAGTTATTTTTTGATTTAGAGAAGCATTCTGATGAATAATTTCGATGGTGTCACTCACTGGTGCGTGACGTGTAGACATGATAACGTAATCAAAATGATGGACAACTCGTATAAGCAATATCTCCGTTGTTTATGGATGGATTTTTATTTTTCATAGCTCATTTCATAGCTCATTTTCACAGCTCATTTTATCATTAAATTCTGAGTAATACTATATGTAAGTATTTCCTCTAAAATTAAAGTACTGGAGTTATTGAATAATTTGATGAATTACAGAGCAATTATTTATTAAATATGTTATGAGTTATATCAAAAGGAAATCGCAGAGAAATACCTGAGATATGATGTGTAATGTGTTTGTATGATGGAAACTCGGTCACTGATAGTGACAGTGATAGCCAAATAAACATTATCTTTGTTGTTTATCAGCTTAATCTTTTTTCTTAATACCTTATTTGCAAGTTTAATAAATTTCCTATGAATAGTTCCATACTGTTTTTTTTTTTTTTTTTTTGAAAAATGAATAGTTATTTTGGAGTGAAGTTAGAATATTATTTGTAAAATGAGTTACTGGAAGAAACAGCACATGTATAGACCTATATATTATACAAATGGAAAATGAAAGAATCATACTTCTTTAGACAAAAGCGAATTTAACTATAGGTTTTACGTTATAATATGATAGATAAGAAAAATTGACATGAGTAGTTACATTAATGAGATTGATTACTTCCTTGCACGTCATCTCTAGTCTGTATCATCATCAATTTCTGAGTCAAGCTCCTGTTCCATTGGATTATTATGCGGCAGCTTTTCACAAAATTCCTCACTGATTCCACACTCACACATTTCAGTACAGAGCAATCTACATGAGGAGCATGATGGGGCGCATTTGTTTCTTCAGCAAGAACATTCCACCAATTGAAGAATGTAATCTGGAGCGTATGACATTTCACATGTAACTGGAATTATTTTCTTATTTTCTGTAGTTCATCCATGTTCAATTGGAGATGGAATTGTTGGTTGAAAATTACAGTCTTGATTCCAAGCCATAAGTTAATAATTAACTCTTTTCATGGCAGGTATAATGAAATCTTTGTTGTTGCAATCATCTCCAGAAACTACCAATTTCAGGTTCTCAGAAGACTATTTTTGATTCTATTAATTTTGATTCTATTAATATTTTTAATTCTATTTATTTAAAATCAACAATACTTTTATTTTTTAAAATAAAAGCTTACAAACTAGTAGGGTCTTTATCAAATAGTAAAT
Source organism: Thermobia domestica (assembly GCF_964235325.1). Taxonomy (NCBI): domain Eukaryota; kingdom Metazoa; phylum Arthropoda; class Insecta; order Zygentoma; family Lepismatidae; genus Thermobia; species Thermobia domestica. The sequence goes on from NC_137458.1 coordinate 256,594,128, forward strand.
TAGGTGCTATCACAGTTAAGGTCCCATAAATTTGTAAAATCTACGGAAGAAATTTATTATTTGATTTCAGAAAAGAATTACATAAGTAGCCCAGGCTCAGTAGTAGAGCGTTCACCTCCGGTGCTTGGGGTCCCTGGTTCGATCCCAGCTCGCGCCGTGTAGACTTTGTGGTGAACAAACATCGTGCTCGTGGGTTTTCTCGGGATTCTCCCGCTTCCTCCGACTTTCTTCATTCCACCATTTCACTCATCTCTCATCATCACCGTCTCCTTTAGCCTAACCGGCATAATCGTGGGACGTAAAACTTAAAGATTTCATTTCATTTTTTCTATATATATACTTTTCATTAGCATTGGAAAGCCTGGAATGAATATCATTTACGAAAAATATTGAAATATGTAATGTAGAATATATCCTTGGGGTGTTTACATTTCTGAACTATTACGCTATTGAATTTCCTATTACAAGACATTTGGCTGGTTGCAGTAAATAACTGGCTAAGTCGGGAAAATCAAATTTTACAGGAGAGCAGTTTAAAGGTAAATTTTACAATAGTTACCAGGCTAATTTTGACAACCAAATGCTGTAACTTCCTCAATTTTATGAATTCGTCTTAGCCGCTTCTAAACAATGTAGAACTCACCAAAAGAAGCTAATACTTGTAAAATTTCAATTTTTTTTTAAAAGTCGACTTAGACGGTTATTCACTGGAACCAGCCATTTCTTCCTTCACTATTAACTCAATGTCATTTCTTCTCTTACTATTGAAGCTTTCCTGGTTCTAGTTTAATAGGCACGTTACTCTCGCAGTGCCCTGAATTATGAAAAGTTAAGAATCACTGGCAACTGTAGAAGATGGCACAGGATGGGGCATTCACTGACGACTTCTCCCCTCCAGACATGTTGAATTGTAGTGTAGGTCACTACATGATTCGAATCCTGGTAGAACAACAAAAAACATTAATTTAACAATCATTCACTTTCTTTAATTATCCGTCTCATTTAGCCTAATGGACATGCCTTTGGGATATTAAGGTAAAATTGAAATGAAACGAAGACTCTTATCATTATGTCGTTTAGGCTAATTTACATGAATGATTAATGAAAGCTAAATATTGTAAAGTAATTATTGAAATGAAAGTATAGGATAAAACAAGAAATCCCTAAGAAAACTCGACACGTGGTTGTCCACCACAAACTCTCATGGTGGTCAGAAATCAAACGAAGGACCCCTTGCATCAGAAATGAGCGCTCTATGAACTACTGTGCCCCCACTTTGGATGAAGAACTAGAAGTTTCGGTATCGATCAATTAAATACTATGTGTATCGATCAAGTAAATACCGCGTGTGATAAATCAATATACTACAGAGAAGTACCGACACTCAAAGTATGAAATTCGTAGATTTCTTCGTCCCGAAATGGTAATTACGTTTTTCAGGTCATTTATCCTCAACTGGTGGAGAGCGTCTTTCCAGGATCGCGTACAGATTGTCCGTGGATCTACATTTTATGTCTTTCTTGTTTGTAAGAAAGAAGGGTCTATGGAGGTAGCAAAAGGGGAGGATCTTAGTGTTCAAAAGCTTAAGAAGCAAGAAGTGCCTAGTGTTCTTGATGAATTGTAAGAAAATGCAAAATGAATGAATAGCATATAAAAATACAAAACAGACTCTATTTACGAGCCTTAAGCATCATTAGTCCTATTATGGATAACAAAGTGATTTAGATAGTTTTCTAATAGTAAAGACACGGGTAAACACAATTCCACTATGCTAAAGTAAGAAGCTCATAGCCAAATGACAAAAGCATATAGGGATAGAGACTGCGTCGTGAAATAGTGCAGGTTGCTTCAATTCATATTGATAACGTCTAGTCTATGTGAGGATATTTACAGGGCGCCCTTCGTATTAACGCATTTTACATTACGATGTACTGAATTTTGCCAGGTGTTTTAAGATCAATTATATAAAAACATACGTAGTCATAGTCAACACTACTGAAGTATCTTGTATAGACTGCTTCATTGAGTTACAATAATTATAATTATTTCTTAACCTGTAAAGCATTCAGTGAAAATTACTTTAAGTTCAGAAGAAATTGATACATGAATTTAAAGAAGGATTCTTAACAGTGACTGCACCATCTTTTATTTCTTGTAAAGTGCCAAGCGGAGAAAAAAGAATCATTTAGGGCAGAAATTTTTTGTATGACGAAAAGAGTAGTATATATACTTATACTTGGAAAACGAAAATTTACAAATTAAATGTTTTTAAGGAATTTGGAAAAAATGAAAATGAAATCTTTAAGTTTTACGTCCCACGTTTATGCCGGCTAGGCTCAAAGAGACAATGACGATGAGAAATGAATGAAATGGTGAAATGAAGAAAAGTGAGAGGAAATATGATGTTTGTCCACCACAAAGTTCACTTGGCGCGAGCTGGGATAGAACCAAAGATTCTATGCACCAGAGGTGAACGCTCTACTACTGAGGCACCGTGCCTTCCTTGATTACTGTAGCGTAAAGATTCTATAGATAAAGAATTTTAAAGTTGATCGCTGTAGAGATAGATAAAATATGTTATTGCAATAAATTAAGCGGCCCAAAAATCTTCACTCTAGTCTCTCAACTAAAACCTTCAGTAATAGAAATCTACTGTGCAGTTTACTCCATTCATATCCTTTAAATTACTAACAGTTCGTAGTCATTCTTCTGCAATTGTTATTACTCCTGTGCAATTTTCAGGACAGTCATATCGCCACTGGTTCCAGCCAGTGGTAATAGCACCACTGGTTCCAGCATAACTCTCGAACACCTGGAATAGTTTTAACCAAACTTGGTACGCATATCACAGTCCTGGAAATGGTCTGTTTGGAACAAGACCTCTGGCACACCTAGTACTTATAAAAATGACCAAAATAATCTATATTAGTGTCGAATCTATAGTTTTTGGGGTCGATGAGGTGAATAGTGACACTCTTAATATCATTTACATCCAAGTTCAGCCCTCATTAGAACCCCTAGGATGTAAAAATAATTCAAAATGATCTATATTGTTATAGAATACATGGTTTTCGAGGTCCAGGTCAGTGAGACGAATAGTAATACTTTTGATGCCGATTAAGTCCACATTTAACTCCAGTTAGATCTCCTAGGGGTAAGAAGGGGGTAAAATGTAAAAATTATCGAAAACGGTCTAATTTATAATCTAATTATTAATGTAGAGTCTATAATTGATTTCCACCCCAAGGGATGAAAATTAGAAAGGTGACATGTAAATATTTGAAACGCCACGCATCTGTACAAATATATATTTGCATAGCACTATTTGGATTGTATGAAATTGTAGGAGGAATGTTTGGTTTCACTACCACACAGGAAACACGATCCATTATTTATGGACAATATACAGTGTATAGAGTTTCTTTACTTATATTTGTTATAGTAGCAAGTCTGTCAGTCACGCTATTATCAAAACCTCAAAACACTTAAAAGTTACCGATTATATAAATATCTGGGCGAAAATATATTTAAAAAATTCTTGATCATTATTATAAAACAAGACAACGAGATATATATAAATGGATGAGTATGTGTAAGTTCTAGCCAGTGGTGGTATTCTAATTTTTTAACAACCGGTTATATATATATATATATATATATAGAGAGAGAGAGAGAGAGAGAGATGCATAGATATAACTCTCTTAGGAAACGGAACATACAAGATAGACAAAAGCAAATTTTTTATTGGTTACTACGAGTGACAAGTAGAGACCTACACACCATCTTAATACAAGAGGGTGTGACGAAATTAGATAGCACTGCGAATATCTTGGAAAAGAATTATCCAAGGTAGATGGTTGTCAAAAAGTATTGGGAAGGCCTTAATCCAGCAATGGATCTCAATTGTTGTTAATGGTATATATTCGTTCCATATGTAAATAACCCTCACCACTACACTCATGTGGTCCAAGTTCTCGTTCTTGATATCTGAGCACTTGAGCTTAACAAATAAACGCTTATACCTTGTTCTGAGAAATCATGTAGGCCTATTTAATCTGTAGCTGTAAGAATTTCTAAAAAAAAATAAAGATAATTAAACTAAAATTTACTGTTGCTGGGTATAACTGGGTAAACATTTACTGTTATGTCTGGATATAACAAACGGTTCTGCTAACTCGAAATATTATAACAACCCATTGGAGCGAACCGGTGCGAACCGGCTGAATAGCACCACTGGTTCCAGCATAACTCTCGAACACCTGGAATAGTTTTAACCAAACTTGGTACGCATATCACTTACAGTCCTGGAAATGGTCTGTTTGGAACAAGATCTCTGGCACACCTAGTGCGTGGTTAGAAGGGGTGAATTATAAAAATGACTAAAATAATCGATATTAGTGTCGAATCCATAGTTTTCAGGGTCGATGAGATGGGTAGTGACACCCTCAATATCATTTACATCCAAGTTCAGCCCTCATTAGAACCCCTAGGATGTAAAAATAATTAAAAATGATCTATATTGTTATCGAATTCATGGTTTCCGAGGTCCAGGTCAGTGAGACGAATAGTAATACTTTTGATACCGATTAAGTCCACATTGAACTCCAGTTGGATCTCCTAAGGGTAAGAAGGGGGTAAAATGCAAAAATAATCGAAAACGGTCTAGTTTATAATCTAATCATTAATGTAGAGTCTATAATTGTTTCCACCCCAAAGGATGGAATTTAGAAAGGTGACATGTAGAAGTAGTCGACCAATATTAGTGATTAGTGTGCAATCTAAATCTTTTGGGGTTTCTGAATTAAATAGTGAAGCTAACAAAACCTGTTAAGTCCATTTTCAGATGGGAAAAGGGACAAGTTAAAAGGCCAGTTATCAAATATTATTAATATTCCTGTTGAATTCATAAGTTTTCGGAGCCGGGAAATCGTCTGAAGACATTTGAAATTCTTTTTGGAACATAGTACCCGCCTGAAGCTAAATTTTTAAATCATATCAGATTAATTACAGGGCGTATTCTGTTGGGATAGGATGTTTCGAAATTTATTACGGCAGAGTATCTTCTGTATTTTTATCAATATACTTTCTTTGAAATATATATCACAAGGGGTAAAAGGATTCAAATATTTTCCATAAACATAATTTTCTGGTGCGAAGAACAAGCATTTCAGCTAATTTTTATGAGTCTGTGGTCTCTTTTCTACATTTACCTATCCGTATGCCATAAGTAGACGTATATCAAGCCAGTGGAGTGGATTTATATACGGGATAAGTAAACAAACAAAAAAAAATCCCGTTTAAGCTTCGTGTAAGTATTCTTATAATGGTATATACTTGATTTCAGCTTATAGATAAGAAAATTTCATATAAAGTACCTTCAGCAACGGGTATCCTTTGACACACATAGGTAAGCTAGAATATGGTTTTTTAAAAATGGGAATTTATCACTTTCAATTATTTTCGTTCTGAAGCAACGTTTACATAATAGAAGGCAGATGCGTTAACAACTATTATATATTAGGCAAGGGTGTTATAAATAGAGGATCTGCCCATATGTATCGTCATCCTATTAAATCGATGAAGCCAAAAAACAACCGAGCATCGGCACGTCTGATTGGCTACTCTCGTTTCCTCCATCGTTTGATTGGTTACTTTCATTTCTGCCATGATTGTTGGCTCAAAACATTGCGATCCTATTGGGCGGAGTGGGCAGAGTAGGGGTGGTGAAACTGTGACGTATGGCTTCAAGTAGGGATGGTATCGAGACGAGACGAGACGAGACTTTGAACAGTCTCGGTCTCGTCTCGGTTTAAAAATAACTGTCTCGGTCTCGGTCTCGTCTCGAGTCAAAAATCGCCATCTCGGTCTCGGTCTCGTCTCGGTCAACAAATGCTTGTCTCGATCTCGGTCTCGGTCTCGAGGGCCAAATCTCGGTCTCGTCTCGGTCTCGTCTCGAAAGTCTCGAAATAAATAGGTGAAATTAAAATTCTAAAAAGTATTATTATTGTAAAGTATGTCGTTTCTGCTTCTTATTTTTTGCCTTATTCTCGACTTACACTGAGAAAAATCCATTATCCGGACAGCGGTATATTGTACAAATACAAGGATTCGTTATGTTTACTAAGGAAATCTGTACGGAGCGTACTTTATCCATATACTACAGAGGTACAGCCTTTTACCCGCTTAGATGTTACATCATGTCGCTGCAGGATGTCTGACATCTAACAATTTTCCGTATTTTACATACGTATACGTATGTTAAATACTTCAGCTATACGTTATATACGTCCATCTGTGTGTAAGATCCAGACCGCCTATAGACACTCTTTCTTTCGCCATGGCTGACGTCATTGAACTACCGTCTTTTGCTTGCGAAACGAGGTTGTTTACAAACGGAACAGAAGAGAGGAAGGAAACAAAAGCCTGGGTAAGTACAATAGTTAACTATTACTTTAGTTAAATATTCCATTAATTATATATTCTTTTAGTGTAACTTGCTTTAATATAGTACTAAGTAAGTAATGTAGTTTATGACTACAATTCTTACTATTGTAACTTGTAAATGATTGAGGAGAATGGAATGGGTGAATCTGAATTTTGAAAAAACTTTGAATATTAATGTTTTGAAACATATTATGTTTCAAGGTAGCAAAATGAATGTTATGTGTTTATTCATTCCATTTTATATGTGACGATTTATTACTTGGTGCAGATTTACTACAGGACTGCTTAACATAATTGCTAATAAACCGTTTTCAGCGCGGAAATTTCCTTGTGTAGTGAAGATTTAGGATTTAGATTTCTGGGCTTTCGGCATCAATGGCCTTGTTACCCCATATGAGGGATGACTTTCCTCGGCGAGTACACTATCCGGGGAAAGGAAGGGAAGAAAGGATTGGGGAAGGAAGAAAACGGCCTGGGACCTATATGTTAGGTACCACTCCGGCATTTGCCTGCTGTGAATGAGGAAAACCCAAGGAAACCTCATTCAGGATGGCTGGACTTAAAATCTTTTGATACTTTTTGACCGAGTTCTCCCCCGGGATCGAACCCGGAACCGTTCGCACCGAAGGCGAGAGCGCTAGCGACTACCCTACGTGGGGCCACTTGTGTAGTCTAGAAAACTCATTTTTACTAGGATATTTGCAATTTTTTTTCTTTTTTTTGCTTTTAGTTTAACACCCTATGATTGTACATCAATGTAAGAGAGAAGGTGACAATGAGATACATGATAATGGTGGAATCAAGAAAATGTAAGGAAACTGGAAAGTCTTAAGAATAACCACACCTACAGTGTTCACCAAAAGGCTATTTGTCGGGAGCAGGAATCGAACCAGGGACCTAACGCGTCAGAGGTAAGCGCTCTACTACAAAGCTTTCTTTTGTTTAAAGAACTTGTTTACATTGAAATATATATATTTTACGAAGATACTGACATATTTTACAGCCTCACTGAAATTTAAAAAAAAAAGTAGTCAGGGAGAGTTTACTTGTCAGATTTTTATTTTTTAATTTAATTTATTTTTATTTTTATTTATTTTTGCTTTGTTATGTTTCCTAGTTAATTAATGTTTGGGTTACTGAAAATTAAAACCTTTTTAGTATTATTGTTATGTCATCACTTTGGAACCAAAAAAGTTAGATTTTTTTTCTCGTGTTTTCATATAGGAAGTTGGTAAGTTTGTGCCTTAGCATTGGTTTGGTTTCTAGAACGTAATTGAAGGTCATGTTGAGTTGAGTCTTGGCGGGTTTAGAGTTCGTGAAGTGTCAGGCACTGCTTGTGCCCCTGTCTTCTGTCTGTGATGTTTCCTGGCTTTGGGCTGTGAGGTATTTATGTTGAGGAGTACCAACGCAGGCCGCGTGATATACAGGTAGCTACAACAGCTACGAGTGCCAGGTGTTCATCTTTCGTTACGGCGTGACTAATGCAGTATAGTACTAGGTTAAAATTCTATGGGTGGTAAAAATGGTCGTGGTGTGGTAAGAAATACAACGTAATTGTTATTAGTTTATTAGTGTTTCTTCATAGTATAGTTTCACTATTTCTAGAAGGAATTAAGTATTAACGAAGTAATAAATAAGCAAAAGCCCACTTTGATTGGCGTTAACTATTTCTCATACTCCATTGAGAATGTTTCGATCCTCAGTTGCGCAAACATCCAGTGTGCGTTTTTTTGTTTGCTTACACTGCCTTATAGATGAGCTCCCTCGTGGCTAAGTGGTTAGTGAACACGCCTTTGGCGTGGGACACCCGGGTTCGATTCCCGGCCGGGGGCCGCGGTGGCTCAGTGGTAGAAGGTTCACCTCTGGTGCTTGGGGTCCCGGGTTCGATCCCAGCCCCGCCAAGTGAACCTTGTGGTGGACAAACACCGTGTGCGTGGGTTTTCTCGGGGTTCTCCCGTTTCCTCCCACTTTCTTCATTCCACTATTTAATTCATTACTCATCACCGTCTCCATTAGCCTAACCGGCATAACCGTAGGACATAAAACTCAAAGATTTCATTTCATTTTTTCGATTCCCGGCCGGAGCTTATGTGGTTCGGATTCCACGTTAATCTGTAGGTCCACGTCTCATACAGCCTTACTGCTGAAAGGAACGTTAAAATCAAATCAGCACTGTTTTACAGATGCAATTGTTCGATTCCGAGTTCGAATGAAGCTTTTTACGGGCAGGGGGCGACTTTTATATATACAATCCAAGGATTTTAGTTATTAGTCAGTGATGCAATATATAGACCTATATATATTACAAAATTGAAAGTGACTATGTTTGTGACTCTTAATCTCTTAAGAGCTGCGGTGGCTCAGTGGTAGAGCGTTCACCTCCGGTACTTGGGGTCACGGGTTCGATCCCAGCCCCCGTCAAATGAACTTTGTGATGGACAAACACCTTGTGCGTGGGTTTCCTCGGGGTTCTCCCGTTTCCTTCCACTTTCTTCATTCCACCATTTCATTCATTGCTTATCATCAGCGTCTCCTTTAGCCTAATCGGCATAACTGTGGGACGTAAAACTCAAAGGTTTCATTTCATTTTTTCTTAATCTCTTTGGAATCTTGTACTTAGGTTCACAGCGGAAGCGACGAAATAACTCGACTCATCCATTGTAGCTCTCTTCGCAACCAGTTTCCAAAATGTTGGCAATAAGTTTGCGAAACGGGATACGACGACTCCAATTTTGGGTGAAAAGTCGCTATAAAAAATAATAGAGAAATTCATTGTCTATAAGCATTGTTTTAAAGTTGTAAATGTAAACTAAACAATATGTTCTACTCACTGGCGCAAATCCGTGGGGGGGGGGGGATGACGGATACATGTCCCCTCCAATCTTGGAACTGAGGGGGACTTCTCCGCAATAATCCGATTTGAAATGTGTTTTTTGGGAGAAATTTGATTATTTTTGTCCGATTGCTACAAAGGAACGTGAGATAAAATAGATGTCCCCCAGAATAAGCCTCAAATCTGCAGCCTCCCAACGCTGAAGACAACTCTGATCCTCCACAACATTGTTTTTCAACTTCATAAGTATTTTGGACATCGCCAAAAAAAAGTATGGTAACGGTCTTACCCCCCCCCCCCCAATGTTGAAGACAGATTTGCGCCGCTGGTTCTACTCACATCTTTGTAAATAGGGCGCAATCAATCCTTTAATTCAGGGATCATTTCAGGTTGTTTCGGGTACTTTTGTTCATATTGTGGTCAAAATAGTTCCGAGATAATTAACACTACAGTACTTACGTTAAGCAATTTTTTTGTAAAAGAAAAAGTGCAGAATAATTAAAAGACCCCAAAGGACAAATATAACAAACATCTTCTTCGCCTTTATTCACGCAATCTATAGCTAATCTTGTTGCTATCGGTAATGATGTATTACGTGTGTTTCTCAACGGAAACTCTGCGAACTAAAGGACATCAAGTTTGTAGTTGTTCTTCGTTAGAGGGCAAGGGTAACATAACAATGCAGGATTGTGGGGCAGTGAGTATGCTGTATTTCCAAACTCTTCATCAGTTGCGCTGATTAAAACAAACAAACAGAAAAAAAGAACGTAAAAACTGTTTTGAACTAATAATGCTTCTCAACAGATGAACATTTTGTTTGGAGCAAAAAGTCGCTAAATGTGTAAGTAGGTAAATCGTCATTTAAAAATCACCCAAAAAAGTCTCCAATCGGAAAAAAATATTTTTTGTCGCTATCGTAGGGCGACCATACGTCCCGTTTTGACCGGGACAGTCCCGTTTTAGTGGCGTGTCCCGGCCGTCCCGTCAGTAGATGGAAAAAGTAGTATTCGTCCCGTTCTATGTAAATGAAAGAAGTAAATAACAAACCCAGTATCTTTACTCCTTTTAAAAGTATTAATAATTAATAATAACAAAGAGGCAAAAATTGAACTGAAATTCCCTATATTAAACATACTCTATAGTTCGCAGTACTGCTCGAAAGGCAGCAGAGGTTTTAGCAGTTGGTTGTGTGTTGAACAAATTTCAACGTGTCTTTCCTTTTTCATAAGTACCCGCTCTGTAACAAAGAGAGAGAGGAGGAAATCTGATATCAAGGCACTGATAAGAACAAAGGTAGATCTAAAAGTCTAGGGTTGCAAGAACCTGTCCCGTTTTTAACTGAAAATTTTATGGTCAACCTACGCTATCGTTGAGGTCGAATTCCCCTTATTTAGCGACTTTACCCAAAATTGGCAACATTGACCCCCACCGAACAACCAGGGTTGAATTCAGGGGGTAGCCCGGGGGGGAATCTCCCCCCCGAAGAAAATTCATTCCCCCCCGGAGAAACTCCCAAAATTTCAGTCACAAAATGTAGAAATTACTTCACCCAATTATTTGCTTTTCTGTCCGTGTACGTGCAGACGAAATCCGATCTCTCAATATACATATAAATGACGCAGACCCATTCTATATAAATGTTAACATGTAACATCTAAGATAGAATACCAAATAGTGAATAAAACTTGTATTTCTTAACGCTATGACTGAGTTTGGCAGAACATGAAATTGTTAACTGTTGAAGAAAGGTTTGTATTTTAGTAGGTACTATACTCTCGCCCTATATTATATATTAGTAGGTAGCACTAGCACAGGTTGAGATACGAAAGGAAAGATAGGGAAGATCTTTCGATCATTCCATATAATCTCTCATGTCAGCAGACTTCAGTTCTTGAAAATATACAGTTCCTACATTATTTGAAATAGGGCGCCTAAATCCCATTTCTCGCATCGGAAGTAACAGACGTAAATGTGTTTTACGATTGTTAAAGTAAACACATCTTTCTTTAATTAAAAATAATTCAGTTAAAGGGTGAGATTCAGTGGGCGTCATTTAGAGGGATCAGGGAGGAACAGTTATCCCTCCTTGATTAGAGACTTATATAGAATTTATCAATATGATAATAGTATATAAGTGAAAGATTGCTATTGAAGGTGGCCAAGATCCTGCTCAGTGCCGTTCCATGGGGGAGGGGCAAGCGGGGCGACGGCCCCGGGCGCCGAAGTAAGGGGTGAAAAATTCGGGAGGGAAAAAGAAAAGAAAAGAAGGAAAGAAAAACAGAGGAATGAAATACATGTGGACATATATAAAATGAAAGGAAAAAGTAATGAAAAGTGCTCAAAATCAAGGAAAAGCAGGGTTTACTTTTTAAAATTTTCCCACCTTTGGCGGCTGGTCTGTCGACCTCACTCATATATACGGGGATGCCGTCGTATACTCTCGCGCCAAGCGCTGATTTTCCACGACACGGCACTAATCCTACTGAAGATTTCGTCAACTAAACTATTGATGTATATGCAGTGAAGAAACCAAGGCTAATATGTTTGATTTAGAATCAGAAGTGTGAGAAAGAATGATAACTTTTTATTAAGATATTCCTAAGTATGTTTGTTTTAGGAGAAAAAATATTTCAGTTAATTTAAATCTTTTTAAAAATTTTTACATTAGTAACAAACAGTAATTACTGAATATAGGAAATAATAAAAATAGTTACTGTAAATAGCAGTTAAAGTTTAGTGTAAACTATTTTTGCCAGTCTTTATTTAATGTTTTAGATGAAATCAAACGATTGTTTTCTTAAAATTATAATCTCATTGAATATTTATCAGCAATTAGTCTCAATATTAGGTAAGATGTGTATGTGAATGGAATTGTTAAATATGCTGCTTTCTTGAAAAAAATACAGAAAAATAACCCTCCCCCGAGCAGTTGACATTCCCCCCCGGGTGTAAATGTCTGAATTCAACACTGCGAACAACACCCCGTTATCTTTAGCCTAGCCAGCATAATAGTGGGACGTAAAACTTAAAGATTTCATTTCGAACAACACTCCCAGAAACCTATTGTTATACCATTCCCAAAACACCCTTTTGTACAGTTCTCCCTATTCGAAAAAAAAAATTGTAAATAGCAGTGTTCATACATAAATATGGAACTCAATTTCCCTGAATTTTCCAGGTTTTCCAGGTATTAATTTTTCAATTTCCAGGTCTAGTGGAAGAAGCTAATAGTACGAGAACACATAAATTTTAAGAATACTATATTTATATATTTGAGAATGGCCACCCTTCTCCCCAATGAACGATTGCAATTAAATATTGAGTCACAAGAAAATAAATAATTAAAATGAATAAAATTTAAGTTGAAAAATATGAAGTTGAGAAACCTACTAAGGGAATCATATAATACTTTTGTTCCATACTTGAATACATTCAAAATATACAAAAATATTGGCTTGGGGAAGAAAAAAGGGCCCGCGAGAATTTAACTGATTCTTATAGTACTCGACAACAGAAATAAATTACTGAAAGAATTTTCAAAATCGGCGCAGGTAAACATGCAGAAAATCGCATTTTCATGTACCGGTTCAAAATGGGGAAGAAAAGACGACCGCGAGATTTTGATTGATTCTTGTACACGACGAGAGAAATCGATTAGTGAAGGAATTTTCAAAATCGGCGCAGGCAAACATGGAGAAAATGGCATTTTCATGTACCGGTTCAAAATGGGGAAGGAAAAAGGTTCCGCGAGATTTTAACTGATTCTTGTAGTACTCGTCGAGAGAAATCGATTAGTGAAGGAATTTTCAAAATCGGCGCAGGCAAACATAGAGAAAATCTCATTTTCATGTTCCGGTTCAAAGTGGGGAAGAAAAAAGGGCCGCAAGATTTTAACTGATTCTTGTAATACTCGACGAGAGAAATCGACTAGTGAAGGAATTGTCAAAATCGGCGCAGGCAAGCATGAAGAAAATCGCATTTTCATGTATCAGTTCAAAATGGGGAAGAAAAAAGGGCCCGCGAGATTTTAACTGTTTCTTGTAGTACTCGACGAGAGAAATCGATTAGTGAAGGAATTTTCAAAATCGGCGCAGGCAAACATGGAGAAAATGGCATTTTCATGTACCGGTTCAAAATGGAGAAGGAAAAAGGTTCCGCGAGATTTTAACTGATTCTTGTAGTACTCGTCGAGAGAAATCGATTAGTGAAGGAATTTTCAAAATCGGCGCAGGCAAACATAGAGAAAATCGCATTTTCATGTACCAGTTCAAAATGGGGAATGAAGAAGAACCGCGAGATTTTAACTGATTCTTGTAGTACTCGACGAGAGAAATTGACTAGTGAAGGAAAAAGGTTCCGCGAGATTTTAACTGATTCTTGTAGTACTCGTCGAGAGAAATCGATTAGTGAAGGAATTTTCAAAATCGGCGCAGGCAAACATAGAGAAAATCTCGTTTTTATGTTCCGGTTCAAAATGGGGAATGAAAAAGAACCGCGAGATTTTAACTGATTCTTGTAGTACTCGACGAGAGAAATCGACTAGTGAAGAATTGTCAAAATCGGCGCAGGCAAGCATGAAGAAAATCGCATTTTCATGTATCAGTTCAAAATGGGGAAGAAAAAAGGGCCCGCGAGATTTTAACTGTTTCTTGTAGTACTCGACGAGAGAAATCGATTAGTGAAGGAATTTTCAAAATCGGCGCAGGCAAACATGGAGAAAATGGCATTTTCATGTACCGGTTCAAAATGGGGAAGGAAAAAGGTTCCGCGAGTTTGAACCGCTACGATGTATGTTCACGAATGTCCCCGTCTTCTCAAATTTAGTTAATTACTGTGACACTGAAACATGTGACACAGAGTCACATTGTGGATGACTGCAATCGGCAACCACTGCACATATACTCCTCCCGCCCCACAGTTTGATTATTTCGATCCATTCCTCACGTGCTAACGGCATGGTTCAACATCTGCAAGAAAGAGGTAAATGTAACGTTCAATTGGCAATAGCTTTTCACCAAATTAAGCTGCATGAAATCTGATTGCATATTTGACATACTGAGAAAATTCTAGTCCGTGGCCATATGTATCACATATCCCATCAATTCATAAAAAATTTTGAACACAAAATTACGGTCGTCCGTGTGACGTACTCCCAAAAGGCCTAATGTGTATCACCCACCTCACATTCAATGAAACCACATCCGTGTAGAATTTAGAAAGGAACTTCTTATGATGTATACAGGATGTCTCAAACGTTCCCTGACATAGGATAACTCTGTTATTATCAGAGTTACAACAAAATGTAAGAGGAAAAACATCTCGAAATATGACGTTTTCAATCTAAAGTGAACACTTTTTAAAAAAAATCGGACGAGATGTTTGTGCTGTATACTCTTTATGCACCCAATTTTAAATGA